>NC_139692.1:16641943-17176943 GCF_964106915.1 Podarcis gaigeae | reverse complement strand
TTATTTATATCCCACCTGTCAGAGTTGCCTCTAGGTCCCAGCTCACAGAGGACCAACGCTAGTCAGTAATAACGTATAAAAGTCTTTATTGAAGATTAGTTTCCATTTCCAAACCGCAGCGTGCAACTCTACGTCTTAGAACCTAGACCGGCGAAGCTCCATCTGAGTCTCCGCCTCCTAGACACCAGTTTAAGACTCTAGCCTTACTCCACCTCTTCCGTTGTTCTTTCCTCCTCTGGGTCCTTCTGCCCCCTGGGGTTTCCTCCTTTCTGGACTCTTCTGACGCTGACCCCCCTGAGTCTTGCCCCTCCTTCCGGCGGGCTTTAGGACCTGGCTCCCTATCCGGGCTACCTGCTGTGCCGCTCGCCTGTACATTTGAACTTGGCGCGCGCACCCAGCCGGTAACTTTCCTCTTGACCGTTTCCCCGCTCTCCGATGGAGGCGTGGTCAATCCTGACTCATCTCCTCTCGCTGGTGGTGAGAACACTGGTCCCGATGCCTGGGACTCCTCCCCCCCCCACTGCGCTCTGGTGGGGAAGCTGGTCCTGATTTCCAACTGCTGCTCTGGGAGTCCCCGCTGGCCCCTTCCTTCTGGGGTTTCCCCCTTGGCACCCCCCTTGCCCTGGCCATCGGCGCTCCCTTCTGTGAATCTTCCAATTCGCTGGAGAGGCTCATGGAATCCCTCTGACCACTGTCGCCGCCTACGCTCCCCTCGGATTCCTCCCCCTCGCTCTCCATTTCCTCCCTCTCCTGTGCCTCTGCTCCTGAGCCCCTGACACCACCTTTTCTAAAAATCCTTTAAATCAAAGAGACTGAAACCAGATCCAGGCACTCTTGGAGGAAACTGATTATCTAGAGCCATTTCAATCAGGGTTTCGGTCTGGTTTTGGCATAGAAACTGTTTTGGTCACCCTGCATGATGATGACCTCTGTCAGAAGAGAGACAGGGGAAAGGTGTCCCTGTTAATTCTCCTCGACCTCTCAGTGGCTTTCGATAGCACCAAGTACGGATATCCTTCTGGAGTGGCTGTCTGAGTTAGGAGTGGTTGGCACCACTTTAAAGTACATCTGGTCCTGTTTGGAAGTTCGTTTGCAGAGGGTGATGCTTGGGGAGTGTTATTTGCTCCTGTGGGGTTCGTCAGGGTATGATTTTATTCCCCACACTGTTTTATATCTATGTGAAACCAGTGAGGGGTGTTATCCAGAGGTTTGGAGTACGTTGTGTTAGCAATATGCTGAAGATGTTAGAATTCCTGCTCCATGATTGCAGTCATGGGATTTTTGCCTATCACATGACGGTGTATGTTTTCACTCCACAAAGTGGGAAGTGATGGAGACAGGATGTTTGTGTTACTGTGTTCCGTGAAGTGGGACTATTGTCCTTTGTTCTTTTTCTCTTTGCTGTCTGATGCTAGAGAGAGAGGGGGAGCCATGTTGCAGTGCTCTGTGCGTGTTTATATGTAAATAAAGTAGATTAGCCAAAATGCTGAGTTGCTGAGGTCTGTCACACAGCTGCGCAAACTCTGCAGATCCCTAAGTGTGCCGATGTCTGTTGGCATCGGTCACTGTGATGTTCAGGCAGAAGAAAGCTTTTGAAGCTCCCGAATGACCAACCAGGAGGGGGAGAACATGCCAGCTGGGCATGTGTCTCTGCCAGAGTCCTACTCGAGTGTAGGATGAGCTCCTGACAGAAGACACACAGCTCTGCTTCTCCTTTACATCTGCAAGTGTAGATGTGCTGGACCGCTGTCTTGCCTCAGTAACAAGAGCCAACAATCTGAAGCCCAATCCTGATAGGACACTGCTAGCAGGTGGTTCCCTAGACCTGATGGATGATGGGTGGGTGCCTACACTTGATGGGGTCACACTCCCTTTGAAACAGCAGTCAAGTAGATTTGGAGTGTCTTCCATCAGCTTCAGATAGTGGCCCAGCATCAAAGGTAAATGTAAAGGAGCCCTGGACGGTTAAGTTCAGTCAAACGCAACTATGGGGTTGCGGTGCTCATCTCATTTTCAGGCCAAAGGAGCCGGCGTTTGTCCACAGACAGCTTCCCAGGTCATGTGGCCAGCATGACTAAACCACTTCTGGAGCAACGGAACTCCGTGACAGAAGCCAGAGCACATGGAAATGCTGTTTACCTTCCCGCCACAGTAGATCTATTTATCTACTTGCACTGGCATGCTTTTGAACTTCTAGGTTGGCAGGAACTGGGACAGAGCAACGGGAGCTCACTCAATCACGGGGATTTGAACTGCCAACCTTCCGTATAGTTAAAGCTATGGTTTTCCCAGTAGTGATGTATGGAAGTGAGAGCTGGACCATAAAGAAGGCTGATCGCCAAAGAATTGATGCTTTTGAATTATGGGTCCCATGGACTGCAAGAAGATCAAACCTCTCCATTCTTAAGGAAATCAGCCCTGAGTGCTCACTGGAAGGACAGATCGTGAAGCTGAGGCTCCAATACTTTGGCCACCTCATGAGAAGAGAAGACTTCCTGGAAAAGACCCTGATGTTGGGAAAGATGGAGGGCACAAAGAGAAGGGGTCGACAGAGGACGAGGTGGTTGGCTAGTGTTCTCGAAGCTACCAGCATGAGTTTGACCAAACTGCGGGAGGCAGTGGAAGACAGAAGTGCCTGGCGTGCTCTGGTCCATGGGGTCACAAAGAGTTGGACACGACTAAACGACTAAACAACAACAACAGCCTCCTCTCCTAGCTTTCTCCTCTCTCAGTTCACTCCCTGCTGTCAGCTTGACATGAGAGTTTTCTTGGGGCAATGATCTGCCTCTCTGGTTTCTTTTATAACATGATATCATCTATTTATTTATTTCATAGAATTTATACACTGCTTGCTTGTAAATAAATACGTCAAAGCAGCTTGCAAAGAGATGAAAACAATACAATTATCAGCAACAGTAAAAACAACTATTTGAAACGTTCAGAAAAGAAAATCAGCAATAAGCTTAAAACAGATTAAAATACACATCAACGTTCTACATGTCTGGGTACGCAAAATGTTTTTAGGTAAAGGTAAAGGGACCCTTGACCATTAGGTCCAGTCGTGGCCAACTCTGGGGCTGTGGTGCACATCTCGCTTTATTGGCCGAGGGAGCCGGTGTACAGCTTCTGGGTCATGTGGTCAGCATGACTAAGCTGCTTCTGGCAAACCAGAGCAGCGCACGGAAACACCATTTACCTTCCTGCTGGAGCGGTATCTATTTATCTACTTGCACTTTGACGTGCTTTCGAACTGCTAGGTTGGCAGGAGCAGGGACCGAGCAATGGGAGCTCACCCCATCGCGGGGATTTGAACTGCTGACCTTCTGATCGGCAAGTCCTAGGCTCTGTGGTTTAACCCACAGCGCCACCTGCGTCCCATTTAGTCCCTACTAAAATGTTTTTAGCAGGCACTAAAAAGAGTACAGCGAAGTCACCTGCCTGGTGTCAATAGGCAGGGAGTTCCAGTGAAGATGCTGCCACACTAAAATATTGATGCTTAACAACTGCGGAACAGGTATTATTCGGCACCATGCATTCTGTTGAAATGGTATACATAATTTTTCAAAAGCACCAACACAAAAGTTGGGGGGGGCAGGCAACCCAGCAGCACCCCTTTCTGATCTCATCTGTGACTGCACCAATCTTGCCCAACTTTGCTTATTATCTGGGTGTGTGTTTTTTTCTAATTCTATTAAGAGATGGCCAGGAGAAAGAACATCCATTTCGGATTAACAAGGTTATTAGCACTTAATTATGTGAGGTGTCTGTAATTGAAAAGGGAACAGGCGGCACTCCATCACTATCCCCAGACTCTCTAAACTCCTTGGGGCTAAATCTGTAGGTTTCTCTTTTTCTTATTTTTTTGAAAAATATTATTCACAGGGATATGAAACTATAAATATTAAAACATCCTGCAAAAAGAAAGAAAGAAAGAAAAAAGAATTACAAAGAGAGCGCAAGGGAGGGTTGCGCTTCCCCTCTGGATATTCCAATGCGTGGGAGGCTCTCGCGTTTACAAATATTCATTAAGGAGGATCTGCTAAGTACCACCATAGCTCACAGAAAGCGGGAGGGGGTGTTAATTAGCCGGGGGAGGGGGATTCAGAGTAAATATTTTTGTAAATTTTCCCTGTGAACATCTCCATGCATATAATCCCAAGCAGAAACAGGCACGTCCAGCCGCTTGTTCCTGGGGGACAGATGGAGAGGGCGAAATTAAGATGCTGCCGCAGCCTTCCATATGAAGGTAGGTGGGGGGAGGGAGGTTTCAGGGACTGAGATTTGCCTGGAGGAAACGTACCCCCAGGTAGGGAAACTTTGCAAGAGCGAGGGCCCCTGGAAGGGGGAGGCGAGGACGTAGCCGGTGGGGAACAGGAAAGGGGGCGGGGTTATTCCAGTAAATAAATAAAAATACTTAACTAAAAGCAGAAGCTGTTGATTTTGACCGATTGTTCTGAGCACTTGGGGTCAAAAGGAAGTAATTTAAAATAACTGATGTTAAGACATTTCAATCTGACAGACAAGCGGGTGTCGTCCCCCCCAACATAAATCCTGGCTACGTCCATGGGGGGGGTGGCCTTCCTGGGACAGGGAGGGACGGGGCGGGACGCTGCCGTTTGGCTTCCCAGCTGCAGGAATCCAAAGGCTTTTGCCCTTCGCCTTTGCTGGGGGAAACCCGAGGGGGGGGGAGGGATCCTGAAACGCTCTTCCTTTGAAGCTAAATCCAGCTAAAACGCAGCCTTCCTGCCCCTATCCACCAAGGCACCTCCTACCTCTTCAGGCACCCCTGCCCGCCCCCCCACACACACCCTCAAAAAACATCCCCGCAGCTGCAGCATCCATCCAACCTCCTTCGCTTTGCATCAACCGCGCATCTGGCGCACTGCAGCTCCGGCCACGCATGAACCAGGCAAAGGCGCCCAGGCAGGTGGGCTCCCGCACCTGGATTGGCGTTTGCTGCCATCTGCTGGCTGCGCGGCAGGTTGCAGGGGCGCAGAGCCGGCTTGCAAGAGGCAGCGGTTCGTCCCAAAGGCTCAGGTTGCACCCACGCAACTCCCTGCAGCTTTTCGTTATGCAAATAGCAGCCCCAAGCAAAGCCGGAGCAGCCTCCCGCGGGGGTGGAGGGAGGTGGAGTAGAGTTGAACTCAGGCATAGGCAAACTCGGCCCTCCAGATGTTTTGGGACTACAACTCCCGTGATCCCTAGCTAACAGCACCAGTGGTCAGGAATGGTGGGAAATGTAGTCCCAAAACATCTGGAGCGCCAAGTTTACCTATGCCTGGTTTAACTCTTTCTCTCCGTGCTACAAGTCTTCTGCCTTTAAATTTTTAACTAATAACTTAGTTTTATTTCTGTTTAATTTAAATCCTGCCACTTCCCCAAATTTTTGAATCTTTTCTATAACTCTAGGGAGAGAGGTTTTTGGGATCTTCCACTGTAATCACTAGATCATCAGCATATGCTTTCAATTTAAACTCACTTTTCCCAGTTTTTATCCCAGTGATCTCCTCGTCACCTGCTACAAGTCTTCTGAATCTAACAAAGTAAGAACATAGCAAGGGTTTTTGCAACTGGATCAGGCCAAAGGGAGCCCACCCCTGTTCTCAGTGGCCAACCAGCAGGGGTGGACTTTGGGCCTTTCTAATTTCAGTGGCGTCCTGAGTGCGGCCAAAACTCAACACACACCCCGCAATTCTTCTTTTTTTTTTTTTTTTAACCATAATCAGGACTGTTTTAATCTATAAAAACTTTAAAAAGCAATGGGAATATACTCCATCTGTTTTTTAAAAAAACAAACATCTGGCTGTAAATACTCATTTCAGTACATCTCAAATACTATAAACTCACGGGGTGGGGTGGGAAAGAGACGTTCTGAAATTCTTCTGCTCAGTTTACTACATCATAGTTGTGGTGCCCTGTGATGTCCCCTAGGCCTGGTGCCCAGTGCAGCAGAGCTGCAGTGGGAAGCAGTTGCATAGTGTTCGTCACCAAGGTACAGGGCAAACTGCAAAAGGGGTGGGGCACCACGGGAAACTCCACCAGTCTGGCCCAGGACTGCCAGTCAAGGCTCACATGGCCACCTCTTCATCCATGCCAGGCACTCCGGCGACAACCCACTATACCTAGGGCTGCCTGATCACACACGGGGCCTTGGCAAGGGGGGTTCTGCAGCAGCCCTTTGGCAGAAGGGAGTGGAGGGGGCCGCCCAATGCAGCAGCGACCCAGCGCACATGGCAGCGGCGCCAGCCAGGGTGAAAGAAGCATGCGGCGAGCTGTCCCAAGGCTAGAAAAGGCAGCCAACAGTAGTCTCCTAGCCAACGTGACACCTTTGGGACTGCTGCAGGCCACTTGCACCCTTCTGAATGTGTGCCCGGGGCAACAGCCCCCAGTACCCCCCTGCCAGCACCCTACACCACTGATGTGAAGCCCCAGCCCCCCCAAAACAGCACCTGCACACCATAGCAACTCTCCCCACTTGCAATTCCCTCCCATAGGTATTCAGAGGCACCCTGCCTCCTCCTCTAGGGAAGGTAGGATAGTCATAGCCAGTGATAACTTTATCCTCCATGAATTTGTCTAAGCCCCTTTTAATGCCATCTATTTTGATGTCCGTTACGTCTTGAGGTAGCAAATCCCATCGTTTGCTTACGCGCTGGAAGAAGGAGTCCTTCCTTTTGTTTCTCCTGAATGGTCCACCATTCAGCTATATTGGATGTTGGGGTTTTTGCCCTTTTTCTAAAGAGCACAAAAGGTTGTAACTATTCCTCATAGCGGAGTTGATCCACCCCTAGGAGCAACTTAGCTGCCTTTTCCTGTTTTGCAATATCCTTTCTGAGGTGGGTTAACCAAAAACTGTATGCCATAGCCCAAGTGTGCCCCTTACCACAGACTTATATAACGGTTTTAATCTCAGAGGTGGAATTTGCCTTTTCACGCGGGGCGAACATCTTCATCCGCCACAACTCCTCCAAGTTCTCATTCCTGCTCAGTCACTGCCAGTTCAGACCCCATGGGTTTATATGTGAAATTATGATGGATTTCCCTCCATACACATCACTTTACGCTTGCCAACATTGAATGGCATTTGCCCTTTTTCCACCCATACCATTCTTTTAGAGCTCCTCACAATCCTTTTCCATTTTAAGCACACTGAATGATTTGGTATCATTATCAAACTTGGCTACTTCACCCTTAAGTCTAGTGGGTTTTGGGGGGGTTAACAAGTTAAAAAGCACAGGCCCTGATCCTTAGGTAAAGGGACCCCTGACCGTTAGGTCCAGTCGTGACCGATTCTGGGGTTGCGGCACTCATCTCACTTTATTGGCTGAAGGAGCACATGAGCTTCCAGGTCATGTGGCCAGTATGACTAAGCTGCTTCTGGCGAACCAGAGCAGCGCACAGAAGCACCGTTTACCCTCCCACCAGAGCGGTACCTATTTATCTACTTGCACTTTGATGTGCTTTGGCAGGAGCAGGGACCAAGCAACGGGAGCTCACCCCGTCGCAGGGATTCGAACCACTGACCTTCTGATCAGCAAGCCCTAGGCTCTGTGGTTTAGACCACAGCACCACCCGCATCCTTAGGAGACCGCATTTCTTTCCGTCCTCCATTTGGAGAACTGCCCATTTATTCCAAAACTCTTCTTCTTTAATCATCAGTCATAAAAGCACCAATCACCATCATTACATGTCTTTAGGCGCCAGGCAAAAACATTTCTCTTCTTAGGCATTAAATAACTTATGGTCTGTTAAAGTTGGGGCAGGGTGACTGATATTACACTTATTTTTTACTATACTGCCTGTTCTTTTAATAATTCTTTTTATTATGTTTTTATTAATGGTGTTCCATAAAATGTGTTCTTAATGCTATACACCACCCTGGGATCTTTTGATAAAGAAAGGTATATAAATTGAAATAATAATAATAATAATAATAATAATAATAATATCTGCTATTTTCATCCAAGGGCAGCTCCCATTTGCAAATAACAGCTTCAGAGGGGCTGCTTTTATGATGACTGTGACAGAAAGAAAAAGAGTTAAAACTTCCCTTAGGAAGGGCCATGGGTCAGAAATAGAGCACATAGTTCATATACAGAAAGTCCCAAATTCAATCCATGTTATCTCCAGGTAGGACTAGGAGGGACTCCCATCTGAAGCAGATAGAAGTCCAGAAGCAGAGGTGAGGATGACGGCCAAGAAGCACAGACGGGTCAAGCTGGGGAAAAGCCACATGTCATTCCACTTGCTGCTGTGACAAGCTCCCCTTCCCCCTGGTCTCCCAGAACCAGGAGACGCATGAAAAGGGCAGAGGAGAAGGTGGCTTCACACAGGTGCAGTCTCAGATTGCTTGAGGAAAACCCTGGAGAGGTAGGGACTGCAAAGAGGCAGGACCAACTGGAGTTGCTGTGCTCATTAGGACTGACACTCCTGTGCAGAGCCTGTTTTTTGCTAATAACTTGCCTGGTGTGATTTACTGCTGGCTCACTCCTGTCCGTCAGGCTAATGTGAGGGGATGTGGCTGAGGAGGTGTGGCCCGTGGAGACCCCTGAGGGGCCAGTTGGAGAGGTCTGAGCAGCCACATTTGGTACCACTGCCTCTTCCAGTTCCTCACCTCTCTTCCAGACCTGCATCAACTTTCCAAAGAGGTCCTGCACCCCCTAAAAGATCTGGGAGGCCTTCCCACAAACAACATCCATCTTCCTCCTGGAGCATCCCTTACTTCTTCACAGGCTCATTTGATATGTTGATGACAACCTGGAGCATTCCACCCCCCTAACATGGCTGTAATTGTAGAGCATCTGCTCCCAACAGTGACTGATGAGCCACCGACTCTGACATCAGCAAGAGCTATTAGAGAGGGTGGCAGCGGCAGCAGCAACTGAGAGCCAAAGGCAAAGGGGTAGCCTATCCAGAGTTGCTGTTTTCCAACTCCAGCATGAAAGGAAGTGCACCGGGGCCCCAGAACTCTCCAAGGTGAATTAATGTATAAACCCCTGCCACTGAAAAAGGAGGGACATGGGTGGCGCTGTGGGTTAAACCACAGAGCCTAGGACTTGCCAATCAGAAGGTCGGCGGTTCAAATCCCTGCGACGGGGTGAGCTCCCATTGCTCGGTCCCTGCTCCTGCCAACCTAGCAGTTCAAAAGCACATCAAAGTGCAAGTAGATAAATAGGTACCGCTCCAGCGGGAAGGTAAACAGCGTTTCTGTGTGCTGCTCTGGTTCGCCAGAAGCGGCTTTGTCATGCTGGCCACGTGACCCGGAAGCTGTACGCTGGCTCCCTTGGCTAATAAAGCGAGATGAGCGCCACAACCCCAGAGTCGGCCATGACTGGACCTAATGGTCAGGGGTCCCTTTACCTTTACCTTTACTGAAAAAGGATGGCTAACAGGCCACTGAGCCTTGGCCAAGGCTTCCCTGTGCTTATTTCATGCCTGGCTATTAAGCCGATGGAAATACCTTTAAAAATATTAATCGGAGGTTGAGTCTAGAAAAATTCCACTGTATACACTTCACTCTGCTTCTGGAAGTAGCAGATGACCACTGGTCCAGATGGCTTGATGCGGTCATCCAAAAAGAGGACCGTTTAAATACTCTGCCATCTTGGCTGCTTCTCTGTCCTTGTATTAAAATGTTTCTTCCTGTTTTCTGGCACAGTAGAAGCATTCCGACATCTCAGTTGGGCTTCTTTGGTTTGTCAGTAGCAAGCTGACTTTCGACCATTTGCTGCTGCTTGCATTTCTTTATGTCCTGGTAAGCTTGGACAACCCCTTCTCTTTCCTCCTGCATGATCCTCCGGTGAGCAAGGGATGCGTGTAATCTTAGAAACTTGGGGGTTCTGTAATCTTCTCTTAACTTTCCTCTGGGATTCAGAGTAGAAGGACTAGTATGGGAATGGTCTCGGAGGCAATTACACCAAATAAATATATGTATATTTAAAAAAAATAAAATAAAATAAATAAAAATATTAATCAGCTAGAGGCAGGAGGGGCAAGGCAGCCAAAAGCAACCACCACACCAAAGCTAATCCATCTCTGCCGAACTCTGCCGACACATGATCCCCTTTCCAGGGGGACCACCAGGGCAAGACCAGAACTCTGGGTGACAACATCATAGACAATATAGCAGAAACAGCAGCTACGCCATCTCCCAAGGCAATTCCAAATCAAAGACCGTTCTCCCATGTTGCCATATAGAGTTCCCAATACAGTTTAGAGGTTCATTTGCAATTGAAACATTGAAACTGGGAGTCGCCCCAGACAATTCCAGTTGGAAGGCCTGGTTGAGACTAAGGGTGGGAGATATGTATCATTCAAAACTGGTCTGAAGTCCATATTGCGATATCGGTTTCATAGTTTTTGACCTGGCAATATATTGCGAAACATGCTGTTTGTTGGGGCTGGGCATTATATAATCCAAAACCAGTTTCAAGTCCATATCGTGATATTGGTTTCACAACCCAGCAGTAATCATGGTGTGTGTGTGTGTGTGTGTGTGTGTGTGTGTGTGTGTGTGTGTGATGCAAAATTCACAATGTGGGGAAAACCATGAAGCAAGTCAATGCCTCTACATAGCTCCATCCTTATTTCAGACATTGTGGTATATCAGTATATTGTGGTGTTTAGCTGGTGATCTGCCGTGATGATGAAAACCAGACATTGCCCAGCCCTAGTTGAGACCTAGGAAAGATGTAGGCCCAGCTGTCACAGCTAAGCTGCACATCTGGGCTGGGGGTCTCATCCCCCAAGTGTCTTCTCCTAGCTGAGGCACAAGGAACATCTGTTGTCTTCCAGGTGGTTCTGGGCTCTACAACTCCCAACAGCCGACCTGACTCAAGATCCAGACATGATGGGAGTTCTAGTTCAACAGTATCTTGGAGGACCTCTTCTGTCCCACAGCCCTGAGCTAGCTGGCAAGTGGCCTTCCCCACTGTGTCCTGCCTCCTGCATGTTTCTATGGAGGTGGTTTGGAGAAGGAAGATGGTGATGGGGGGGGAGGAACTCTGGGCGATGTTGTGCACTGAGGACTAAGCCCTTAATCTTAACTAAACACATTACTGATGAGCTCATCAACAAAAATCTAATTATTATGTGTGAGGCCAAGCTTAATTGCTTGTCCTTGACATGCATAATGTACCACATAAGCTTATTACCCAGTGTAAGCCTATTATTATTATCATCCGGCTTCCTGTCAAAAGTATAAAAGTAAAACAGTTAAACATTGGGGGGCGGGGGCGGGGAATAATGCCGCACAATTAGCAGCCAAGCCGTCATACAAGAGATCTCAATTCTCAATAGCGCCTGGCATCCCCTCAGGTGCATCAGACAAAATGAGGAACAGGAATACCCTAGAGCCTCTGTCATTTACCACACACACACAACCCCCAAAAATACAGAGCGGCCAAGGAGGTGCACTTAAGCTCTCACACCCCTCAAGTGCAGCAGAGTGATAAATCCAGGATGACATACCATCTCCTAAGTTCTGTACTAAGGCAGAGTAGAATCTACCGACAAACATGCATAACTCCCTTCCTGATCGGATTACCCGGTTCTCAAGTGTACAGAAGTGTAGGCAAGGTGTATTGAGGGGCACCTAATCCACAACATGTGAGATGGGGCATGCACCTTAATGAGCTGTTGGCTGATTTTCAGTCCCATCAAGTTTGCAGACAGGTCTTGATAACGGGACAGAGCAAGGGGGCTTGGGAAGAGGGAGGAGTTTGGGGAACTGATGTCACAATGGAGAAACAAGACCATCTTTGGTGGGGTGCCTCCAGTGGCGTAGCGTGGGTTGTCAGCACCCGGGGCAAGGCAAGTAATTTGCACCCCCTAACCCGTGGATTTGCACCCCCTAACCCATGGATTTGCGCCCCCTAACCCCCAGATGTTGCGCCCAATGCGGCCGGGCCCCCCTGCACCCCCCACGCTACGCCACTGGGTGCCTCTTCTAGCCGAGAGGGTGGTTGTTTTGAGGTGGGGGATCAAGTTGGGTGGAAAGTTGACCCTTGGCTTCCTCTCCTTCAGCACTTCCTGAGATAACCTCTTCCCTTTGTTTTTATAAAATTTATTTGGTTTTTCAAATTAAAGTTTTACAAAAATATATCAAGCATAAATCATAAAAACCAGATTCCAAAGAATCTCCTAGACTTCCATCCTCCCCTTTGTGGGTCCTATTATTCATCCTTTCCTCCCGCATCTTTTATGATCAACCTAATCCTTTACCTCTTCCATTATGTCCAGAATTCAACCTTAAACTACAAGTGATATTCCAATCTTATTACAGTGGTACATCAGGTTAAGAACTTAATTTGTTTTGGAGGTCTTAACCTGAAACTGTTCTTAACCTGAAGCATCATTTTAGCTCCTGCACCGCCGCTTCCATAGCTGTTAACTTTTCCCTTTTCTTGCGAATAAGGGAATTCCCCTTTAAAAAAGGGAAAAGTTGACAGCTATGCGCTGCACAATTTCTGTTCTCATTCTGAAGCAAAGTGCTTAACCCGAGATAATATTTCTGGGTTAGCGGAGTCTGTAACCTGAAGCGTACAGGTGCCACTGTAACAGTTTTAACTGTTTACAATGGTCTTTAAGGTAAGTTATAAATCTTCTCCATTCCTTTTTAAACTTTTGGTCTTCCTGATTTCTAACTCTTCTAGTCGTTTTAGCCATTTCAGCGTAGTCCATTAACTTCATCAGCCATTCTTCTCTGGTGGTGATAACCTCTTCCGTCCAGGCCCGGAAATCTTACAATTTGCAAATCTTACAATTTGCAAATGTGGACATTATTATACATAGATTGTAGGCTCAGTGGACAGAGGCTGCGTTGTCTCCATGTTGAGTCCAGCATCGAGCGCAAAATTAAGAACCGTCACGTGATGGCTCTGCCACCTTAAACCTTCAAATCCCTCAAGCTTGCCACACCCTCTCTCTCCCATCAGCTCAGTCGCAGACACCCCTCCTTGACCCGCCACCCTCGCCAACCCTGCCGCTGTGCCCACCATCCCTCTCACGCTGCTTGGCTCCTGCTCATCACTCCCTAATTAAAGCGTGCTAATGAGACAATCAGGATGCCAGCGCCGGCTGCACCGCGTCCCCACCCGTGTGCCAGTGCCGTGCAGACTTATCACCACTCGCAGGATGTTTACAATAATTTTTAATTTGTACAATTATTAATCATTTTTCTATCTGCCTCATTTGCATAATGATTAGCCTGCTCAGTGTTTGCTATGACTGTGAATGACAGCATTTTAAATTAAATTAAGATTTTAATATCCTTCCCCCCACTCTCCTTCCTATGGCTAAGGCTAATCAAAGTCGACCGGCGATGCCGGTTTTGAAGGCAGCAGCTGCCTTTCCAAAAATAACACTCAAAGGGACATGGGTGGCAACTGGGCTGCCGGCTGGCGCACGGAAAGCGCAATGCCACCCCAGAGCCAAGGACTGGCAACATCTCTGCGGCCAGCCCAGGGGCGGAGGAAGGGTGTGGGGGTGCGGATCACCCCGGGTGTCACCACTGAGGGGGGTGACAAAATGCTGGGTGGCACTCACCGTGGGGCCTGCAGTGCGCTCGAGCTAAGCATCTCTCCTGGGATAGATGTGGTGGCTTGGCCACGCACAAACTTCACTGCCCAAACGGTCCGCCCACTGCCTCCCCCCCCCCCCCCAGCATCAGGGCGGCTGAGTGGGAGGAGGCAGGCAGACTCCGGAGGCCCCGCGATGCAGCTCGCCCCTATGGGAGGCTAACCCCGCCCCTGGGCGCACCGCCCCAGATGCCCAAGCAGCTTCCTCTGCCGCTGGGCCAGCCTCTCTGCACAGGAATTTTTTTCCAGGGAGAACAGGGGACCGCAAGGCACAGAGCAAGCTGTCAAAAGTCATGCTACAGAACCAAGGGCCTCTTTCTTTCTTTCTTTCATCTTTGAAATCATTTTTATTTGATTTTACCAATACAAAGTTATAAAAATCCAAATATATATCCATATACAGTGGTACCTCTGGATACGAACGGGATCCATTCTGGAGCCCCATTCACATCCAGAAGCGAATGCAACCTGTGTCTGCATGTCTGCCCATGCGTGGGTCGCGATTCACCGCTTCTGTGCATGCACGTGACATCATTTTGACCGTCTGTGCATGTGCGAGCGGAGAAACCTGGAAGTAACGTGTTCCATTACTTCCGGGTCGCTGCAGAGCATAACCCAAAAGCGCTCAACTTGAAGCAACTTCAACCCGAGGTATGACTGTACAGATATTTCTCCGAATCTCAGGACTTCCCCCACCCCACCCCCTCCATCGAGTCCCATTTTAAACAATCAAAACTGCATCTTCTTCCAAACTCTTAACTTTTATTTCAATCCATATTGTCCATGGTCATTGTTACACTACAAGTAAAATCAAAATCTTGCCAATGTTTCCCTCGGCTTACAGTGGCCTCTTAGATAACTTATAATTTTTTCCCATTCTTTTGTAAAGCTTTTGTCCTCCTGGTTCCTGAGTTTCCCAGCTTTGCCATTTCAGCATAGTCCATCAGCTTGGTTTGCCATTCCTCTCTGGTAGGAGGGACCTTGTCCGGGCTAGTAGCATCCAGGCGGCTGTTGTTCTGTACATAGAAAGTCTTTTCTCGTCCTTTGGAATGTCAGCACCTGTAATTCCTAATAAGAAAGCTTCTGGTTTTTTAACAAAAGGTATTTTAAACACAAGGGCCTTTTTCGACCCATACAGTATTTAGCACCAGGTAAGTGTCCATCGCTGTGGGTTAAACCACAGAGCCTAGGACTTGCCGATCAGAAGGTCGGCGGTTCAAATCCCCATGACGGGATGAGCTCCCGTTGCTCGGTCCCTGCTCCTGCCAACCTAACAGTTCGAAAGCAGAAAGTGCAAGTAGATAAATAGGTACTGCTCCGGCGGGAAGGTAAACGGCATTTCCATGCGCTGCTCTGGTTCGCCAGAAGTGGCTTAGTCATGCTGGCCACATGACCCAGAAGCTGTACGCCGGCTCCCTTGGCCAATAAAGCGATATGAGCGCCACAACCCCAGAGTCAGCCACAACTGGACCTAATGGTCTGGCGTCCCTTTACCTTTAAATGTGCATCAGTAGCAGGTATGTTAAAGTCCCTGGAGTTCTTGCCCTGGAGGCAAGAAAAGATCCAGCCAAAAATGCATTCCAGATGAAGATCCAGCCCTGCCATTGGGCAGTGGGGCAATCGCCTCAGGTGGTAGATCTTGGGGCAGTGGTGGCAACCCACTCCTGCAGCTTTACTTCCTAATCCCCTGATTACTGAGCCCTAACAGAGAGAGGGGAGACTGTTCCATGTGTTCAGCCATCAAGAGGTCCGCCCATGAAACTGAAACTGGAGGGTGCGGAAGTGCAGCCCCAAAGTTAGGGGGAAGCCTGTGGCATCATCATTCTTCATGACACCATGCAAACCTGCGACCATGCCCCTTTCCCTCTGCCTCCCATCACTTACTTGGTGAAAGCAAAGCAGTAAGTTGTTAAAAATAAAAAATTAACAAATTAAGCAATAGCAATAATGATTATGATTGCACTTAGTTCAACCGAGGCTGCCAGCCGCCAACTCCCTCCCACATACAAAGCATACAGAGCAAACTCAGAAGAGAAACACAAGGGTGAAGAGAGCAATTCCAAGGTGAGCTGATGGAAAGGAAAAGAAAAACACATTTCTTCATCCGCCAAGTATTTAGGGGGCTGACAGAGGGAGGAAAAGGTCTCTGAATACTCCCTGAAAACATATGCTCCCAGATGTCCCTATTTGGGGGGATGTAACCCTGGTAAATCCACACACGTTTAACATTTGACACCTGTAAGCATGCTACAACCGTTGTTCCCAAGGGTCTCTAGCAGTTTCTTCCTGGCAAAAATGCATTTTGGTTTCCAGAGCATATGCCACAGATATGCATGCATGCCTACGAACATGGAGGTATGATGCAGTTCACCACCTGCTCTTTTACACGCAGCAGGCAAATTTTAACACTGTTGATAACAGATTCGTAGGACAGTTGGGTTCACAAACATATGGACTCTAGGAGGGCAATGCCAAGTGTCAACCGAAGACATACTACTGCCCAATGTAGACCTCAAATGGCACCGCTCCCCCAGTTCACAACGCCTGAAGGAGGCCACTTCACCCCATGCTGCATAGCAGGGCCGGCCCTCTGCAGGAGGAGCAGGTGCCTTCCACAATGTGTGATTAGCGGAAGGGGGCTGTCAGGAAGCGATCCTTGGTACAGGGACTGGGGTGTAGCAATCAGGACTTTATATATTTTTATTTTTATTATTTTATCCTGCCCATCTGGCTGGGTTTCCCCAGCGATTCTGGGTGGCTTCCAGCAAGATATAAAGACATAAGAAAACATCAAACATTAAAAACTTCCCAATACAGTGGAATCTCAGGTTAAGTACTTAATTCGTTCCGGAGGTCCGTTCTTAACCTGAAACTGTTCTTGAATTGAAGCACCACTTTAGCTAAAGGGGCCTCCTGCTGCTGCCGCGCCACCGGAGCACAATTTCTGTTCTCATCCTGAAGCAAAGTTCTTAACCCGAGGTACTATTTCTGGGTTAGCAGAGTCTGTAACCTGAAGCGTATGTAACCTGAGGTACTACTGTACAGAGCTACCTTCAGACGTCTTCTAAAAGTTGTGTAGTTCTTTATCCCCTTAATGCCTGAAAAGAGGGCGTTCCACAGGGAGGGTGCCACTGCCAAGAAGGCCCTCTGCCTGGTTCCCTGTAACGTCACTTCTTGCAGTGAGGGACCTGACAGAAGGCCTTTGGAGGTGGATCTCAGTACGACATACTGGACATACTGTATCGGAGGAAATGCAAACATGGTGTGTCAAAACTTAAGGAAGGCAGAGCATGGAGCAGCAAGAGAACCAGTTGCAGACCAGCTTCCAAGAACCACACAGGCCCTGCCTGCTTTGTGCCCCAGCTGTGCCAGGCACTGGGGCTCTGAGAAATTCCACACCTCCGCTGGCAAATACAGAAGGCCTCTTGGGGAGCAGCTTTCATATTCAAATCACCCTTGGCAAAGAGGAGGGGGGAGAACAAAAGGAGGGATTTGTGGGCCTTAGCAACCAGCACAAACCCCTTGAGTTGAGTTCTGGCCAAAAGCAAAGGACAAGCTCTCTGTACAGGAATACGAGCAGCTTCAGCTCTCTCTACAGTGCTCAGCCACAGACTCTGCAACGGTGAAGATCTCTCACACACAACATGGAGAGCCCTCCCTTTAAAGAGTGCCTCTGCGAACTCTGCGACTGTGGGTAAGTGCAGTTCCTCTAGCTCATGGGTAGGCAAACTAAGACCCGGGGCCGGATCTGGCCCAATCGCCTTCTCAATCCGGCCTGTGGACGGTCCAGGAATCAGTGTGTTTTTACATGAGTAGAATGTGTGCTTTTATTTAAAATGCATCTCTGGGTTATTTGTGGGGCATGGGAATTCATTCATTATTATTATTTTTTTCAAAATATAGTCCACCCCCCCCCACAAGGTCTGAGGGGCAGTGGACCAGCCCCCCTGATGAAAAAGGTTGCTGACCCCTGCTCTAGGTTTTGCAGGTAAAATGGTAGCCAGTGACAAGGAGCAGCTGGAGATGCTTAGACCTTTACCCAGGCCCTGCATCCCCCCTTCCTCACTTCCAGGGGGCGGGTCCACTCAACCCAAACCATTTGGACCAAGTGTGGTGAACCTGGAGCTGTGAAAAGTGTTGTTGGACTCTGCCTCCTATCTGTTCTGACAGCCAGTGTGGCCAATTGTCGGGAATTGTGCAAGTTGTGGTCCACCAGCACTTGGGAGGGGCACAGCTTCTCCACCTCTGACTCAGAGCTTCCATAGCTGGAAATAGATCTGGTTTGGCTTAAGCAAGCGAGCCCATCTACATACAGAAGAGGGGGGGAAACAGGCAGCAAGCAAGCCTAGCTGCATTGCAGCACATTGCAGAGAGGATGGGCTTGGATTTTTAAGGAATGCTCCGATCCCAGAACCCTCACAGTGGTACAAAGCCTGGCGCATTCTGCCCACTGCACCTTCCATTTTCCGAACCAGGCCTTTATCTATCAAGGCAGGCAGAGAATGTCCATTACAGAGCAGCCTATAAAGCAGTATATGTAAAGGAAAAGGTAAAGGGACCCCTGACCATTAGGTCCAGTCGTGGCCTACTCTGGGGTTGCGGCGCTCATCTCGCTTTATTGGCCAAGGGGGCCGATGTACAGCTTCCAGATCATGTGGCCAGCATGACTAAGCCTCTTCTGGCGAACCAGAGCAGCGCACTGAAACACTGTTTACCTTCCTACCGGAGCGGTACCTATTGATCTACTTGCACTTTGACGTGCTTTTGAACTGCTAGGTTGGCAGGAGCAGGGACCGAGAAACGGGAGCTCACCCCGTTGCGGGGATTCAAACCGCCGACCTTCTGATCGGCAAGCCCTAGGCTCTGTGGTGTAACCCACAGTGCTGCTACCCACATCCCGCAGTATATGTACAAATAACAAAAAAAAGTATCCCTTTTCTCCTTGGCACACAGAGCTGGTGCCAGAGAGACAAGTCCTTTTCATGCCACCTAGTTCTCAGATGCTTCCTTGCATCCCATGCAGCCGCCACAAGCGCCACAGGAACTGCCGAAAGCAACGGGTGCTGCTGGCACAGCCGAAGAGTGGGAAGGGCTGGCTCTCTCACTACAAGGCAACTTACACTTGCCCACCTGGTAAGAGGGGAAGGAGGGGCCCAGCTGGCCTGGGAAAGGGCTGGGTCAGTCCCTTCGTTTCCCTGATCTCAACCATATCCCAGTACTTAACTGCTGTTCTTTCCCCCCTGCTCCAAACAGCTGTGCACCCACGCAGCAGCAAGAGGCCCCCCTGCACCCCTCCACACCCAAATCCTCCTCCCATGGACCTCCAGACCACCCAGAGGGCAGAGTTTGTCGTCTGGGATCCAGGCAAGAGAACCGAGCATCCTACGAAGGTAAAGACAAGGGGAGGAGATCTCCTGTCACCTGGGGTGAGGAGGAGCTCCCAGTTCTGCATGCAAATACCTGCTTAATTTGCCCTCTTGCTTTTAGCACATCTCAGGGGGAAACAGCTTCAAATACATTGAAGGGAAGAAAGGGGAGCTTTTGGCTGGAATTATTTCTGTTAAGGAAAGCGGGAAGAAACAAAGTTTTCTCCCCCGCATCTCTATGCAGTTCCCTGCATTGGTTCAGGGTTGCTTGTACATTTGATAAAGCACCCTGCTCCTAAACATAACGTCATCACAGCACTTCACAGCTTTATGAACACACAGGTGAAAAGTTAGAGTCATGCAGGTGAGATTTACTGAGCGAGTTGTGGGGCCATCTGTTTTGCAGGAGAGGGGAGGCCAGCACCCACAGGGACCCTTCCAGAGCCAAGCTCTCTGCCGCCTCCCCTTCCCACCACGAGCATCCGCCCTCTCGCAACCTCCAAGCAAGCTCCAGCCCTGCAGCCCTGCAGCCAAGAACAGCTCCAGAAGCAAGGGATTCAAGAGGGAGCTTCCAGACCAGCCAGGTAAAGCTAAAAATGAAGAAAGCAGCAGCACGAAAACTAAGCTTGATAAGGGGACATTCAACTAACCTCAAATACAGTATTGGTTCTACCAAATCAGAGCTACGCTGGGGCAGGAATGGGAAGCCTAGTTGCACTTCTAAGTTGGAGGCTGCGTCAGGTGTTTGAGCTAAAACAAGCAACTGAAATGTTTCCTCTCTTCCTGTATCTGCCCCCACCTGAACACAGTCCAGTTGAGTTTTTCCTAGGATTAAAAGCAGCCTTCCATACAGGGGGAGTTGCAAGGCTGAGGATCTGAACTCTTCACACCAAAATAAAAGGTATCGTTCACCATTTTCTGCTCTGCAGGAGTAAATGTCATCACCACCCCCAGCCACCCCTTGCCCTTGGAGAAGGCGGCATTCCTTCGAGAGAAGAGGGCCATCACAAAATCCTCAGAACCGGCAGCAGCTGAATATGTGACCAAGTACCAAAGCGATTTCCCAGAACAAAGGGCCTTTCTTGGCCAGGCTGCACCTGCCCTGCCTCCTCTGGACAACCTGGCAATTAACCCAGCTTTCAGGTGAGCATCTCAGGTGCTGGGGAACGATTCTGGAGAGGTTTGGGATTGAGGAGAGACAGGAGCAGGGACTTCACATGTCAGTCTGATACCAACAAAACAAAACCACAAAGAGGCCAACGGCACCTTAAAGACAAAGCCATTGATTATGGCGTAAGATTTTCTACATTGGACAAATGCGCCAGCACCAATGGGAAAGAATAAATGCACAGAAATAGGATTTCAGAAAGGAGAACATTTCGACCTACCAGACCACTTTGCTGTTGATCTTGGGGAGGCAGGGGGCCATCCTCAGAGAAAGGAACTTCAGTGTGAATCCGCTGGATTGCGACTCATCAGTAAGTTCAATAACATTCATCTGAGTCTGAATAGAGACCATGGTTCCCTGCCCAACTATAGGTGTTAACATAATTATCTTTGCAGTGCTGAGTAAATCATCACCAATTTGCTGTGTCAAGAGCTCCTGTGCCTGTTTAACATACCCTCTAAACTCTAATTGAATGATCACTGATGGTACTTTTTGCATCTCATGACTGTTCAACTCCCACCTTGCATTTTTCTCCACCTGCATCTACACCCGTCAACTGAGATATCACTTCATGCATCTGATGACATGTGTTTTGCTCCATGGAAAGTTATGCCATAAATCAATGAACCTTTAAGGTGCCGCAGGACTGACTTTTCTTTGGCAAGCGGTTTAAAGTCCCAAGAAAGGTTCCCTTTCATCCTCTCCCAGGACCCCTCTGCCCATGAGAAAGTGCAGCATCTTCTTCTTGGGTAATGTTACATTAGCACAGGTGTACCCAGGGCAGTTTTCATTGGCCAACCATGAAAAGGTCAGCGAGGTAAGACCAGGCTCTTTTGACTCTAAAAGCAGTTCCAAGAGGATAGAATGAATCACTATTCCTTCACAATGAGAGAACAAATACTGCTGCATGGTGCAACTGGCTTAAAGGCCTTTCAGTAACACGAGACTTAACAGTGGGACTATTCACTGCAGATTCTCACACGCCATCACTTCTGCACAGAACCAACTTCCAGACGGTCCACAGAGAGAGCTACCGTAGCTGGAACGCCTCTGCATACTCTCGTGCCAAGCTCATCACACTGAAAAAGAACCGGGGGGCAAAGGAAGGTGGGAAATCTGAAGAAGACGATGTTACCAAGGTAAGGGTTCATCCCAGCAGCAAAGGAAGTAAGAAAATTAGGGTAGTACTTTTCTGCTTGAAATTTATCTCCCCTCGCCCCGAAGGCTTAGGGAGGGAAACAGTGGAGCCCATTGAATTTCAAAATATGAGGGTCCCACTTCCTATTGGCATCATGTCCAAGACCTTCAGGCTTCACTTATAGGGTAGCTTCAAGTCCTCATTGCTCCCTTGGCTCTACTGGAATGAAGCCTAGTCACATCCCAACCCAGTGTTCCACCTCTAACGTGGGTCAGCTAGCTGGGCAAGCAGATAATTCCCTTCCCTGCCTCCTTCACCTACTTCTGCAGATACTTTCTGAAGGGTTGCAGGTGGCGCTGTGGTCTAAACCACTAAGCCTCTTGGGCTTGCCGATCAGGTCGACAGTTCCAGTCCCTGCGATGGTGGTGAGCTCTCGTTGCTCTGTCCAGCTCCTGCCTACCTAGCAGTTCAAAAGCATGCCAGTGCAAGTAGATAAATAGGTACTGCTGTGGCAGGAAGGTAAACTGTGTTTCTGTGCACTCTGGTTTCTGTCACGGTGTTTCATTGTGCCAGAAGCAGTTTAGTCATGCTGGCCACATGACCCGGAAAGCTGTCTGTGGACAAACACCTGCTCCCTCAGCCTGAAGCGAGATGAGCACTGCACCCCATA
The DNA here is from genome assembly GCF_964106915.1 of Podarcis gaigeae. NCBI lineage: Eukaryota > Metazoa > Chordata > Lepidosauria > Squamata > Lacertidae > Podarcis > Podarcis gaigeae. Next base: position 17,155,024 of record NC_139692.1, on the reverse strand, counting down.
GTCACCTTTGACTGGACTTAACCATCCAGAGGTCCTTTACCTTACCCTTTACCTTTACCTGTATCCTTTTTGCAATCCTCTCCTCTTGCAGCTTCCTTATCACCTTCCTGTCCTCCTCAACCATGCGGAGCCCATTAAACATCCAGGCACAGCTCTGAAATCTCTGGCTGCCCAGTTTGACAACTCCACAGCACACAGGTTCTTCTTCAGGGACTGGGGAGCTCAGCCTCGTATTCGATATGGAGACCCTCAGGAAGGAAGCTGCACCCACTCCTTGGTAAGGGACCCATTGACCAGAGTGTGCTTTGGGGCAGAGCCGTAGCTCGGGGGCAAAGCCATCACTGCACCCTGGAATCCTGCCTAGTCACATCCTCGAATACTTATAAGGCTCCAGGTCCAGTCTCTGACATTTCCGGTCTAAAGGTGATGAGAGATGCACCCTGCCTCAGCCCTGTCAGTCACAGCAGACAATACAGAGGCTAGAGAGAGAAGTGGCTTGATTTGCAGCAAGGACGTTAGAAAGAGGGGTGGGAAGGCTGTCCTCTTCATGGGTCAGGGAAGAAAAACTTGCCCCTAATGTATAGCTTCTGTGAAGTAGAATCACCAAAAAGGGACGTGTTGCAGGCAAGAGCCTAAAGGCATCAATAGCAAACCCCAATCTTGCTCAGTAGCTGAATCAAGGTGAAAAAAGCAGCTCCCCACCCCGAGCCAAAAATGCTGTTCCCAATCTCTCAGGGCACTGCAGATTTCCCAAGGGAAATGCACCTGTTGTTCAAGCCCAAGGAAGTAGGAGTTGAAACTGGATCAGCTCTTCATTAGGAAGAGTGAACAAGATGCACGCTCACTGCCTAGCATCATTTTCAAATATCCTCAACGATCTACTCCACTCTCAGTCCTTCCCACTTCTAGTTAAACTACCTCTTCTGCAAGTATATATGAAGCGGATGTGAACGTGGTGGATTGGGCTGCTCTCTCACAGGAAGCCCTTTGTCGGCTCCTCTCATGGCTGTGGCTTAAGTTGTCAGACAAAGGACATTTTAATACTGTATCCCATCTCTGCCAACGGACACTGAAAGCATCTGCTGCTTGTTTCTGTTTTGTTTCAAAAGGGCCATTTTGGAAGCCAAACCACAACATGCAGCACTTATCTGCTGAAGAGAGCGGAGAAGGCCAAGAGCTACAAGCCAGAACTGAAACCCACCCAGACTGAGGGAGGGCAAGATTTTGCCACCATCCACCGAGAGGCTTACAGGTATCCAGCCAAATAGTGGCCAAGAAAAGCCCCAGGGAGGCATCCAAAAGTTTGGCTGGGCTGTTGCAGGGTAGAGATTGGAACAACAGCAGCTTAAGCAAGCTCTGCATTCTCTTTTGCAGGCATATTCCACTCCCTGTCTGTCGACTGCAAATGTACCTATCCCAGCAACAGAAGTCTAGGAAAGAAGCAGACGACTAAAGTGTGACTGTGCCAGAAGAATCAGACCTCAGGGACTAATGGCTGAACATCGTGGATTTTAAAGGGGGCTGGAATCTATGCTCCTTCATAAATTATAAAATTGTACTCTCAAGTTCTGTTCATGTTTGACTTTTGCCATAGCAAAAACCATACTTATGTTCAATAAAAAGGAGTAATATAAACGCGAAACAGCTCAAGCCCAAATCTTTCTTGTTCCCTGGTACAAACATGGTGGTAACAGAACTTTACAAAATGCATACAACCAAATCAGAAAAGGAAGTTGTTATTTACAAACTGTACATCAAAAATACAAAGGGTTGTAAAAAATTTAGCTGCAGAGAATCCCATTTCCTGTGACAAAGTCTTTGCATTTAGCTTCCCTATGTTTTGCAGGAACCGAAGAGACTCCTTCGGTGACACCAGCAGATGCTTCAGGGGAAATGCAAAAGGGTTTCAAAATCTGCACGTTGACTTCCCATCTAGCTCATTGAGCTGCTGCTGGAGGTGAGTTTATTCTCAAATACAACAGCTGGTCCTTTTAGGAAAAGGTTATGGGAAAGCATTCTCCCTGCCCAGGCAAAAACTGCACAGTCCAGAAGTGTGTGCACTCAACAGTGCAAGACAGAAAACGCAGGAAGATGTTGTGCTTATGTACACCAGGATGTTCAGAGTCACAAACCAGCCAGTGGTTTCAACCATGGCCAGCAGCTACAAGAAAACACAGTCAAACCCTTCAAAGAAGCAGAAGGAACGTTATTCAATGAAGGGAGTCCTCCTTAACCTTGTCTCTTGCTGCTCCTTACCCAGAAAAAGCACCTGAGATTTCAAATACAGCTGCAGCAACCTCAACTGCTCCATGAGGTTAATATGGAAGAGACCAGTTTCTTCCAGCAGTGGATTTCCAGAGGTTTCCATCTGAAAAGGACTTGGGGCTTCTGCACCACAGGTCGCGCTCTCTCACTCCTCCTTGCCCAGTCTATATATACTTCAGGAATTCCATCAGTCTCGCCTTCTGCCTGGAAACGGCAAGCTGCCTCCAAGCCCTTCCAAAACCACCTGGAACAGTCTTAATCCTGTTGCAGAGGAGATCCTTCCATCTCCAGCACTGTGAGGAGGTTCCATCACATCTCAGGATGGAAAATCACATGTCCTCAACACTCCACTTGTATGCCAGCTCCTGAACTGCCTTCTTACTTGAGATCCTGGCAAAACGCTTCTGCTCAAAGCCGTTGGACCTACAGGAACAGAAACAATGTCAATAAGGTGACCCAACCAAAAACTGGGGCAGGCAGATTTCTCGGGGGAGCTGGGTGGTCTTCACGGTGCAACCAAGTCCTTCAAATTTCCCAGCTCCAAATCTTGGTCATGAGAAAGTTGCCAACAGCAGCTGAATGGAGAGATCCCACCCACCCACAAACTTCACAAAGAAACCTCACTAGGGATGCTGCTTAAGTGTCATGATCAGGGACAGAGGATGGATGTGAAACCAGAAGTTTTTTCAGCAATAAGTCAATATTGCATGTAGGAAATGCCACATGGGTACAGCACATGGTTCTTTGTAACTGGAGACAATCTATTACCATTACTAGCAGAAAGACAGACTTACCTATCCACTCCATCCCAGCGATACCCAGGCCAGATGTTGAATCTATTAAGTGGGGGTGCTGGTCCATTGTATCTTGGCTTTTCTGAAGAAGGGGAAGGAAAATAAGCAAACAGTTTCAACAATTATATTTTTCCAGTGAAGCCAGGGAGTTGTGCTAGCACTGACCCAAAACACATAGAGGAAGTCAACAGTGGTCCTCAAAGACCGTGTGATTTACAGGGAAGACATGGTGCAAGGCACAGGGTTCACAGGAAGACAGAGACAGAGGCAAGGCAAGAAAGCAGAATGCCTGATATGCCATCCATCACAAAATGCCTTCCTAGAGGAAGCAGCCCTGAACAACATCTCCCCCCACCCTACCCCAGAAAGCAATTTTTGTTGAGGGGAGCTTAGAAGTAGAATGTGAGGACTAGGTGTAACAGAGAAGGACAATGGGGGAGTTTCTTGCCCAGTTCTCTTCACCACAAAGCTTTAGTCACTCCTCTGACTCCTGACACCCCATCCTTTTCAAAAGGCATTGCTGAAAATTCCATTTAGGTGCATCTCTTAGGATCAAAGTTATTTCCAAGCTGAACATTCCACCTCTTAGCTGTAAGAGATCAAAATTGACCTTTGGGAAGCCCGAGAATTAGCACAGTGCTTCTTCCCGTCAACCACAGCCACCCTCCCCACCACCACAAACCAGTAACACCTGGAGACCGCAAGTGCTGACCTTTGGTATCTTTCTTCTCCTTGGCCTTCTTCTTCTTAAGGAAATCGGCCATGGGGTCCCCTTCACGCTCCTGCTCCCGCAGCATCTTGTCCAAGTCCTGGTCATCAATGTACCGGGCCAGTGGCTTCTGCATTTCTTTCGCTGCATCTTCCACATTCTGCTGCTGCTGCCGGCTCTGTGTGAGGCTGCAGGGAGAGGCACAAACCAAAGCAGGGCATAAGCGGCTGGACAACTTTTTTTCTTGCCTTTTTTGCACAAGACACTACAGGAGGTTTGGAAAGAGAGAAGGGTCACCTGCTGTTGCCCAAGTCAGCAACACACCAAGGAAGGCTTGACACAGCGGCTCTTCTCTTAGGGGGATGATTGTGGCTCAATGCTAGAGCCCCTGCTTTGCAGGCAGGAGGTGTCAGGTTCAATCTTCTGAGCTGGTGTTAGGACACCTTCCTTTCTCACTGTTAAGTGAGTTTTCCCATCCCCATTTTTCAGTGGTCTGATAGGGAATTGGGATTCTGCCCTGAACACAGGAACCATCCAGCTTACCCCTTTCCCCATTTGGCATACTGCTCATCTCGCTCGGATTTCTCCTCTGCTTTCTTGCGCTGTTCCAGCAGCTCCTGCTTCAGGTCCCTTTTGCGGCCCGACTTGTCCCGGAAAACCGTTTCAGCATGTCGCGATTCAGCTGGGGGAGGGAAGAAGGGGAGAAGGAGTCAGGCATTCAAGCTAGCCACAACAGGGGGCTGAAAAATGTTGCACCGTCGAATCTATCTGTTTGGTGAACTCAGCACACCCAGTAAACATTTGATTATTTCTGTAGAAAAGCAAAGCTGTAAATGATAAGTTGAACTGGTATTTTTCTGCTTGCAGGAAATGCGGGTCTCTGGACTGCAGAACTTTGCTTTTAGACTTACAATGAGCCAAGGATGAGACAAATCGTATGACTCACCACCACTACTGCTAGCAGCTCTTGAGTTTCACAGGTGAAAGGTCTATCTACATTTCCTTTCAATCTGCTGGGTGCTAACTTCATTGGGTGTGAACAATTAGACTCCAAATATCTGTAAAAGGCAAAGGGACCCCTGACCATTAGGTCCAGTCGTGACCGACTCTGGGGTTGCGGCGCTCATCTCACTTTATTGGCCGAGGGAGCCAGCATACAGCTTCCAGGTCATGTGGCCAGCATGACTAAGCCACTTCTGGCGAACCAGAGCAGCACAAGGAAACACCGTTTACCTTCCCACCAGAGCGGTACCTATTTATCTACTTGCACTTCGACATACTTTTGAACTGCTAGGTTGGCAGGAGCAGGGACCGAGCAACGGGAGCTCTCCCCGTCACAGGGATTCGAATCGCCGACCTTCTGATCGGCAAGTCCTAGGCTCTGTGGTTTAACCCACAGCGCCACCCGCATCAAATATCTGTAGGCTTGCACATTTTTCAATCATAGCCCCTCACATCCATATGAAAGGACAGTGGTTCGCTTTAGAGAATGAAGCAGCTGCAACTACCCATTCCTGCAACCAGCAGTCCCAGCTCATCACCACTGCATTTGCAGGAGGACATGCCCAAAACTCTGGCTCCACTATGAAGGGTCACAGCCGAACACTTCCTTCTGAAAGCCGCTTTCATTCCTGCTATGGTAACCCAGTCTTGGCAGGGATGACATGTCCTGATGGGTTTTAAACAGAGGTGCCCATACAACCCAGGGGGTGAGGGCTGGATTCACTTGTGCCATGAAGTCACTGTGTGACCCTGAGAAAGTCACATTCTCTACCTCTGCCTCCCACCCCACAGCTCACCTTCCAAATGTTTGCTGCTGCTTTGATGTTTCCTGAGCTCATGCTGCTCCTTCCTTAGTAGCTCAGCTGACACTAAGCCAGCTTTGCCCCCCGAAAGCATCTGAGGGCCCTGCAAGCCAAAAGCAGCACAACAGCTGTGTCAAAAATAAAAATGCTACCCTTGTGCCAGTTCCACAAAAGTACTAAACCCCATACAATTCCAGTGTAGCTGCCTCTGAGGGAAGTCATTCCCCATAGCACTTGGGGAAAGCATACAGGAAATAATTACAGGGTTTCACAGCTCCTTACTTATTTATTTAGAGCATTTGTACTCTGTTCTTCAGCCTAAAAGGCTCCCAGAGTAGTTTAGATATAATCAATTAAAACAAGACATCCCTGCCTACAGATTTTACCATCTATATATATATATAAAAAACACAACACAAAAAGAGAAAAGGGGCAGAGAGAGAAGAAGAAAAAGCAAAGTCTGGCACCAATTCTTAAGCAGTTCTTATCATGGTTGTCACACTTACAAAACAGAATCAGCACATTTACTGCTGAATAACGAAGTCCTCACCTTTTGGATGCCATCCTTCCCTTTGGTGTCCTTGGCCCGTCGAGGTGGTGAGAGGTCAGGGGGGCTCTTGGATCTGTGGGCCTTCCTCCTGCCTTCTTGACCTCTTCGGGGAGGGGACAAATCAGAGTCTGAAGACTTGCCCCGTGATCTTCTGGGGGGAGAGAGGTCGGAAGGAGAGCTCGGGCGCTGTGAGTGTGTACTGCGAGAGGCCCGTGGTGGGGAAAGGTCCGAATCTGAGGAGGTTTTGGCACTCCTCCTGGGTGGGGGAGAATCGGAGTCGGATTCAGAATCATGTCTCTGGCGCTTCCTCGGTGAAGGTGCAGATGAATGGGACCGTTTATTGGTTTCAGAGTCTGTAAAGTGGCATACAAGCATCAAAACAAATTACCAAATGTGACTGGATGTTTACCAGGACTTCCAGTAACTCACACTCCCAAAACATACTCCTCTCTGGAGAAAGGCTTCCACAAATCTACTCACCTCTGGCGTTGCTTTGTTTTCCTAGACCCCCAGTGGGCAACTGCCGTTTCTGAGACAGCAACGAGCCGACATCAGAATCACGCGTCTTCTTTTGGGGTGCTGACAGGTCAGAGGTAGCTTGCCACCCTTGATGGGCTGAGGACTTGTCAGCGTAGTGTTCCTGTCGGCCTCCATGCGAGCTTCTGGTATTATTTTTGCCTGTGTCAGAATGATTCCTTTTAGGTGATGGATCTGGTGAGCCACGGCGGCCCCTCCTGGGCGGGGACAGATCTGGTGAGTCACGACGGCCCCTCCTGGGTGGGGATTGATCTGGTGAGTCACAACGGGTCCTCCTGGGCGGTGACTGGTCCGGCGAGTCACGGAGGACCCTCCTGGGCGGTGATTGGTCCAGAGAGTCATGACGTCTCCTCAGCGGTGACTGGTCTGGCGAATGCCTTGCTCTTTTCTGTTTTGTGGCGTCTGAACTGGAAGGAAAACCAAAATGCACATTAGTCAAAGCTTCAAACAGGCAAGTCACTTTCAGTAAAATTTTGCTGCCTTATATGGTTTTGACACAGCAGGCTGGCAGCAAGCGGGGAGTAGCAATCCTGACCAGGGAACACCCAGTGGGCTGACTCAGCCTCCTGGTGTTGGCACTTGAAACTCTGCCACTGCCAGTTTCTTTGCCAATACCACCACAGTCAGAATGCCAACCGTCCACCATGTGTGCTCTTTCTTTGGAATCGTGTGACAATTAATTATTTATCTTGACACCCCTCTTATGCCGCACTACGGCCAGCCCAGTTCTAACTATGGTCATAAAGATGTTGGGAGGCTTACTGTGGTCTTTTCAACTGTGCAGAGCCTACACAGTTGGTTTTCAATGAGCCTGCAACAAGCTTTGTGCCTTAGCTTCAAAGATTTCATAGAGCTGGTGTGCTACAAACATGAAATGCTAGTCATTCCTTCCACTCACAAACTATATTAAATAGCTACTCCAATGCAGAAGGTTAAAGCTACTGTCACAGCAGCTGTTAAAATCATCCTGAAGGAGCTTTTCTTCCTCCTCCTCCTCCTCCTCCTCCTCCTCCTCCTCCTCCTTTGGTGATCCCTCGTAGACAAGTAAGATTGTCTTTCATGAACACTGTCTTAACAGTGAGTAAACAACACTGTCTTAACATTCAGTTGGATTTGTGGCAGAGAAGTTGTTTCTTGCTTGTTGGTGCAGCATTTTGGTTTTTGGGATGTTGAGCGATAGGTCAAGCTTTTCGTAAGCTTCTGCAAAGATATGTAGGATGGTTTGGAAATCATCTGAGTGTGCACACACTACATTGACATCAGCATACTGAAGCTCTATGACAGAAGTTATGGTAACCTTACTCTTTGCTTTCAGCCTACTCAAGTTAAAGAGCTTTCCATCTGTTCCTCCTATACCACAGATGTGTCCTAGTCAGGAAAACATGAGCTGTTAAATGCTCAACTAAATACCCTCCTTACCTCTTTGTTGACTTTGCAGTCACAGAATGATCAGATTCTTGTGACTCTTTCTTCTGATCTGAAAAAAGAACGCAATTCAAGCCATGTTTATGTAGACCTCTGAATTGTCTCCATAACATTATGAGAAGATGCAAGTTTTGTGGCTTTTGAAATGGTCATGCAAAGGACAGCAATGTCTAGAAAACTAACCCAGGAGCGGTGATCTGGAGCGGAACATGTTCCAGTGCTTTGTCTTTCTGCAGAATGCATTCCATCTCATATGGTAATTAGTAACAATGAACACCAATCAAAAATACAGTGTTAGGCAAGTCAGAAAGAGTCAACCTTTCTAAGTGTTGTTTACTAAATATAAGTAAAATAAACACACTAAATTAGATCACCTTCTAGAGCATCAGAAAGTTTTCCAATGCAAATTATCCCAATTCAATTTTTCCCCCCTGGAAAATTCACATCACTGTCCAGGAAGAGAGCACATATTTTTCCATGCAAAAGATCCCAGGGATAATACCTGGTGTCTCAAGGTGGGAGAAGAGACTCCTGCTAGTCAGTATCTATAACACTGAGCTGGATGGATCAAAGTCTGACTTGGCATAAGGCAACTCCCTGCATTCCTATGCTCGCCCCCTCCCTGAGCTAAAGTAAACCCCCAACAGGCTTTTTTGGCAACCCACAAACTTCTTTTTCAAACTCCACTTCCCACAAACTGTTTCACCCTGCCCTGCAAATACTGCTGGACTACAACTCCCACCATCCCTGAGCATTAGCTATGCTGGCTGGGGGATGATGTGAGTTGGGATGTCACTGAAGGGTCACTGTTGACCAACTTCCGTAGCATAGTCATGAAAAACAGATTACACTCGATACGTCATAGCAAAAATGTTCACACTAGCTGAATTCTACATGAGATGCCATTACTGACACGGTTTGCATTCTTATGACTCGTAATGTCTTATTTTGTTAAGACCCCAACAAACCTCTACATTGCCTAAACGCTAATAAGTAAAGTGTATTTATTTTTCATCTTCATTCTTTTTTGCACAGTAACCGCTATCTCTTGGTTACGCTTCCATAACATTTACTAAGCTACTTCTCTGTTCACCTAACCTCACTCTTCTGCCACACCTACAGAAAGAGAGACAAAATTACACAAAAGAACCCCCTCACTCCCCCCCCCAAAAAAATTGTGCCCATCTTGGCTGTGTGCCTACATGCAGCGCTAACCTGATGCAAGTATCTCACAGAGCACAAAATAATCATCCCATTAGAAGAACTACAGAACACTAACCTCCCAACAGCTTCCACTTGTTACTGGTTCGGAATTCTTCCATCCATTTAACTTCATCTGGCCTCTCATCAATAAACTCAGCCACCTGGAAGGAAAGACAGGAGATCTGGGCAATCCCAAGAGGCATGTCGCACTGCAAAGCCAAAATCTCGCCAACTGAGCAACCCTTGTTACAGTGTGTACTGAATGCATCTGTGCTTGTCTGAACCCTCCAATTCCAAGGAGTAAAATGGAAATTATATTGACCTTCACTACACACGACTGAGAAGAAAAGATGATGTACTAAGAGAGTTAAACAGTTTTAAATAAGTGATGGTACAGCTAAGCACTCTGTTTCCAACTGCCTCCGAATACTCACCACAGGCAAGTCTCCATCATCCCCCTCCTCATCCTCTTTTTCCTGCTCAATAGGGATATTTTTCCAGCTCGTGTCATCATCATCCACTATGCGAATTCTGGATGTCAAACAGATAGAACAACATGATCAAAGATCAGCATATTGTTTAAATGTATTATCTGAAAAAAAGAGTAGCTCTCTAGAATAAGAAATCGCATTAGTATCACAGTGTAGCATCTTACAAACACTTCAATTTATTAAGCCATCATACTCGTGAATAAATCTTCTAGATGACTGCTAGACTGTTAGACTGTTAGAATGTAGTTTTGCTTATCATCTTGCTGCCATAATGAGCCTGTTACAACCCAATTTCATGCATGTATTCAATGGGGCAACCTTAGCCCCTAGAGCAGAGCTTTCCAAATTTTTCATGTTGGTGACACACTTTTTAGACATGCATCATTTTGTGACAAAGTAATTGTTTTACCAGCAAACTGGAGGTTAAACAAACCCCTTTCAAACCCCAGGAAATGTTTGTGCGACACACCTACACACTGCAGCCAACACACTAACATATTGCGACAGTTTGGAAAGCTCTGCCTTAGAGCAAGGGTGGGCAAATGCTGCACTCTGCCTAATTTCATGTAGGTGGTAGAGAGGGAAAGATGCCATGCCCCAGACACATTAACCCCTCCCCCAAATGTGGGTCTGAACAGGAAAAGACTCCAAGGTACCATAAGAGGAGAACAATTGCATAAATCTACCTAGTTATTGAGGGACGTGGGTGACACTGTGGTCTAAACCACAGAGCCTAGGGCTTGCTGATCAGAAGGTCGGTGGTTCAAATCCCTGCAGTGAGCTCCCGTTGCTCGGTCCCTGCTCCTGCCAACCTAGCAGTTCGAAAACACATCAAAGTGCAAGCAGATAAATACCTCCAGCGGGAACGGCGTTTCCATGAGCTGCTCTGGTTTGCCAGAAGCAGCTTAGTCATGCTGGCCACATGACCCAGAAGCTGTTCGCTGGCTCCCTCAGCCAGTAAATTGAGATGAGCGCTGCAACCCCAGAGTCGTCCACGACTGAACCTAATGGTCGGGGGTCCCTTTACCTAGTTATTTGGTTTCCCACATCCAAGCCCAACATTCTGACTAGTCTGTTAGAAACTCAGAATGCAAAAGTGGGCTGCACCCTCATTTTTCTTATTATGTGAGGTCCACTGCTTTAAGAGCTGAGTGGCATGCTAAAGGCTTCTATGGGCAGCACCATCAACGTACTTGCCATTTTGTAGGATTCTCATACAAAGACCACAAACTGCTGCCTTCTAGGACCTTACAATCTGAAAGCTATAGTAAACTCCTAGAAAAGACGGGGGGGGGGGGGAGAGAATGAATGTCAGCCAATGCTACTGAATGATTCTGAGGCTTGGTTACACAGCTGGAGAGAAAGAGGGGAAATGGAAGATTGGTGGAGGCATTTAAAAAGATTCACATTCCAACACTAATCTGGTAGGAATAGGAAACCAGAAATTGCACAGACAAGGTCATGAAATGCCACACAGGTGATGTGAGCAAGTGGGCTGCCTGGAACGCTCTGTCGGGTGGTCCGGTGGGAAAAAGATAATTGGACTTGTTCACCTTGGTCGTATAGAAGGAGGAATTTCAAAGGTACGACATAAACCCAGCATGAAATGCAAGCAGGCTGCTAGAGAACGAAGAGCCTCCTTCACTCCACCCAGCCGTGCAATGCTCCATCCCTCCTCTGCCGCGTTTCAACAAGCAAGTAAAAAATGCTGCAGACCAGTATATTTGGGCATATTTGCAAGGCTATTAAAAACACAAATGGGCGTTGTGGGTTGAGAAGTAGGGCAGTCTGACCAACCAAGGCTGCCCTGCGTTGAACTTTGGCATTCCACAGTCATTTATTCATTTATATCCCTTTCTTTTTGCCCCCAAGAAGCTCAAGGGTGGCACACATGGTTCTCACTTAACACCCCCACCCACAACAACCTTGCGAGGCAGGCGAGGCTGAGAAGCTGTGTGAGGGGATCTGAAGAGCTGATATTTCTATGCGTTCACACTCCTCAAAAGGAGGGGGAAAGCAGAGCGGGGAAAGGGAGGAGGGTCTCCTCGTCATGAAGGAGGAGAAAGAGGAGGAGGCGGCCGCGGCGACAGAGCCAACAACCACCCCCGGCCCTCCATCCCCCCATTCCTGTTCCCTCCCTCCCTTCCTTCCGTCTCCCACCTTCCCGGCGGCAGCTCCTTCGCCGCCTTCTTCTTCTTGCGCCGCTTCTTGGCCTCCGAGTCCGCCTCTGGCCCGTCGGCCTCCAGGTAGCGCCGCCGCAAGTATTCGGCCTTGGACAGGCCCGAGGCTGAAGCCGAGGCCGCCGCCATCTTCCTCAGGCGGGAGGAAGCGGAAGCCAGGTCGGCGACGGAGTCAGAACCATAGAGAACGAGGCTCTTTTTTCCTCCTTTCTCTATGGTTGGAGCGGCTGGGGCCGTGAAGAGCGCGGGAGCCTGGGGCGCCCTCTAGCGGCAACATCTCTGCGCGAGGGATGGAATGCAATACAGTGGTACCTCGGATTACATACGCTTCAGGTTACAGACTCCGCTAACCCAGAAATATTACTTCGGGTTAAGAACTTTGCTTCAAGATGAGAACAGAAATCCTGCAGCGGCAGCAGGAGGCCCCATTAGCTAAAGTGGTACTTCAGGTTAAGAACAGACCTCCAGAACAAATTAAACCAAGGTACCACTGTACTGTAATCCCATGGCCACGAGGCGACCGGGCAAGCGGGGGCGGGGGGGGGGCAAAGAGCAGCGACCCTTGTTTATTATTGCAAGCCTATCCCCACCTTTTCCTTCAGGGTGCTCAAGGTGAATGGCCTGACAACACTTGTAGTTTAATGGTGAATTTTGGACATAATGAAGATGTAAAAAAAATGAATTATTATAAAAGATGCAGAAGGAAATGACTAACAATTGGACTCATGAAGGGGAGAAGGGAAGTCCAGGAGATTCTACGCAATCTTGTCTTTCTGTTGTGTGTTGCATATGTGATTGTAAAGCTGTAATTTGTAAAACCAAATAAATTATTTTATTTTTAAAGGTGAATCGCCTGGTTCTCTTCTTCCTCCCCACCACAACCCTGTGAGGTGGGCTAGGTGGAGGATACAGGAACTGGCCCAAGGTGACTTTCACAGCCAAGTGAGTGGGGTGGGGAGAATGACAGAATTGTAAAGTTGGGGGACCCCAGGGGTCATTCAGTCTGACCCCCTGCAAGCAGGAATCACACCTGAAGCATCCCTGACAGATGGCCACCCAGCTTCTGCTTAGAAACCTCCAATAAAAAAATGTGCCACTTTCTGAGGGAGCCTGTTGCGCTATCAAACAGCCCTTAGTGCCTGAAAGTTCTTCCTAATGTTTAGTTGGAATCTCCCTTCTATTTTAATCCACTGCTTTGGGATAGTCCCAAGAGATTGCAGTAGTAACGCAGTAAAGAGAGAGGAGTGGAGAGAGAAGGGGCAGATGGAGACCTACCACCTATCTTAGGATCCCTCATAGGGAGGCATAGGCGCCAACTACTATATCTGAGGGGGCCAGGGGGCCCCAAAGTTGATGGGCATTGCTACTCAAACGATGTGCGTGTGACACGTCTTGTAATGTGGGACAGAGCTTACCTGGCCTCCCAATATTTTATTGAAGTTGGCACCCCTGTAGCCCCCTGACCCTCGCCTCTCAAGCCTCTCAATACTATTGCCAGGCTGAGAGGCTTCCACATTTCCGGTACAGAGCAATATGAGCGATCGCCTGCTGCTGCCCTCACCTCCTCCCAACTGTGAATTTCCCAGAGGTACTGGGGTGGGCAGAGCACCATTAGTGTGGGAAACAGGACAGCAGGATATGTATGGTCTGATCCAACAGAATCCAGGAATCTGTTTGGTATTCTCTATTCACTGGGACACGGGTGGCACTGTGGGTTAAGCCACAGAGCCTAGGACTTGCTGATCAGAAGGTCAGCGGTTCAAATCCCCGCAACGGGGTGAGCTCCCGTTGCTCAGTCCCAGCTCCTGCCAACCTAGCAGTTCGAAAGCACGTCAAAGTGCAAGTAGATAAATAGGTACCACTCCGGCGGGAAGGTAAACGGCGTTTCAGTGCGCTGCTCTGGTTCGCCAGAAGTGGCTTAGTCATACTGGCCACATGACCCGGAAGCTGTACGCTGGCTCCCTCGGCCAATAAAGCGAGATGAGCGCCGCAACCCCAGAGTCGACCACGACTGGACCTAATGGTCAGGGGTCCCTTTACCTTTACCTTATCCACTGCAGCACAGGCCAGAGAGCCAAGAACAATTCTATGTACACCTTTGGTCAGGTAGAAAATATAACCACAGACACAGATCTTCAGAAGCCCTGTAATTTACAGGAGCCTTTGTCCACCTGGTACCCTCAAGATGTTTTTATCAGTCACTCCCATCAGCTGCCCTTTCCCCCCACCAGGATGATCATCCAAAACAGCTGGAGACCTTCAGCCTGGCAAAGGCCAATTTACGCCAAGACACCCAGGTGGAGAGGACTACCTTCTACAAACCCTATTACAAGTGTGCAGCTGACAGGTGTCAGCCTTGACAAGTTTTTAGACAAAATTGCCCAGCCTTAGCTAACACATGAAGAGGAAGGCAGGCTATACTTAAAATCCCCCTACCCTTGCAAAGCAGAGATAATCAGTGCTGCTTGTGTTAAAATATGATTCTTTCAAGGTCAGGTACCAGCTTTTAGTGTAAGAGGAAGCTAAGATCGATTACATCCCTACTGTTCTTCAGGACTTGAATATCCCTCATTTTTCTCCTAAGAGCAGAGTGGCCCTAGCAGAGGGCGAGCAGGAGTTGTCTTTTCACACACCTCACTTTTATTGCTCTGGAGAAAAACAAATGCAAAAAAACCAAACATCCACAAGGGAACAAGGGAGAAGAGAAGACTGACAATGTTGCCTCCCTTACTGAAAATGCCAGACACTATTCATGCAGGAGGCAGCACTCAATACAGAACCAAGTGCTGAAGATCCTGGGCAATGATATACCTGGGCATCTAACTTTGATGAGCCAGTTGCGGGAGTAAATCAAGCAGAGGATGGCCTGTGCCGTTTGCACCAACAGAATCCCAGGCCATAACAAAATGAGCCTCAAACCAGAAGCAATGCTTTTGCTTTTTATGAGAAGCCCTGCTAACAAGCTTTCTGTGGGTCAAATTCAATCCAGAGAGTCACAAGCCGACCCTTCCTTCGCCAGGCAGGCGGAACTGTTCGTCTTTTTCTGCACAACACTGTCCTGGCCTCTGTGTGGCGCTGCTACCGCTGGGAAGAGCCGTCTGCTTCGTAGCCCTCTGTTTTCATGTCGTTGAGGCCCAGCTCTTCGTTCTGCTCAAACTGCCGCTCGTAGTGCTCCACTCGCATCTCCGGGTCTTCCTCAGGAGCATAAACATTCTGCGGGCAGCAAGAGGCGGTTGTGTTATGCAGGTATACGACACAGAAACCCTTCCTGCACAGCCCACAAGGGGTAGAAGGGCACCACGGCCTGCTCCCTGTTTAGCTCATTTTAGGAAATGGATCACATGGCTTGCGCAAGGGCAAAATCTAGAGCAGGTGTACATTGAGATCAGTGACATGGAACATGCATATGGATGAGAGCTATCAGCCAGCGCAGCAGGTGGTCTGGGATGTTGAGAATTGAGTGCAACATTCTTCTGGAGAACACCAGGTGCCCCATCCCTGACTTGTATACATCTCTCTCTCTCTCTCTCTCTCTCTCTCTCTCTCTCTCTCTCTCTCTCTCATACTTTTCAAGGCATGCAAAGCTGGGCTTGAGCACAAGCATACTTGGATTCTTCGGCAATATGTTTGGAGGCACCTGGATATCCGATGTTTTTCCCAATCTCAAAACTCCCCACTTATCCTCAAAATCCAAGATGCTAAGCCAAAAAGATTACAACCTGGCTCAAGCCATTGTCAACACTGAGTGTGTTAGCAAAGGATTCTCCAGCATCAAGCCCCCAATGCACTACCGAGGCCCCTCAAGCCCCAAATTTAGGCACTTGCTCTGTTCCTCATCCTGCGTTCTGTTCCTGACATGGGTAAGGAAGGTACAGACTCCCCTGTGGTCCTATAAACATCCCTGTTGTAACCTCCACTCCTCCGGCATTACCATCCTCCACTGTCCGGAGGTCTCCAGCTCTGTCAAATGACTCTGCCCTTTCTTCCCTTGCTGTCCCGGGTGCTGAGCTGGGTCACATAACACCTGGGTTGGTGCCATCTTAGTCTGTTCTCAGCAGTGTCAATATCTTAGGCCTCTCGTCGTCACCATCATTTTGTGCTCTTTCTCCCCAAGCCCTTTGAAACTCAGCAGCCAGGCACATGCATACACCACAGCCTGTCTTTTTCAAATGGGCCATTCTCAGAACTTTCCTGTTCTCAGGAACCAACGTGGACAGAACTTGCTACAGAAATATCTGCTAAACAATCCCTTGTTTCTTCTGTCCCAAGTCCACTGTACCTGGAGGTAACTGTTCCCTGCAGGGTCATCCAGGACAAAATGTATCCTCAACTGCCCATCCACTACCTGGAGAGAAACAGAAAAGGCATTCCCATCAGAGAAGGCTTCACAGCCTCTCGTCGCAGCCAGAAAATTAGCCCAAGTACAGGAGGAGCATCAAGCCAAAGAGCCCAAATGTCCTTCTCATCATTTATTTAGCTTATATACCACTCGATATTAGCAGTCTCAGAGAGAGACCTCAGAGAATATAGTGGGTAGCTCAATGAAGGTGTCAACCCAGTATGCAGTAGCTGTGAAAGGGGCAAATTCCATGCTTGGAATCATTAGGAAAGGAACTGAAAATAAAACTGCCATTATACAAATTTATGGCGCGATCACATTTGGAATACTGTGCACAGTTCTCCACCTCAAAAAAAGACAACAGTCGTACTTTGCTTCTCGAACGTAATCGGTTCTGGAAGTCCATTTGACTCCGGAAACCATTCAAAAACCAAGGCACGGTTTCCGATTGGCTGCAGGAGCTTCGGACGTTCAGCTTCCGAAAAACGTTCACAAACCGCAACACTTACTTCCAGGTTTTTGGCATTCGGGACTCAAAACGTACAAGTATCAAGGAGTTCGAGAAGCAAGATACGACTGTATTGTAGAGTTGGAAAAGAGTAAAAAAAAGGGCAACCAAAATCATCAAAAAGAGGTGGAGAAACTCCCCTATGGGGAAAGGTTACAGAATTTAAGGTGAATAAGAGCAGACATTATAGAAATGTATAAAATTACTCATGGAATGAAGACAGTGGACAGAGAAAAAAAATCCTTCTCTCGTAACGACAGAACTTCTGGACATCCAATGAAACTAAAGAATATAACTCACACAGTAAACAGCTCACAAATATGGTTTTTAGTAGGTAAAAAAGGTAAAGGACCCCTGGACGGATAAGTTCAGTCAAAGGCAACTATTGGGTTGTGGTGCTCATCTTGCTTTTAGGCTGAGGGAGCCGGTGTTTGTCCACAGACAGCTTTCTGGGTCATGTAGCCAGCATGACTAAACTGCTTCTGGCGCACAGGACACTGACGGAAACCTATATACCTACTTGCACTGGCGTGCTTTCAAACTGCTAGGTTGGCAGGAGCTGGGACAGAGAAACAGGAGCTCACCCCGCCACAGTGATTTGAACCACCAACCTTCTGATTGGCAAGCTCAAGAGGCTCAGTGGTTTAGACTACAGCACCACCCACATCCCTTTTACTAAAAATCAGTAGGCATATATCAATAACACCATAAAATCCAGCAAAATTTAAATTTACGAACTACTGTAAAAAAAAATGTACAAAAAACCAGAATACGATAGATTGCTGAGTTAAAAGCATAAAGAGGCACCAAACCTGTTGTAGCTTCCTGCCAAATGCACAGAGTTTTTCTGCTCTGTCTGATGTTGAGCTGTCCCCCAGAGTGAATGGGTTCTTCGCCACCTGTAAGACACAACTCAGAATTTAGTCCCTATTCAAAAGCAGGTCCCCCTCCCTAAGCCAGCCAATGACTCTGCTCACATCCAGCAGATTCAGTCTTCCCATTCTGTAACATTATTCCTGTCTCCTGTCCCTCCAGAGACCAATACCTGTTGGCACCTGCTGGCAAGATCCACACCTATCTAGAGGAAGGTCATTTCTCCAGCTGAAGTGTAGCCAACAAGCCAACTCAAATTTGTTTTGAGTTCCTATTGGTTTAAGGTGTCCCCCCCCCCCTTAATTTAACAGTTTCCTTCCAATATCTTTTTTCATTAAGTGCAAGTCATTTTGTGACGGCTTTACCTTCAAAGGTGGGATATACATTTATTTTATTACAAAACTCACCAGAGTCTGGATATCCTTTAGCAATCCTTCCAGAGTCGTGAATTTCCCACCCAGGGCTCCCATTCCTAGCTCAAATTCAAGCTCTGGAATCTCCACTCTGCAGGTTTCGGACTGCGGAAGAAGGAGGACATTTCACTTAGTTTCTGGGGGCAGAAATTTGCAAGAAATGAACAATGACGGAGAAAACAGCACCACACCTTGAGGATGTCCCTCGTCATGTCTGATGGGTCAGTCACATGAAGGGTTATCTTGGTCCCCAAAGGCTCTATGGCTCCTCCAGATTTAACCTGTGGACAAGTAGGAAAACTGTAAACTGGACAGAGTTCATCCGAGGAAACATCAACCCTGCCAGACTAAAAGCCTCTCACCTCATTTGTTCTGTGCCCACAAGCATCACAGTTCGTAGCCATGATAATGACTTCTTTGAAATGAGGGATCTCTGGAGAAGGAGAAGTCAAGGAAACCAACAAACAGCAAAACTCACATTCCTGTTTTACTGATACAGATACAAGACCCACTTCTTTGCTTTGTCAGATCTCCTCATTGTCAGAATCCCAGCCCTAGAACAGCACTCCAAACCACCCTTGACACAGTTCCTCCACCACTAAAAAAAGGAATTAAGGTATGTTTGGTTGAACCGCACTCTTTGGCCAAGACCGATGCATCTGCACGCACACACTTTATTGGCCCCACATGACCGGACTGGAATGTGACATGTTCCTCGTTCACAGACTCAAAAGGATACGCACCAGCTTCATGTTTGTACTGGCCGGAGCATTACATTCAGGGCAGTTGGTGCCAAACTGCAGCACCTGGAATACAGGAGAGGGGCACAGTGGTTAGCTCAGTCAGTAGAGCATGAGACTCTTGATCTCAGATTCCTGCATTGCAAGGGGTTGGACGAGGTGACCCTTGTGGTCCTTTCCAACTCTACAGTCATATGATTCTAAGTCCCTTTCTGTAGAGTGACCCCTGCTGAGAACAGGAACCCTCCAGAGGGCGCAAGCCAGGCCTAAGCAGGCCACTGAGTGTTCCAGAAGACTCTGCTTAAACCTCAAGGGCAGTTTACTCACTTCATTCCGTAGGTCATCCACAGAGTCAGTCAAGTCCTCCTTGGATTCCTCAGCCTAAGAAAGAAGAGAGATGTTAGAATTTGTCTGTTGCACACTCTTAGGACCTGCAGCACGGCTCAAAGGTCAAGTGATCGACAACAGTGGCACATGAACTAGAACGCCATTGCCTAAATACTAAGTTACGGAGCCTTCATGAATCCACTAAGGCCAGACACCCTCTAACTCATGCTACCTCAATTCCAAGCAGAGCAGCCTGCTGAGCGGTTCTCCTGTAGTGGGTCACCACCAGGGCTTCGTCCCTCTGTGGGGCATGAGGGTTTTCCACAAAGCTGTTGCCAGAGGGGTCATCTAGGATCTGGCAAGAGAGAAAGGAAGTGGAAGGGAAGAACCATTAATAGCCTGCTTGCTTCTGCAGGGAACAGTTGGGTGCTTGCCAGGATAGGCCAGAGTTCCCCACCACAACTAAAGACAGCCCTGACCTGGTGGTACTTACAAAAGTGAAGGCTGAATCCACATCTTTCAAGCGCTTCAGCTTACAGATGAATTCCTCGATCTTCTCTGCAACGTCTGGGTGGGTTTCCTGAGTCCAGAAAGCAGAAGCAGTTGCTTATAGCCTCTATTATCCAGACCAGCTTGGAAAAAGAACTTGGGAGTCCAACACCACAGACTTAAAATCCAACACCACAGGCCACAACTCCCATCACCCCTTGCAGTCAGCAGAGCCAATGATCAGGGAGGATGAGAGTTGAAGTCCAACAACAACCGGAGAACCAAACGTTCCCCTTCCCTGCTTTACAGCAAAGAATATCAAACAAACAAGCACAGAGAAAGCTGCCTTATATCCTCTGCTTTAGGACCAAGCTCTCTGTTATTTGTCCAGCATCACTTGCTGCATGTTATTGCCAGACATATTTAACAAGTGAGTCTTTGTTTACCAAAAGGGGGGCCAGGTAAGGTGTTAGCCACCCATATTCTGGACTTCTGGGGCCTTTAACAACACTGCTAGAAATATTGAGGACCAGCTTTACTAGCTCACAGGACTGCGATAGAGCTGTCCAAACCAAAAGGGCGTTCAGTGCTTCTAGGCAGTTCTCAAGTTCTGCTTCCCGAAAGGTGACTTCTAAACCTAAAGAAGCCCAAAATTCATTTAATATACTGGCCATGCGATGAGCACTGCCATAGCACCTGCCAATGCCAGGTATCTTGTTCAATAAGCAAGAAATCATTCAGCAGCTGATGTCCCCAACACGTGCATCTTTCCCCCTGCCAGCTGACCGAAAAGCCCCATGAAATGACAGCTCAGCCCATACAGACAAGAAATGCTCCCCCACCCCCTGCGGAGCCCTTGCAAGCAGCTTACCCTACGGAATGACTGGTCCTGCTTCAATCCTTCTATGGCTCTCTCAATTAACCCTTCAATGGTGGTAAGAGCTAGTGAGAGGGAGGTAGAGAGAAAGGGCAGACACATCATTACCCAGCAGTTCAGACCCCACCAGTTATATTCTTCCACACTGGCACGCAAAAGTGACTGTTATTACTAGAAATAACGAGGTTGGCTCCTTTGCTGGCTCTCGTGGACTGATATCAGTCCACCCTGCCAGCAGCAGCCCCTCTGCAGTGAGCCAAAGACTGGGTAGAACAGGGAAGAGAGGCCCCAACTTCTGCTTTTCAAAAGGCAGCCTGGCAACACAATTCCTTCTCTGCCTTGTACCCCCATCAATTCCACTGCCCTCCCCCCACCAGCTGCCCTTAGAAAATAGAGCAGATGGAACTGGCACACTGGCAACCACTGCAGGTGCACAGAACACAGGGTGAGCTGGCATCTCCATGATTTAACCAAGGAGCACCACTACTTTGGAAAGCAGTCAGCAGCCACCAAATGGGATGGCTTTAGAAGAGGGGTAGACAAATTAACGGAGGACTCTCCGTGGCTACCTGCCGTGGTGGCTATGTGCTCTCTCCGCTCTCAGAGGCAGCAAGCCTCTGCATGCCAGTTGCCGTTGCACTCAAGTCCTGCTTATGGGCTTCCCAGAGACATCAGTTTGGCTGCTCTGAAAACAGGGTGTCTGGCCTGATCCAGCAGCCCAACAGTTAATTCTCATGTTAATCAGATCAGGAGGAACACGAGAGCAGACTCTCAGAAAGCAAGAAGCTACTTAGTGGAGATCTGGATTCTATAGGCTGACTGGGCAGGCAGCTTGACCAAGGGGCTTTCTAGCCCTCTTGTTCAAGCCAGTACAACAAATGCCTCTTCCACACATCCTTTAAAAGCCCCACAATGGAAAATGTTCCTTTTCACGCCCTCAAACAGCAGCTCCTCCTCCGGAACAGGTCGTCAGGAATGTGCTAGTAGCTCCTTGCATCCCAAAGACCAGCTGCCCCAAGACATAGTGAAACGACCATATACCCACCTCCCTTCTGAGAAAAAGCAGGGATTTCAAAGTCTAGCTCGGGTACTCTAGCTGTGGCACAGTCAGTCTTCACCACTTCCCTATTCATATCCTGGGGAGAATGATTTACAGGAGAGGTTATACCAGTCTAGAAACCCGGCAGCCCACCTGGTTGGGTGAGGACAAGGACATGCCCAAAGCACACATGAACTAAAGGGAAACACAAGCTGAGTGATAACACCTCCCCAACTAACCCAAACCAGAGCAGGGGTGGGGGAAGAGTCGGCTCCAGCCCACCCCATTCCTTCTGCCTCTTCCTAGAAGCTTGTGCCCATGTTACCATTTATTCCTGGTAACCAGAGATAAAAGGGTGACCAAAGCCAATCTTTAAATGTGCAACGGAGACAGGTGGCAGTTAGTTACCTCACAGGAAATGGCATGAAAACCCAAATGCCTCTTTCAGCTATTTGCAAACAGATGTCAGCAAAGCATCTCTTCCAAAGAGCAAGGAAGCTATTTTCCCTTCCAGTTTCAGGATTCCACTTTGGAAGAACGTTTAGAGACCGACCACTGGCCCTACATGTTTGTATGAAACCCCGCCGTGGATGTCACACATTCAAAGGTTGCCCCCCATCCAGGTACCAGTTAATTCTAAAGGACAAACTGGACCCAAGTTCCGATCCAGAGCACACACACCCATTTACTTTGCACGCATGGTTTGACTGAAAACTGTGTGGGCAAAGGAAAACAGGTCACCTGACACAATGACTTCTGGTGACAAAATTGGCCCATGGGGGTGGGGGTGGGGAGTGTGTAAGGATCTGGCTGCTGGCTGGATCCAACTCCCAAACCCTGCTAGATGCCTATGTTATGTTTTTATGCAACCTGGGGGGTCACAGGCGTTTTTGAACTCTGCACTGGAGGAGGGGTGTAAAAGGCATCTCTTTTGGAATGGTAGAGTAAGTTTATAGCACTGATTGAGTGGTTTTCTATATGTAATCTGGGTTACGGTTTCTACACTGCCTTGAGTCTTGGAAAAGTGGCTATTAAATTTTTATATAACATAAGATCACACCGAGGGACCTCAAATCTGGATTTCTTTAGTCTGATTTCTGCAACGTGACATCAGCAGCCCAGCCCACCTACAGCCACACACTGTGCTGCCTTTGTATCGTAAGAAAGTAAGCTTAATTGATTGAAAGTTTACTTCTCTGCCAATTGTGGTTTCTCAAACCAAATCAGCTTTACAGCGAATCAGTTCTGTGACGCAGTGGATCCAAACGGGCAGGGATTGTGCCAAAACCAATCTTCAAAGCTGCCAAATTTGCTTCTAAAGCAAAATCAAGGTCCTTAAGCTACCACAGGGGAATGGGAAGCAGACAAACCCACTCACCTGCTTGCTCCGCACAGTGAGCGTATAGCATACACCTTGATCCTGGATCCGGCCAGCCGACTGGATCTCTGAGTTGGTCGAGCCGCATCTATTGCAGGCGAAGGAACTGACAATGATCTCTTTGAAGAAGGGAATCCTAGTCAGCAACAACCGAGTCACCCCCTAGGTAAGGAAAAGGAAGAATAAAGGCAAACTGCAAGGGCTCAGCATCCCAAACATCTGGGCTGCTGCACAGTCACCCTTTGCACCTTTCCCCTTTACACAAAGACAGCACAACTTCCCCCTCTGCACCAAAGCTCTGTAACAGACAGGCCTTATCCCAAACAAACAGTACCTGCTCCTATAACCCCAACGATGAATGAGAGTTGTATACGATAGTCCGACTCAGAGTAGACCCACTGAAGTCAATGGGCATGACTCACTTAGGGGCACTATTTCCAATGGGCTTACTCCAAACCGAACAAAGAACAATCACCTATCACCCCCTCCCCACCCTAAATTTAATAATGATGTTTAGAAACTATATGGCACCATGGGAGGGGGTCGGGGGGGAGGACGTCCTTACTCAGAGGGCAGCCAATCGGGGGCAGGGAGGGAGGGAGAGAGGAAAAAGCAAGAGAGCAAGGCCTGAGAGGGGTCGCCCAGCACAAGAAAGGGGTTTCTCTCCAGGGGCAAGTCCTAGAAGAGGAAAAATAGGAAAGGAAGCGATGGAGGCGGCGGAGGCTGCTGCCATTTAGAAGGAAAACCTGCGTCTTAGCAACCCCCCGCGAGAACCCTCTCGTCCCCCTCTTGAGAAGCTGCCCGGTGGGGAGGACGTGTCCCGCCACCCCCGGAGGACGGTGAGGGCCCACAGTCGGGGGCGGAGAGAGAGAGAAGAGAGAGACCAGCAGAGTGAGGACTAGCATCTTGGGGAGGCTCACGTTGGAGTGACAGGCCATGCAGAGGGACTCGATCTCGGTCGGCAGCTGCTCCTCGTCCTCGGCGCTAAACGGGCGGAACAGCGCCGGGGTCGCTTCCCCGCCGCCCCGGACAGGGTCCAGGGTCCCGATGGCCGACATGTTTCCCTTAGCAGCAGCAGCAGCGAGACCCACGCACGCTTCCGGCAACCCGGAACTTCCACTCAACGCATGCGCATTCTCACCCACACCGCCCGAAAAGAGGGCACCGGCTTCGGGTGACGTCACAGGCGTCGTGTGACCGAATCAGTGCGCGGTACTCCCACGCGGGTCTCGCTGGCTCTTCCTAGGCCTCGGCGGACTCAATAAGAGGGCCAGCGGGCAGGCAGAAGTTCAACAGGGGAGAAATAAGAGGGCCAGCGGGGAGGCAGAAGTTCAACAGGGGGAGAAATAAGAGGGCCAGCGGGGAGGCAGAAGTTCAACAGGGGGAGAAATAAGAGGGCCAGCGGGGAGGCAGAAGTTCAACAGGGGGAGAAATAAGAGGGCCAGCGGAGAGGCAGAAGTTCAACGGGGAGAAATAAGAGGGCCAGCGGAGAGGCAGAAGTTCAACAGGGGGAGAAATAAGAGGGCCAGCGGGGAGGCAGAAGTTCAACAGGGGGAGAAATAAGAGGGCCAGCGGAGAGGCAGAAGTTCAACAGGGGGAGAAATAAGAGGGCCAGCGGGGAGGCAGAAGTTCAACAGGGGGAGAAATAAGAGGGCCAGCGGGGAGGCAGAAGTTCAACAGGGGGAGAAATAAGAGGGCCAGTGGGGAGGCAGAAGTTCAACAGGGGGAGAAATAAGGGGGCCAGCAGGCGGGCAGAAGTTCAACAGGGGGAGAAACCCTGGGATGGAATTTCTGTCCATGTGGACATACTGGAAAGCCAGGCTGCTAGATCCTGTTGCTGGCAGTTAGACCTCAGAAAGGGAAGCGTTCCCCTCCCAATCCAGTGGCAAAAGAACCACTTGGCCGGGTGGGGAGACAGGTCCTTGCCAAGGTCAGCCTGGCCAGGCTGCAAGCCCCTGGGAAATGAGAAGCCTCAATAGAACCTCCAGAGCCAGGAGAAGTCTATCTCTGGATACCAGTTGCTGAGGAGGAGCTGCTTGCAGGCATCCTAAAGGGTTGTTCATGTCCAGTGTGGGTGGGAACCTGAGTGCTTGGCTAGACAGGTCCACCTTGGCCTGATCCTGGAACCAAGCTCTTCCAGTTGGAGGTGTGTGTGTGTGCACATGGATGGGGTCGGTCTCTGCTTAAAGTTTAATGCCTGGACCAGAGTTTTCAGCCCTCCCTTTGCACTGTGGTAGACCACTGCAGATTCAGACAAAACAAGAGGCAGGACCAGTGGAAATGTTACTTTATTACAGACAGTCAAAAAGCCATTTACAATGCAGGACAAGGAAGCCAAGTTTGATGCAGAAAATGTATCGGCAATGCTTTGTTCACAGATTCATACCGATCAGACACACACACATTTATACACAGTCAGTGGGGGTGGAGGGAGATTGGTAAATAAGTGGTGCAAAACTACTTTGTCGCAACCAAAGCAGAGCTTGGTAAATATTTTGTGCTTAGTTTTGCAACTATTGGAAGGCAATTGAAACCTAGAAGTTCAGTTGTTTTGCAATTTTAGTCCATGTTTTCATTTAAAAAAAAATAAATTTCTATACCACCTTTCATCCAAGGATCACAAAAATGCATATAATAAGGAAACAAGAAACAATAACACTCCCCCTACGCTATTTAAAAGGCCAGATTATTTAATTAGCCAAACGCCTTGGAGAAAAGGAATGTTTTTGCCAGGCCTTTGGGCAACATGCAGTTTGACTTACTTTCCTTTGTATAAAACAAGCCCAAAGGAGGCCCTCAACCCGCTCACAGGTCCTTGTATGATCAGTGGAAACAGTTGTCCTGGCACTCTCAATTCCAACCTGATAATTGCCACCTGCCCAGATTTTAATTTGTCTGAATTAATTTTAAGATGTATTTTAATAAATTGTTGCTGTTTTTATGCATATTGTGTTGTTTTTATTATGTTAGCCACACTGATCCCAGCTGGGGAGGGTGGGATACAAATAAATTATTATTATTATTGTTATTTTTTAAAATAATTTTTATTAACTGGCCAATCACATCAAATTAAATCACATTGCATAAATTCCAAATTACAAAGCCAAATTTTTAAATTTTGTTGGGGGAACCCATACTTCAAGATCCAAAGGGGGATTCAGATCATCTTCTTATTACTGCGGTAATGTATTATTGTTATTATTAAAGATATATAATGAAGGCACCAGGCGAGCCTCCATAGAGAGAACATTCCACAAATAGGGAGCCACCACAGAAAAGGCCCATTCTCGTGTTGCTGCTCTGTGGACCTCTCATGGAGGGGACATATGAAGAAGGGCTTCAGATGATGGATGCAGTGTGCATATGAGAAGAGGTGGTCCTGGATGTATTGCGGTCCTGAGCCACTTAAGGTTTTATATGTCAAAACCAGCACTTCACATTGGACAGAAACTGATTGGAGCCAGTGCACTTGGGCCAAGTTTGGCGTTATATGCTAAAATATGCAACTTGGTCACTGAAATTTTGCATTAGACCACAGTCATAAATTGGATCTACAAACTGGAGCTGAGGATTCCACAGCCATTTCTGTATTACCTATTCCATAGGCATAGTGATTCTGCTAACATCTAAGAGAAGGAACAGTGCAGGAGAAATTATGTATTTACATAAATGGAGCACCAGAAGTGGCAAATGGTAGCAGTTTCATTCATTGTTCTCTTTCAGTCTTTCTGTCTCCTACTGAGCACAGTAGCTAAAAGTTGGGTGTCACGGGAGCTGGTTGGACCTTGTTTTAAACATGGCTAAAGTGTTTGGGCAAAGTCACCACCATGTGCTCACACGATGAACATAAGCCTTTGGAGGTTTCAGTTTTCAGTGCTTCTCTTGATGTGGCAATTTCTCTACCCATTTAGAGTGAATGCAGAAGTGAGTAAAATTTACACTGAGGAGGCACAGTGAACACAAGAGTCTGGCCTCTCATGAATAAAACATGGGATGGTAGGGTGCACACTGTACCACTTTTTTTTTTAGCCAGAGGCCCCGAAAGAGGTGAACAACATGAATGCATATTATTACAAAATATATATTTACAGCATTACTACAGTATATATATACCTAGAATAAAAGTACACTACATCAAATAGAAAACAGTGGCAGGATTTTTAATTATCAACATTGGCGGGGGGGGGGGGATAAAATGTTCCACTAAGAGGAGATCCAAGGAGGTACTCCATATCAGAAGCAGCCTCTTAACACTCTTAAAACATGAGTAAAATTAGGATGGGAGGCAGGTCTTAGTCATTCTAACAGAGGGCGGTCCAATTTTTCATACCAAGTGGGGCACGTGTGTGCTTTGAAACACAACCCATGGGTCACACACTGTCTTGCCACACAGGAGAGAGGAAGGCCAAAATTTTATATCCCCCCCTTGCCCCCCCCATGCTGCCTTCCCAAAGCTGGCTAAGAGATGCACTTTGGGACTTTGGTAAGGAGTCACAAGGGCTCTGGCAGGGTCCTAGAGCCCTCTCACCTTCCCAAAGCTGGGGAAGCATTCACTAGGCTTTGGGAAGGAGGAAGGAGGGCTTTAAGACCCTGGCAGAACCCTCACATCTCCTTCCCAAAGCCCAGCACCTTGCTTACCTGGCTTTGGGAAGGCTGGGTGGGTGTCAAATGTTACCAAGGTCCACACTTTGGACCACCCTGTCCTAGCATAACCTTCAGCAAACTCAACAGGTGAGTAAGCCCCACCCTCAGCCCCCTGGCATCCAATGATTCCTTTTCAAGTTGCAATTCGGCACAATTGTCCTTTTTATTTTGTCACCGCAAAGTACCAAGGTGAAAAAAAGTACTGAATTGCAACCAGCGTCTGGAAAGACAGAACTGCTGCTGGCATCATAAGCTGTCAGGTGATAGACAGGTGGACATGGTTTGGACACAAAAACACCATGGACCTAATTGGGATGTGTGTGATTATGCCTGCAAGGTGAAGGTTCCACACCACTGCTCTCAGGGCTGTAGCCTCCTATTTAAATGTTTACTCCCTACCAAATAATAGAGAAAAGGAGAGGGGAGAAAATACTGTTTGCCGCAAGAGATGATGTATTGAGCTTAGCTGTATCCAATAATTCTAAGGTCCTGTAATTTTGAAAAGGAGAATAAAAGAGCCACAGGAGGAGCGACGTGCCCAAAAGTCTGATGTTGCAGTCTAGGGAAACCACTACTGCTCAGAAGGCTTTGATCTCCCCCACCCCAAAAGTACCGTATTTTTTGCTCTATAAGACTCACTTTTTCCCTCCTAAAAAGTAAGGGGAAATGTGTGTGCGTCTTATGGAGCGAATGTAGGCTGTGCAGCTATCCCCGAAGCCAGAACAGCAAGAGGGATTGCTGCTTTCACTGTGCAGTGATCCCTCTTGCTGTTCTGGCTTCTGAGATTCAGAATATTTTTTTCTTGTTTTCCTCCTCCAAAAACTAGGTGCGTCTTGTGGTCTGGTGCGTCTTATAGAGCGAAAAATACGGTAGGTTATTTCAAAGAGGCCTCCACTGCCTAATTTGCCTGGGCACAAAACTTTAGTATAAGCTGCTGCTCGGCTCATTGAGACTCTGGAAAATATCCTTCCACAGGGACTCTAGCCTGGCATGCAAGTCTTCCAGTGGCGTGGAGTTTTCCTGGAACTCTTCCAAGTATGAGGGTGTGGGAGACAGCTTGGACTTCATTTCTTCCATCTCCCTGTCCATGGTCCTTGTGAAGTTGTCTATCTGAAGGATTGTACCCCTCCTGAACTCCTCAATTCTCTCCTGAACCTCCTGAGCCATATTTTCCAGGTCCACAGACAGCTGGTGGTTTTCTTGGCTTCTGTGGGAAGGATGTGCAACCCAGGTGTTGGGGTGAAAGCTCAGCTGCACCTTGAGTTGCTCTAGGTTCCTTTCAATTTGGAGATGGAGAACCTTCACGTTGCGGGTGAGCTTGCCGGAGAATTCTTGTAGATACTGACTGAGTCGCTGGCTCATATTTTTTTTTAATAAATTTTTATTAGGGGTTTTTGCAAAATAAAGTACAAAGATAAACAACCTTTCTTTTATCTCAACAGAGTTTCATGACTTCTTTGGACTTCCTCACATCTCCCGCTGCCATTTTCATCATCATAAATTTTTCCCAGCAATTTATCATCTAATTTGCAAATTTTATAACCACTTATTTAAATATAATCCTCTGTAAATTAATTTCTCTTAATCTCACTTTACATCCCATTTCAATCCGATTTTGTGGTGGCCAATTATTTATGATCAAACATCCTACTTAACTTTCCACCAAATCACAATATTTTTGTAAATAAGTCTTAAATTTCCTCCAATCTTCTTCAACCCTCTCTTCTCCCAGGTCTCGAATTCTGCCAGTCATCTCAGCCAGTTGCATATAGTCCATCAGCTGCATCTGCCATTCTTCCAGAGTGGGTAGATCTTGAGTTTTCCACTTCTTGGCGATCAGTATCCTTGCTGCTGCTGTTGCGTACAAAAAGAATGTTCGGTCCTTCTTTGGCACCATCTGGCCGACAATGCCCAGGAGGAAGGCCTCTGGTTTCTTAAGGAAGGTATACTTAAATACCTTTTTCAGCTCATTATATATCATTTCCCAGAAGACCTTCACCCTGGGACAAGTCCACCAGAGGTGAAAGAATGTTCCTTCATTTTCCTTACATTTCCAACATTTGTTGTCTGGCACATGGCATATTTTGGCTAGTTTAACTGGGGTCATGTACCACCTATATATCATTTTCATTACATTTTCCTTCAGAGCATTACATGCCGTGAAGTTCATCCCCGTGGTCCACAACCTTTCCCAATCCTCAAACATAATATTATGCCCAATATCCTGTGCCCACTTTATCATGGCCGACTTAACCATTTCATCTTGTGTATTCCATTTCAACAGCAAGTTATACATTCTTGAGAGTACTTTAGTCTTAGGTTCTAACAATTCTGTTTCCAACTTCGATTTCTCCACCTGGAATCCTAACTTTTTATCCTTTTTAAAAATTTCTTGAATCTGAGCGTAATGTAACCAGTCTCGCACTTTGTCTTTCATTTTTTCCAAACTCTGCAATTTCCAATTGTTGCCCTCTTTCTCTATTATTTCCCAATATTTCGGCCATTTGGCCTCCATATTGGGTCTTTTTCGGGCCTTAGCCTCCAGAGGTGATAGCCATCTTGGAGTTTTATTTTCCAATAGGTCTTTGTATTTTGTCCAGACATTAAACACTGCTTTCCTGACAATATGGTTCTTAAAGGCCTTATTGATCTTAACTTTGTCATACCATAAGTATGCATGCCAGCCAAATGCATTGTTAAAACCTTCTAAATCTAACACATCAGTGTCCTCTAGAAGTAGCCAGTCTTTTAGCCAGCAGAAAGCTGCGGCTTCGTAGTACAACCTTAAGTCTGGCAGGGCAAAGCCCCCTCTTTCTTTCGCATCAGTTAATATCTTAAACTTGATTCGAGTCGCTGGCTCATAACCGCAGTGTGAGGTGTTGTGCTTTTGTGGAGTTCTTCCATGGTATGGTGGATCTCAGTTGCCAACCTGTCAGCATATGGGAGGAAAATCTCCTTCACCTGGTCAATAAAGGTAGCTGCCTTTTCAGTATAAGAGGCTGTAAACTTCTGGACCGCACCTGGAGTTTCCACCAATGGAGCCCCTGCGCTTAGGTTGGGCCTGAAATGCTGGTGCAATTCTCTTGCACATTGTGAGACCTGTTCCATCAGCTGCTCTGTGAGGGGAGTCAGGCGGAGACGGAGACCTTCTAAGTTCTGGCTGATTTTTTGGTGTGCCTCATCCATATAAGGAGAAAGTTTCCTCCGGAGGCTTTCAACCTCCCTCTGGATGATCTGCCGAAGTCCATCTGCATCTTGGTAGAACTGGGGTTGGAATCCCCTGTGTACTGGGGACAACTTCTCAAGGACGTGTCCCACGTAGTTGGTGCCATCTTGGAGACTTTCCTTCATGTTTCTGAACAAAAGAGAGAATGCACACATTTGCAGAGGGGACACAGACCTGAAAACACAGTCTTGAGTCTGAGAGCCCATTACAGTGGTACCTCGGGTTACAGACACTTCAGGTTACAGACTCCGCTAGCCCAGAAATAGTACCTTGGGTTAAGAACTCTGCTTCAGGATGAGAACAGAAATCACACAGCAGCAATGGGAGGCCCCATTAGCTAAAGTGGTACCTCAGGTTAAGAATAGTTTCAGGTTAGGAACGGACCTCCAGAACAAATTAGGTTCTTAACCCGAGGTACCACTGTATTGGGATCGTACCAGTCCCAATTATTGTATCTCATTAAACAGACAAACAGGAATGCAAGTACAGTGGTACCTCGGTTCTCGAAAGTAATCTGTTCCAGAAGACTGTTCAGGTTCCAAAATGTTCTAAAAAGGTGGTCTGCAAATTTCATTGAGGAAATTGAGAAACACACAGTGGAAGCCGTTCAACTTCCAAGGTGCATTTGAAAATGGAAGCATTTACTTCTGGGTTTTCGGCGTTTGAGTTCCAAAACGTTCATCAATGGAGACGTTCGAGAACCGAGGTACCACTGTATATGTTCCACACAACACTGATTATTTCATTTCATTTATTTATTAAATTTGTATACCACCCTTCACCCACAGATGCCAGGGCAGTTCAAAACATAAAAATACAGGATTAAAAGACAAAATACATAAAAAAACAATAACCCCACCCACCCACACTGCATTTAAATCCCCTCTCGCCAAGTCACTGTCTAGCCGCCTCTGTTCCAAATATGTCCTCCTTTGCAGATGCACCAGGGGTGCCAATGTGAATAAAATATTTTGGGGGTCCAGGTAAGCCCCGCCCTGCACAATTGAATGGAAATACCCATCAACTTTGTGGTGACCCAGCCCCCTTAAATATTTTATTGTGGGGGGCAAAGCCCCCACAGTCCCTAGGAGTTGGCTCCTAGGCCAACCACATCAGCAATGATGCTGTCTCCAGCATCTCCACGTATTGAGGCTGCAGGATACCTTCCCACACCCAGGACTCCTAGTACCCATTACCTATTCCTGCATCCTTCCTAGCCGTTATATGATAGGCAGCTTCAACTTCACTGAGAAAGGATGGAATGAAGGGATGGTGGACTCTCCTTTACTTCTATGCTGCTCGGAATCCAGGCAAGCAGTCAAATTAATGATTAAATAAATACGTTGCTATGTATTAGCAAGCAGGTTTTCGTCTTGTTTTAAACGTATTTGTTGTTTTTGTGTTTTAAGCTGTTTTTAATTATCTTGAGATGGTGGTTTAGAAGGCGATTAATCAATCAATCGGGACACAGGTGGTACTGTGGGTTAAACCACAGAGCCTAGGACTTGCCGATCAGAAGGTCGGCAGTTCGAATCCCCGTGACGGGGTGAGCTCCCGTTCCTCGGTCCCTGCTCCTGCCAACCTAGCAATTTGAAAGCACGTCAAAGTGCAAGTAGATAAATAGGTACCACTCCGGCAGGAAGGTAAACTGCGTTTCCGTGCGCTGCTCTGGTTCGCCAGAAGCGGCTTAGTCATGCTGGCCACATGACCCGGAAGCTGTACGCCGGCTTCCTTGGCCAATAAAGCGAGATGTGCACCGCAACCCCAGAGTCGGCCACGACTGGACCTAATGGTCAGGGGTCCCTTTACCTTTATCTTTAATCAATCAATCATCATCGTCATGCCCTGTATGTTGATGCACTGGGGGCCCAAACAACAGTGGAAGCCTCTACCGGTGGTCAATAGGGAAGACTCCTTCCCCTTGCTAGTTAATATTAAGGGCTGGTGAACCCTCTCACCTCCCTCTTACCCCAGAACCATTTCTAGCTGTGGGCTGCAGATGCGCAGTTCCTTCTGTCACTTGAAAGGATGTTACGATGGAAAGGCAAGATATAATCTTTCAAAATAAAAACTTTAGAAGATCCTGGCTGCTGGGTCAGGCCAATGGAAGCCTATCTAGTCTAGAATCCTGCTCTCACAGTGACAGGCAAGAGGCCCCATTGGAAAACCCACAAGCAGGACCCCATTTCAAGCAATGTCCCCAGCACAGTTTCCTTAGGCCTGATCAGGGGCTAATCCTGTTGACTGCACTTGCTTTCTTCTGCCAATGCATCAGATGATCTCTCCCCATAATGGTTCCCACCCCTTCCCCATAAAATCAGGGAATGGAGGGGTGGATAGGAAAACCCACCAGTTGTGTCCTTTGTTCTGTGAGAGCCAGTGTGGTGTAATGGTTAGAGTGTCAGCCTCTAGGACCTGGGAAACCAGGGTTCAAATCCCCACTCACAGGGTTGTTGTGAGGATAAAAAAAAATAGGAAAAGGGAGAACCTACTTAGAGGAAAAGGTGGACGATAAATGTCTGAAATGAAAAAGTACATAATCGTACTGATAAGTTTAGAGTGAATCAGACTCACTTGACCCCTTGCCCTTCTTTCAGGTGCTGGGCTTGCTCCGTGCTGCCCTTGTCGTGAGTCAGTTGGCTGAAGTAATCCCAGATGTGGCTCCGCTGAAGACTGGCTGGAGAAGCTGTGCAGATGAAGCAAAAAGGACAAAAAGAAGAAAGTCTATGGAAAGCCAACTCACTTCCAACCAACAGAGTTCTCTCACATTGGTGGATTCTCATACTGAGAATGTTGCACAACAGTGCAGGCAACCAGGGAGGTCACCTCTGCAGCTCAGGGTCGTTCCTGCTCTTTAATGTCGCTGCTAAAGGGGTCTGCAGGGGGGGGGGACCCTCTGTGCCCAGGTGTCCAGAAGCTGAATCGATTTGTCACCCTGCTGGCAGCTCTGATTGGGACTTAGGACTAGAAGCAGAGCATTGCAAGCACTGTGTTAAGTCTGTAGCCCACAAACACATGCTCAGAGGTCACTGAGCTGTCCCTAACACAACCCAGAACCTCCCCACTCTCTAAATGCACCTGTATTATTATTATTATTATTATTATTATTATTATTATTATTAGGAGCCTAACCTGAAAAGGTGGCCAGCAGCAGTGCTAGGAGGACAGCTTTGATGCACATGATGAAGCGAGGATTCTGCAACAAGGCATTAAAGGGACATGTTAGCTGTGCAGCCGCAGCAAGCAAGGATCTCCGCTGTCAGACTTGGCTGAGTATGGATGATGCTCCTTCCAGGCTGTAAGTCCACCTGCATGATTATCCCTCATTTCAATTTAAAAACAGGAATTGGTTGAAGAGAAAGGTGTGCTTTGTCTGCTTAGAACCCAAAGTTCACGTGCCAGATTGTAACCACTTTTGCCTTACCTTATTCCTTCAGGTATTTTGCTCAGCTGCTCTCAGATGGTGGGATTGTTCCCCCTGTGTCCTCCTACCTGTATGCTGGGCACTGGTCTCCTCGTGGTTGGCTCCTGTAGATGCCCTGCTGCCGCACCTTTTATATATGCCAGGCAGCATTCACTGCCTTGCACACGGCTGCAGAGCCAGCCAGCCTGGCCCTCGTTCCGTGTAAACACAACACGAAGGTTGAAAGACATTGACAAAGAGATGACGTCTGCATCTGTCGTGAGCAGAGGACAGAGGGCTTACTTTGATCGGGGGAGGTGGTGGTTTCTGAGATAAGGGGGGTCTCTTTTGATCGACCCAGCTCTCTATACTTGGGGCGCAAGCAGGAATCTCCGGTGGCCTTTGCCTCCCCATCCCAGTTATTCAGTCTTCTGCAACTCCTGGCCCAAGCACAGGGGAAAGCATCATGGGACAATTAGTCCAAACTGGGTGAGAGTTCAAGGAAAGGAAAACAGAGAGAGTGAACCCTGCGGGGGGTGGGGGCTAACTGCATCCCAGGCAATGCCACCATGGCCAGGGGAGCGTTGAGATGCAGGAAGGTGAAGCTGGAGAGGCTTTTTTCGTTTGTGTTGCTCTGCCTTGTTCAAATCTTTTGTTTCTTCATTTCATGTAAAACTATCCCACCAGTGAGGCTCGGTGGTTTGCAGTCCAACTAGGCAGGAAATGGCTTTGAAGGAGCAAGCTCAACTCTTTCCAAAGGAGGGTGTCAGCATTGTGAAGGGGTGAGCATGGCTTCTAGCAAGAGATGTGTGTAAACCGAAAAGAGGTTTCTTACAAAACATGAAGCAGGGCATAAATTAAATAATAATTACCGTAGTTATCTGTGTATAAGACAATACTTTTTATTATAAAATAATCTTAAAAATTTGGGGTCGTCTTATACACGGATAGTGCTGAAGGGGGGCGGGCGATTGTTTGCAGCCGCGAGCAGGAGATTGTCAGTGCTGATTGGGCAAGTGATTGGTGGCTATGGCAAGGCTTGCTGTTGATTGGCTGCGGCAGCGGCGGCAATTGGGCGGGTGATTTGCGGCTGCTGGCAACTAGCGGGCAGACAATTGGTATCCTTGGCAGCACGTGTGATTGTCTGGCGGGTGAGCAATTTTAGGCAACCCCTAAAATTAACAATTTTGGGCATTTTCTTAATTTGGAGTCCCCAAAATGGTGGTCATCTTACACACGGGGAAGTGTTATACATGGAAAAATATGGTACCCTGAGCAGGATGGGCAGAGTTACTGCAGGTTAAGGTGATGCTGAGAACCAAAGCTGATACCCTCTCTCCACTGACCACCACAAAAATGCATCTTTCAGGCCATTCTCTCCCGACATTACTTTGAGTAAATGACTTTCCTACTCTACAGTTTTATGCCATTTTTAGACTGCCATGGCTTCTTCCCTGACACCATTGCTGTAGATCTCCTGCAGTTCCCCCCAGGGTTCTCCAGGAAGAGGGAACATTGCTTAAGCCAGTTTAAATCTGTAGTGTATTCAAGCAGGCATGGAAAGCAGCCTCAGAACCAGATCTCCATCTTGTACCAATGGCTGGGCTAAAGTAGCAGCCCCCAAAAAAGGCTCAAGCAGAGTGAAGAAAGGGCTTATCCACACATCCTCTTGCAGGTGTGCCAGGTTCCGCCCAACATTGTGGGCATCTAGCATGCATGTGTGACTTCACGCACGCCATGTATGACATCACACACTAGGAGGAACCCCGGTGTGCCCTCCGAAAGACCCAGTGGGGCCTGCTGTGGCTGCAATGGGCTCTGCCGGGCCCACCCGCTGCTGTGACAGACTATCAAAGTCTGCTGTGACAGACTATCAAAGTCTGGCCCCCTCACCGAAAATTTTGTGGGTACTTGGGCACCCACGGCCCTGCCAAGATGGTGCCAGTGTCCTATTGTCCCCAAGGTAAAGCACTCTTTAGCACTCATTCAAAAAGCACAGGATTGCTGTTTGTTCCACTGAAAATTAAAGAACAGGTTTTCCCTGGAAGAGGAGTGGGACAATGGAGAAACCACTCTGACTTGGGCATGAGATAAATGGGAGATGAGTGTGAGCCCTAATTCAATGTTCACATGAGTTGCCCTGGCACCAATTTTGTAAATTGACAGGCATGTGGGGAGAAAGAACTGCTTTGAGAGAAAACAATCCAATGACAGCAACCCTCCCCCACCTCTTCCATGTCTGTAGGGAGTTTGGGGTGCGCTCCCCCCAATCTTCAGCCATTCAGAACACATCCCTGGCCAAGGCCCTCAATGACCACAGAGCTATTCCCAGCAAAAACCTCCGTACGAATATTCAGAAGAGGTCAGAGTGCGCAGAGCCAGCCAAGACCAGCTTGTGGCCAGGGGAAGTTCCAAGCAGTCATTGCTCCCAAGCTGGTATCAAAGGGCAGCCCAGCCAGCCCCCAATTCTCCCCAAAGGAGAGGCCTCTCCATATGCAACTCACCCCCACCAGCAATCTCTAGCCCATGTCTTCCTGGGCAGAAATGCACTCCCTGGTGCTGGAAGGGAGGTATATTTTCTTCCCTGAAGATGACCTCTGACCTTTCCAAAAGTGGTTTCAACCAACAGATTCAACTTACAAGAAAGAAGATTGCAAACTCAACACTAGGAATAACTTTCTGATGGTGAGAGCCGTTTGACCGTGGAACAAACTACCTCAGAAGGTGATAGGCTCTCATTCATTGGTGGGTTTTAGGCAAAAGTTGAATGATCATCTGTCAGGTATGTTTTAGTTGAGATTCCTGCAGTGTATGGGGTTGGGCTAGATGACCCTTGGTGTCTCTGGCAACTGTACAATTATATGAGTCTATAGTGCTCTGCATGGTCCAGCTCCTTTCACTAAAGCAACCTTCCACAACTTGGTGCCCCCCCCCCTAATTTTTAGACTCCATGTTGGCTTGGGGGTGAGGGAGGGTTGATAGGAACTGCAGTCCCAAACATCTGGATGTCATCAACTTGCAAGAGGTCACACTAAAGGCTGAAGCACCTCAAAGCTCCTTGTGCTTTGAAACTTCATCTCCCCACTTTGTCCTTCCCATGGTCTGTAATTAGCAAACCCCAATCTTGCTAGATCAAAGCTATGTGCCTTGCAAGGTTCCTCAAAGGTTTCCATGCTGCTAGATCAAAGCTTTGCTCTCATCTCCTGTCAAGTCAGCTCAGATAATCTTTGCTAAAATGGAGTCGTTAACTGCAGACACGCAAACCTAGTGATAATTTTGCCTTTTCTACTAGCAAGCCAAAATTCTTATTTGAAAACAGAGAGGAGTCTTAAACCTGCTGTTCAAATGCACATCGCAGCAAAAGGAGCTACTTGAAAGATGTTGCTTGTAGCATGGGACATTTTAATACTTTTGCCCATCCATCCACCCATTTCTTTAAAAACTCTTGGATAGATGCCATCTGAATCCAGTTCCTGATCCCCAGTTCCCCACCCTCCAACCATTGCTGGTGGGAGCACCATCCCCACTCCAGTTTCTGAGGTCCAGCACCGAGGGCCTCCTGGCGGTTCCCTCGCTGCGAGAAGCCAAGTTATATGGAACCAGGCAGAGGGCCTTCTCAGTAGTGGCACCTGCCCTGTGGAATGCCCTCCCACCAGATGTCAAAGAGAAAAATAACTACCAAACTTTTAGAAGACATCTGAAGGCAGCACGCTTTAGGGAAGCTTTTAATGTTTAATAGGTTATTGTATTTTAGTGTTTTGTTGGAAGACACCCAGAGTAGCTAGGGAAACCCAGCTAGATGGGCGGGGTATAAATAAATTATTATTATTATTATTATTATTATTATTATTATTATTATTATTATTCTGCTGAAAGCACATAGACTCTCCCTCTCTAAGTCCCATGTGAAAATTTCATTTCAGCTGAAAGAACCTGCACTGTGTCAGACATTGCTATAGTGGCTGATACCTTTCCCTCTAACAACTGAATGCTTGTGAACATTCCTTGGCATCACACTCAATCAATGGTGCTGCAGTGGGGAGCCATTCCCAGAGGGGCAGGTGACAATCAGGTTGCAACCTATTTGTGTAACAAATTTTTCCCCAAAAAACCCACACACCTGTGAATTTATCCTTTTTGCCATTTTTGCAATAAAAGTCTCCCTGGGTGAGGGGATGCTCAGCTCCATCCCCACCATTCAGCCAAGGGCATTCCCATTTTCCTCTTCAAAAACACTTTCATTTGGGATCAGATTCCTCCATCCCACCCACCTCTTCCCTTCCAAGGTGGACCAGGCATTAAGAGACAAAAGAGCAACTTGCAGGTATTGCTAAGGTGTTCATTTATTTCAGCAGAGAGAGTGTGTGTCTGGGCACACAACAGTGCATGGAGATTGTTAGCAGCAAGGGACAGAGAGGGTAATAGAAATGTGGCTGCCAGCACTGCCCCAAACATTCAGGGGCATTGGGGGCTCCAGTGGGTCACAGCCAGTTCCTCACCCATTTATTCTGGGCTGAAGCATCCTGAATCTTGCCAGGAGTCTTGTTTTCAGTGGTGTTTCGGTGGTGGCTTCAAGCAGAAGACACGCTGGGGCTGGGGGGTCAGAAATATAGGGGGCCTTCTACTATTCCTCCAAAGCGGGGAGAAGGGCCTTTTCATTGGCCATCTGGTTGAGGCTGTCGAAGAAGGAATTGAACCTGTCCCTCACATCTTTCTCCAGGAAGCTCAAGTGATCCTCTGTCTCACCAGCGTAAGGCTCCAGCTTCTTCTTCATCTCCTCCACCTTCTGCACCAGGAGCCTGTTGAAGTTCTCTCCATAGGGCCCCAAAACCTGGCGGAACTCCTCGATTTGCTGGTCAATCTTTTTGTTCAAGCCTTTCACGTAGGGTGTCAGAGATTCACGCAGGTCAGCAGCATCCCCCTGCAGCTTCTCCCTCAGCTCCTGGGCAAGAGGGCTCAGCTTGAGCCGCAGATCCTCGGTCCTCTCCAAGAGCTGGGCCCGCAGATCCTCAATGCTCTTCTTCATCTGGAAAGACAGTCCCTCCAGCTGGCGGTTCAGCTGCTCTTGGGCGTCCTGGGTGTAGGGAGTCAGGCTGTTCCGCAGCTCAGCCATGGTTTGGTCCACCTTGGCCTTCAGCTCATCAGCAATGGGCGTCAGGCTCCCTTTGATGTCCTCCACCTTCTGGTTGACCTGCTTCTGCAGCTCATCGGCGTAGGGAGACAGGGAGGTCTGGAGGCTTCCCATGTTCTCCTGCAGCTTGGCCTGCACCTCCTGGGCCAGAGGCTCCAGCTTCCTGTGCAGCTCTCCAGCATTCTGATTCACCTGGGTCTTCAGCTCCTCTGCATAAGGAGCCAGCTTGGCTTGCAGCTCTTGAATGTTCCTGCTGATTGCTGAATGGACGTCGTCGGCATGAGGGGCCAACCGGGCTCGGAGCTGCTTCATCTCTTCCTGGATTTGCTGCTTCAGCTTCTCGGAATCTTCTGCCAGCCGAAGGTGCATGTCTGTGGCAAAGGGGACCAGCTTGTTCTGCAGCTCCCCAGCGTAGGTGTTGAGGGCTTGGAAGTTGTCCTGGAAGAGGGTGCTGTGGAGGAGCAGAAGGAGAGAGGTGAGCAGACAGACAAGCACTCCTTGGCTCTCAAAACACTTGGGGGTTTCAGCGTTCCTGCTGGCGTGGATTTCCCTCAGGCGCCCAGTGGCCACAGTTGCCCATCCAACTCCACTGCTGCACCACGCAGTGCAGCAGCCGTGACACTTTCTCACCAGGACACCCCCCAGTGCTTGTGTCCCAAACCTGAGGCTTGTTCCCAGGCTGATGCTGTCCCTTCTAAGCCAGTTCTGGAAGGACAGCAGTTCAGGGCTTGCACCCTACACCAAAGGTGAGGAGCCTCAGGCCCGGAAACTCAATGCATGGTCCCCCAGGCCTATACACCTGGCCCTCAAGAGCCAATGTTCAAAATCAGCTGGTCACCTAACATCTCCATCCAAAGAGGCATGTCTTTTGGTGCTGCTTGAGACAGTGATTCATGCAGCAGTCCCTAAGCCCAGTCGCC
Organism: Podarcis gaigeae; assembly: GCF_964106915.1. Lineage (NCBI taxonomy): Eukaryota > Metazoa > Chordata > Lepidosauria > Squamata > Lacertidae > Podarcis > Podarcis gaigeae. The sequence continues at coordinate 17,114,758 of NC_139692.1, read as the reverse complement.
ATCATGAGCACTCCTCACCTCCACCGGCCCCAGAGGAAACAGCTACTCACTTGAGCTGCTTGCTGATCTCTGACTGATGGACTTGTTCCACCGTCTCCCTGGCATTGTTGCCCATATTGGTGAAGTACTTCCAGATGACGTCAGCCACCTGGTCGGCGTTGATCTCGGCCTGGGCTCCTGCAAGGATGAGGAGGGAGCAGGTTGGTGCTGTGTGTGACCCGACTCACAGCCTCCCATCCCAACTCCTCTGCCACTTGCCAATGCCCCACGTGTCTGCAAAGCCACAGCTGAACTCCCATAATTTCTGGAAATACTGGGAGAACCACACAGACCCATCCCTTTAAGAATGCATGCACATATCCATCAAGTCTGGGTAGGACCAAGACTTCTTCAAACAGATGAGGCATCTCAGCAAGTCTGCCAGGTTTAATGTATGTAGCCAGCCCAGCACAGAAAGGCTAGCCCCATGCTTCTTTCTACGCTGCGCAGATTTGCCAGTACTCCTTTCCTTTTCTAGCAGACACCCTGTTTCAGCCTGATCTGCCTCCCACTCTGAAATCCAGTCTCTCGGTTTGCTTTTCTCCTGGCAAGTTCATTGAGGTTTCTCAAACAATGTTATTGCCAGGCAGAGGACCTTCTCAGCAGTGGTGCCCTCCCTTTGGAACGCCTTCCCATCAAATGCCAAGGAGATAAAGAACTACACAATTTTTAGAAGACATCTGTAGGCAACCCTGTATCGGGAAGTTTTTAATGTTTGACGTTTTGTTATGTTTTTATGTGTTGGAAGTCACTCAGAATGGCTGGGGCAACCCAGCCAGATGGGCAGGGAATAATAATAATGATTGTAACAACTGGGCAAAGCTCTTTAGTAAAGAATCATTCTGCTGTGCCCGACTCACAAGATTTTAGGTTAATCACACTGATTTGCTAAACCTGAGCTGCAAGACAACCATCGCTCGGTACATTCGAGATCTGAGCTATATAGCATTTCTCCAGCTATGCCTTGGCAAGCCAACGCAACAAGAAATGGGTCAGTGAGAATCTACAAAGACCGAACAATATTTAGAATTCAACAGTTGGAAATAGGGACCAGAGTGAGTGCAGATAACAGGATCAGCAGAGCCCTTCTGGGTTACCTGTGATAGCCAAAAGGCTGAGGATCAAGGCTGCTGCCTTCAGAGTCATCTTTTGCGGCTGGGGGGTTGCAGACACCACCGTTTAAGGAACAGATCTGCCAAGAAGAAGAAGAAGGGTCAAAACTAAATCAGTGGCATTCCCATAAACACAGCCCCCTGATCTGACGCTCAGCCTTGTTCCAGCATCCCCTCCAAATTCCTGTCTCAGCCCTGTCCACCTTCCGCATCCCCATCTCTCATGGCTCTTAGACATATTTTCTACATCACTTAGACCACCAACCTGGGGCCCTCCAGATGCTGCTGGACTACAACTCCCATTAGACCTTGCCAGGGTTGCATTGACTGATGGGAGATGTAGTCCAAGAACATTTGGTCGGCAAAGGCAGAATTAGGCAGCTGAAGCTTCGCTGCTTAGCCCTGAGTCTGAGCTGTGGGAGGTGGGGGAGAGAGAGAAGAGGGGAGAACCACCAGATTAAAATTGGCCAGAAGTTTCCCCTTCTAACTAGGATAGGAATAAGGAGATCACAAAGGCAGTGCCCTTCCCCCTTCAAGTTCCCAGTAAGCAAAGCACCACAAAACCTCCCCTGCTCCGTCGTCCTGAACCAAACAGGGCTCCCAGCCCAGCATCAGCACCCTCCAGGTCAATGGAAGAGCAGTGCTCAAGCATGGACCCTGCAGGCAGCTCAGCTCACCTCTTCTCCTTGCGCTGTCTCCTCAAGGTGGCTCAGCCTGCTTTGCCCATCCAAATTTATAGCCCTCCGAGCAGCTTCTTCCTGCTTCCACGCAGGCTGCTGACACATCCTCGAGCTTTTGGACTTTAGCAGGAGCGCAAACGTGGACGAGGGCTGGATGGCAGCAAGGGAGCTCCCCCCCCCCCCCGTCTTATCTGCTGGGCAAGCAGAGCTCTTACCAGAAACAGCCACGCCAACCTCTGACAGAAAGGCAAAACAACGCTTTTTTTGGGGGGGGGGGAGCGCTGGAGTGCACGCTCGCACAAAAGAATTCATGAGGACTAGTAACTCCAATTGCGCGCGCGGAAGAGGTCAGGAGGAATGGAGCGCAACTACATAGGAAAGACAAAGGGTCGATGGATTTTGGGGTGTGGCATGACTGAAAACCAGACGTGGGCATACTCCAACAGAATGTGGCTTGAAGGCCCGGGAGAGTGGGGTGTTATTGGGGTAAAATGATGGGTGGCTGAGTGGGCAGCTTCCCCGTCCCGTGTCTGCCCTCCCTCAAAGCATCATCTCAGTCTGGTCTGCGCCTGGATAGAAAACAGCCCCGTCAACCTGCTCTCCCACCTCCAACCTCCGAGTTTCTTTTTTAAAGGAAGAGAGGGACCGAAGTGTTTTAGTCTAATTACACCCCTTACCGCTAACCCAGAAATATTACCTTGGGTTAAGTACTTTGCTTCAGGATGAGAACAGAAATCGTGCTCTGGCGGCGTGGCGGCAGCAGGAGGCCCCATTAGCTAAATTGGTGCTGCAGGTTAAGAACAGTTTCAGGTTAAATACGGACCTCCAGAACGAATTAAGTACTTAACCCGAGGTACTACTGTAGCTCCAAGTGATTTATTCAGCTGGAGCCAGCTTTGCAGCAGTTGCTCTAAGTTACGCTGGCATTGGAAGGTGGACTTGAGCAACACTGGATTTCTTCAAGCGCTCGCTATGATGAATTGGCAGAATATCCACTCTTGCCACAGATCCAGAACTGGTTTACAATTACAGGGAACAGCTCTGAGGCAACAGCAAGAAAACATAGTCTCTGGGCATAAGTAGAGTACGTTTAGTTTGTTGATTTGATTGACATCCTATGCCCTTTTAAAATGTGGCTCTTTTGGGGGAGGAGTGTTATTGACATTTTCCCCCCCCCCTCAATTATATGTACAGTGGTACCTCAGGTTACAGACGCTTCAGCTTACAGACTCCACTAATCCTGAAATAGTACCTCGGGTCAAGAACTTTGCCTCAGGATGAGAACAGAAATCGTGCGGCAGCGGCAGGAAGCCCCATTAGCTAAATTGTTACCTCAGGTTAAGAACAGTTTCAGGTTAAGAACGGACCTCCAGAACAAATTAAGTTCTTAACCGGAGGTACCACTGTATATATATTGTGGTTTTATATTTTGATTTTGTTCTGTGAACCGCCCTGAGACCTCCGGGTATAGGGCTATATAGAAATTCAATAAATAATTCTCTCTCACCCCTTCCATAAACATTTCTCGCACATACTGGCTTAGGAGCAGGGCTTAGGAGGAGGCACACTTGAACCCAAAGCTACCCAAGGACTGGGTAGGCTAGCTCGCCTTCTGTGTAGTAATTTTCAGAGGTGGAGAAAAAGCTATGTTTAGTTTCCAAGGAAATTCACTTTTTGTACCCCCACCACCACCCACCCCACCCCACCCAAAAAAAACCAAGCCCGAGGGGAAAGATATAACTTTGTTTTCTGAAAAATCCTAATGTTAGCAAGGTGTATATCAAGGGCAGAGAATTCCCAGGTTTGGAAGCCACTACCCAAGAGGCCCTGTAGCATGCTGCCATTCTCTGTTTAACAACAAAATTGTTTATCCCCAGAGTAAGAAAATGGCCAAATCCCCCCACCCTGGACCCCCACTGGATGTTAAACAAAGTTTCTTGGGGACATAATGTCTTATGTGCTTGATAAGAACTGCTAATCCAAACAGTTTGTTTGCTCTTGTTTGTTATTGGAGGCGCCTGGAGTTTCCCCTATCTCCCACTCACCCTCAGCCCTCACTTGAGTGCTGCTTTCCCACTTAGGTGGTTGGTTTTCTGGATAGTAAACAAAACGAAGGAGGGGAGGGGCACGGAGATGAAAACACTGGGACGATGAAAAGCCCAAAGATGTGGAGTTTGTAAGAGTCTTAACATGGAATGTAACAGGTGACAGGGAAGGTCGGCTATGTTTTCTGGGTACAAACTGATAGCACCAAGGACTTCTGGGAGAAAGAAGCAACAACAACTTGCCAGTCTCTCTCTCTCTCTCTCTCTCTCTCTCTCTCTCTCTCTCTCTCTCTCTTTCTCTCTCTCTCTCTCACACACACACACACACAAACACACTCTTCTATGATAGCATGATTTCCCCCTAAATTAGACATGTGTTTGTAAGAATTTTCCCCTGATGCAATGCACCATTGTCTGCTATCTGCATAAACCTATGCATTTTTAGGCACACTTCCTTCCATCATTCATTTTTGTACCCGTTACTTGGCTGGAGAACCACGCTGCAAAATTCAAAGGAGCGTGAATTTCAAAGGAAGGTTAAATTGTGGTTTGCTGATCGTTTGTGACGGCACAAATTAGGTAAAAGGTAAAGGTAAAGGTACCCCTGCCTGTACGGGCCAGTCTTGCCAGACTCTGGGGTTGTGCGCCCATCTCACTCAAGAGGCCAGGGGCCAGCGCTGTCCGAAGACACTTCCGGGTCACGTGGCCAGTGTGACATCGCTGCTCTGGCGAGCCAGAGCTGCACACGGAAACGCCGTTTACCTTCCCGCTAGAAAGCGGTCCCTATTTATCTACTTGCACCTGAGGGTGCTTTCGAACTGCTAGGTTGGCAGGCGCTGGGATCGAGCAACAGGAGCGCACCCCACCGCGGGGATTCGAAACGCCGACCTTTCGATCGGCAAGCCCTAGGCGCTGAGGCTACCCACAGCGCCACCCGCATCCTTTAAACATGGACTGAACCAAATTCTTCTCCATTCTACAAACACACATTTACAAATACATGTGTATGGCAGTAGTTACTTTGATGTCTCTCCAAATCTCTGGTATTTCATTCTCCTTTTTTTTTTTTTTTTTTTTGGTTAATGCATAAGTCGCAGCAGGAAGCAAAAATGCTGCTCGCCCTTCAGCCAGAGCTGTACAAAAACAGAAGGGAGCCTTCCTGGGCTCACATTAACCAGGAAATCACACTCTCAAGACAGTTGGTCACCACATATTTAAAACAGCATGATATCACTTTAAATGTAGCTTCTCCCAAAGCATTATGGGAGCTGTAGTTTGTGAAGGGTGCTGAGAGCTGTGAGGGGACCCCTTTTTCCTTCCCATGACTACCATTCCCAGAGTGGTTTAGCAGCCAGTCTCCCTTCCCAGGGAACTCTGGGAATTGTAGTTCTGGGAGAGAAACAGGTCTCTTTACAACTCTCAGTACCCTCAACAAACTACACCTCCCATAATTCTTTGGGGGAAGCCATGGCTTTTTAAAGTGGTATTATGGTGCTTTTAATGAATGGTCTGGATGTGGCCATTGTCACCCCACATTTGACACCCCGAGAGCTTGAGAGGTCCTGCAGCCTGTCCCCTTCCATCTCAGCAACCCCCTTGGGTTTGGACTCCTTCTTGAGCGTCTGCTTGTGAGGCAAGGAAGGGGCCAAACTCCCTTGCATTGCATTTCTGCTGTGTAACCCTTGGCCATTTCCAGGCTTAGCAAAGGCAGTGGGCAATGTCTCGGTCTTGCACATCACACATCAGTCAGTTCAGCTTCTTGCTGACTGAAGCTGAGCTCTCTCTTCACTCCCCCTCGCCAAGGGAGTCATTAGAGCACCATCTCTGTTGGAGACAGAATGCAGAGCTCAGCAATATGAGACTGGACTGTGCCTCTGAGCGTGTGCAGAGTGCCTCTCCCTCCCCACCAAGCAAAAACAGCCAACCCACAACTGGCAGGATAAGGGTTTCGGGCTTCCAGGCATCTCTCTTGGTTTAGAAGAAACCACTTTATGGCACTGCTCTCTGGCCTGTCTGCAATGTGTTATCTTGAGGTCACAGTCCAAGGTGAGGCAGATTTGATGTGCAGGATGGAGGGGCAGAGCTCAACCAGGGATGGCAACAGGCAGGAGGTCCAAAGATGAGCTCATTCATTCCTTAAGGCCGTTCCGTTGTGTAATACCAGATGGTTCAAGGTTTCCCGGATGCCCATTCTTACCAATGGCCGTCACTCATTCCAGTGCATCCCTCATACACGAGTACTATGGAGGCCTCTAACAGAATGTTTGGAAGGAGAAAAAGGCTGGCCAGCTCAGCCCCCTGCTGGTGAGCTCAGGCAACCACCCACCACCCTCCATAATCCAGACCACAGCAAATCACAAGGAGGTAAGAACTGCCTACAGGACAAAGAGGCGGCTCTGGCAAGCGAGCCAAGCCATAGGCTCCAGGAAAAGACAGTGCACCCAAAGCAGCAACAAGAGTCCATTTAACCTGCAAGAAAACCATCTATACTGATTCAAGTCTTCCTGCGCTTCTATTCTTTGCCAAAATTGCACCATGCAGTCACAAGAGACAGAAGGACTGGCAGATATAGGTTAAGTCCGGGGTAAGCAGTAGTACAAAAAATCAGATAAATACTGGAGGTGGGAGAATGGCCCAAAAAGTCGAAAGGCGTGGAACACTAGGAGACTGAAACCCACTTCAGGCATTACGAAGGAGGGACAACAAACTGTTGGACAGGTTTGAGCTCTTTCCCATTCTGAAGGCTCCCTGGTTCAGACAGTTACCTTCCGGGAGCTGGAAGGTGATGGGGCAGGAACAGGGGGTCAGAGATAAATAGATAGATGAAAGAACCACTGCATTGCCTGGATAGGTCACTTAAGAACATAGGAAGCTTCCATTTAGCTCACCACTGTCTACAATAGGCACACAGTGGGCAAGTATCTCAGATCCAGGCCAACAGACAGTCCAGACTCGAGCAGGAAGCTGGCAAAGCTGTCCTGAGCTCCATTGTGCAGCGCAAGTTCCCCCAGACAGGAATTGGACCCAAAGACCCAATTTCACTTTATTTCTTCAAAATGTTAACAATTAAAAAAAAAACCAAGCACATAGAAGGAGAAGCCTTACTGATGCAGAGACAGCATGGCTTCTGCAAGGACAAGTCCTGTCTCATGAATCTATTAGAATTCTTAGAAAGTGCCAAGAAGTATATAAGTAGAGGTGATTTGGCTGACACAGCTGGTTGACAAACGATCTGCAGTTAGGGGTGAGTAGTGAGGTGGCCAAGTTTGCTGATGATACTAAATTGTTCAGGGTTGTTAAAAGAAAAAGAGACTGTGAAGAGCTCCTAAAGGATCTCTCCAAACCGGGTGAAATGGCAAATGGAATTCAATGTAAACAAGTGTAGAGTGATGCATGTAATAATTAGTTATTTATACCCCATCCATCTGGCTGGGCTTCCCCAGCCACTCTGGGCGGCTTCCCAAAAAATATTAAAATACTATAATACATCAAACATTAAAAGCTTCCCTAAGCTTTTTTGTTGCAGCAAAAAAAATCTTACTTTCACATATATGTTTGTGGGGCAAATGCACATATATGCACTAGTGGTGACTGGCCAGGAAGAAGATCTTGGGGGGTTATAGTAGATGGCTTGATAAAGATGTTGACCCAGTGTGTGGCAGCTGTAAAAAAACACACACAAATTCAATGCTAGGGATCATTAGGAAGAAATTGAACATAAAATTGCTGATATAATGCAGCTCTACAAATCTATGGGTGACCACATTTGGGATGTTGATTGCAGTTCTGGTTGCCTCACCTCAAAAAGAATATTTTAGAGTAGGAAAAGGTTTGGAAAAGGGGAGAGCAAAATGATCAAAGGGATGGAGTGACTGCCCAGTGAAGGATGGTTGCAGTGTTTCAGATTCCTTAGTTTAGAAAAAAGGGGAGTAAGATGCAACATAGGAGAAAGTAGAGAAAGTGGAAGAAGAAAAGTTCTTCTCCATCTCTCACACCACTAGAACTCATGGACAGCTGACATAGCCGAATGCTGGAAGATTCAGGGCAGAGAAAAGGAAGTGCTTCATGAAGAACTGTGGAACTCTCTGCCACAGGAAGCAATGATGGCCACCAACTTGGATGGCATAATAATAATAATAATAATAGTAATAATAATAATAAATTATTATTTATACCCCACCCATCTGGCTGGGTTTCCCAAGACTCTCTGGACGGCTTCCAACAGAATATTAAAATACAGTGGTACCTCAGGTTACATACGCTTCAGGTTACATACACTTCAGGTTACAGACTCCGCTAACCCAGAAATAGTGCTTCAGGTTAAGAACTTTGCTTCAGGTTGAGAACATACATCGCACAACGGCGGCACGGCGGCAGCAGGAGGCCCCATTAGCTAAAGTGGTGCTTCAGGTTAAGAACAGTTTCAGGTTAAGAACGGACCTCTGGAACGAATTAAGTACTTAACCCGAGGTACCACTGTACATTAAAAGAGGATTAGACAAATTCATAAAGGAGGTTATCAATTGCTACAACCCACAATGGCTATGTTTCACCTCCACAGACGGAGACAGCAGTACTTCTGAATACCAGTTGCTGGAAACCACAGAAATGGAAAGTGCTTTTCTGGTTGAATCCTGCTTTGTGAGTTTCTCACAGGCATCTGGTTGGCCCTGTGAGAACAGGATGCTCCACTAGTCAAGCCGCTGGCCTGATCCAGCAACAGGCTCTTCTTATCTTCTTTCTAAACAAATGTTAAGACAAAAGGTTTGTGGGACATCTGCAGAGCAAGCTGAAGCCAGGGTGTTTTTGCCTCCTGCAATCTTGTTGACAAGGCAGTATTCCGAACTGCAAACACTGCCGGTGTTGACAGGCAGCTTGGAATGAGCTTTGCATGTGCCCCAAATAGGCAAGGATATGTACAAACATTGCTAGAGCAAGAGAGGCATCAATTCCTGCTCCCCAAAACAATGAGCAGGGTGGTGGTTGCGGCGCACCATTTTATTCAAGGTCAACAATGAGCCAATGCAATGTGCAAGCTTTTGAGCCGCACCGAACTCTTCCTCAAGGAGAATACTGGTGAAAAGCAAAAAGGAAAGTCACCAGTGCCAGACTCAGCAGAGCGCCAACCTGGGCACACAGTTTCTTCCTGACTGTTACGCAACAAAGAGACGGGAGTATCTTTCTTCAACAAAGGGGACAAGTACCTGCCATACATGGGCAAAGGATAAGGCTAGAGTGCTATCCCTGGCAGTGGCGTAGCGTGGGTTGTCAGCACCCGGGGCAAGGCAAGTAATTTGTGCTCCCTAACCCGTGGATTTGCGCCCCCTAACCCTAACCTGTGGATTTGCACCCCCTAACCCTAACCCCCAGATGTTGCGCCCGGTACGGCCGGCCCCCCCTGTACCCCCCACGCTACGCCACTGATCCCTGGGAAGAAGAGCCATCTGCTAGCCCATAAGGAAGACCAGTGCCAAAGTCAGAGAGGGCCAGGCAGGGGCTGCCCTCAAAGCAATGCAGGAACCTTGGTAGCAGAGACGGGATTTCTCCACCTCCAGCACAGGCTTCAGCTGAGCAAACATGGCGACAGGAGGAGGGGGGAGTCAGCCAGAGATGGTTCCCCTCCCCTCAGGTCTCCTGGTTGACCTTTAGTCCAATAGCCCCTACAGCCTGGGGGTTTATAAATGAGAAGCTGCCCAGGCAGGCGCCAGACAGCACCTCCTGAGAAGAAGGAACAGGTAAGAGTGGGAGAGACTTGCTGGGTGGAGCAAAGGGGACAGGAAGGGAGTCTGTTCAGTCACAAACTGCTTTGGAGCACCTGACTTCTTCCAGGCCAATTTGTGCATTTAAAAAGGCATATTCCCCGAAGGAGGAACTGCTCACCCCTACCTTTTGCCAACAGGGGAGCTAGGGCTTAATCTTGTTATTAAGAATTCTAAGGTCTCAAATCTACAATAAATATACAATAAATGCGCACGTATCTAAATGTGTCTGAAATAGTACAGGAGAGCAATCCTGAAGCCATTTTGACTCTCCCAATGACCTCAAATATTCCTCTGCATTTAGGGAGGTAAATGGGGAAAGCCTTCCCATTATCTTTTCACTCACAAATCCTGTTTTAAGGGTGTAAAGGTAAAGGACCCCTGGACAGTTAAGTCCAGTCAAAGGCGACTATGGGGTTGCAGCACTCATCTCGCTTTCAGGCCGAGGGAACCAGCGATTGCCCACAGACAGGTTTCTGAGCCATGTGGCCAGCATGACTAAACTGCTTCTGGTGCAATGGAACACCGTGTTGGAAACCAGAGCGCATGGAAATGTCGTTTACCCTCCCGCCGCAGGGGTACCTATTTATCTACTTGCACTGGCGTGCTTTCGAACTGCTAGGAGGGTATATTTGTGTATGAATAGGGTGAGCCTGTGACCTGGATTCAGGAACGAAAGTATTCACCATCACAAAAGAATGGCCAGACTGCCCAGGTAATGCAATCAGCAACCATTATCAGGTATCCTGGCAGACAGGATTTCTGCTGTAGACTGCCTCCTATGATGTATGTATGATGATTTGGGGGCGGTCTTTGTTTAAGGGGGGTTGGGCAATGTCAAAAGTCTTTAAGGTTCCTGCACACTTTTGTTCAGGGTCTCTCTCCCTGCTGGGAAGGAGGGGAGAGAACTCTGTTGCAAAAGAAAAAAATAAATATCTGCCTTGCTTTCCACTGGATGCTGCCTCCATCCATTCTTCTCTGACCGATCATGGACTTAGGAGACACAGGGTCCCATGGGGAGTTGGGCAGCAAAAGCTGAACCTCAATTTTTACTTCAATCTAAACCAGTCTGAGCCTAGATATGTTCCCAGGATGAAATAGGAAGTGTGACTCTGAGGATGTGCAGAGGGCTTTTCCCTCCCCACCAGGGGCAGATGTACTATGAAACTAATGAATCTTAAGCCTTAGGTTCCTTAATCCCAGAGGGGCCCCAGAAGCACCTTTAGTACACATTGCTTTAAAAAAATTGCATCTAGTAGACTCAGTTTCAGTTGCATTGAACTAAGTCAAATTGATTCTTTTTTGTTGTATATATATTTCAACAACCCCAAAGTTTGAGAGTCAGTAGCACGAATGTAAAGGTGTGGTGGAACAACCCCACTGAAAAAGGTGACAGACAGACAAGAAGAATTGTATAAACATGAGGACTTATTTGTTTGTGGATATACTATGGACAAATATGGAAAATGAATAACAATAGACAAAATGGAAGAAAATAATGCGATAAAATTATATGTGATATAAAAAACCAGAAGAAGGAAGGAGGGAAGTCAGCTCTGAAGAGCAAGTATAAATGTAAAATGTAGTACAATATGTGTATGTGGAGTATCTAATTGAAAAACTAATAAAGATTATTTGGAAAAAAGGAAAAAGGTAACAGTGTTTACCTAGACTTTGTTGCTGGTTGCAAAGGAACACCCCCCCCCCCATGACATTTCACGCTTCAGGGCTCCCATAATGTCAGTCTGCCACTGCTCCCCACAAACAGTGACATCACATCTAGGAAGACAGGCACAGAGAAGGGGCAAGGGAGATAGTCTAGGATCCTTTTCTTCTTTTTAAAAATAGCTGGTGGAAATTTCAAGGAGCAACTGCTGCAATCTATGGAACAGCATATCCTATGGAAGCCAAGTCAGCTGAGCTGGCCACACCCTGCCCAAACTGGTCTGGAATTGAACTGGGTCCAAGGTACCGGCTTGGGTCACCTAATGGGCACAACAGGGCACCTTATCCCGAGGCAGATATGTGGCATATTTGGCCCCAGCCTTGGCAAATCTGACTGGCAGGTGCTGTCCCGGGTTAGGTAAAGCAAAGTCCCTTTCCAAGCCCAGCCACCAGAGACCTTGTGGGGGTGGAACTTGGGACCCCCTGCATGCACGGCAGGTGGGAGCTCTGCCACTGAGTGCCCACCCTCCTGGTAGCAGAGTTGGGTGTGCCATTGAACTCTACGGGGGCTTGCCAAATCCCAGGACTTGCCAAAATCTAGGAACACAGGAAGCTAGCTGTCTTATCCCAAGTCAGACGTCTGTCCATCTGCCTCACTATCTTTGTGGACTCTCCTTCCTTGGAGGTTTTTAAGTTGGGTGGCTATCTGTCATGGCTGCTTTAGTTGAGATTCCTGCATTGCAGGGGGTTGGACTAGATGATCCTCGGGTCCCTTCCAACCTTACGATTCTTTCGCTCTCTCGCTCTCTCTCTCTTTGCACTTAATTTATTTATTATTAATGTTGCAATACATATATGAAATCTTTACATATTGATACATATACATTATATTCGTAAACTCACATTTTCACATTTCATAATGTAACAACATTTATCCATTTCTTATTTCTTCCCCCCGTGTCTTCCCTCCACCCGTGTGTGACTTCCTTGTTATTATTTTGTAACTTTATTATTGAGATTGTAATTTTGTATCTTAATAATTAAACATTCAATCTTATATATCTGCTTAGCTTAACTTAACTTGACTTTGGGAAATCAGTCCATACACATCAGTAAGTTCTTGTTGGAGCATCTTTTGGTCATGTATTCTACACATTTCCATTCCTGTTTGAGATTTTGATTAGATTGCATTCTAATTGTTGCCGTCATTTTTGCTAATTCAATCATTTAAAAAAAATTATATTGCCAATCTTTCAATGTTGGTATTTCTGATTTCCAATTTTTTGCAGTCAATAACATTGCGGCAGCTGTTGCATATAAAAAGATTCTCTTCACATCTTTGGGGATGTCATTTGTTATAATTCCTAAAAGGAATGTTTCCGGCTTCTTACCAATTGTTTTAAACATTTTTTTTCAGTTCCTCATGTATATTTCCCCCCAAATTTTTTATTTTATCACATCCCTACCATACATGATATAAGGATCTCTCTGATACCTTACATTTCCAACACAGACCAACCTTACAATTCTATGATCCGCATGGCTTGGCAGCAAGACGTTCTCTAGTGTCTTGTCAGGTGGGGCCTCTCCCAAACCTATATAGAGTCGCTGGAAAGCAGGGACCAAACCTGTGACCTTCAGCATGCAAAGCTGATACAAAACTGCATCAGAACCGATGTTCTATCCCTGGGCTACAGCAGCCCTTCCTTCTCAACACCCCGTTCTGCACAGCTGAATGACGGCTCCGGCACTAGTCTAGCGCAGGCGTCGCTTCAGCCCCAGACTACTGGGGATGGTGCCTTCTGGGCCTTCAGTGGCCAATGGTGATCTGACCTGCCTTTCCTTCCCATCACAGGTCCAGCCAAGCAACAGAATGAGAAGGCTCCTTCCACTGCTCTTTGTCCTTCTGGCGCTGCTTGCTGCGTTTGCACGTAAGAAACCCCCACCCCAGTGCCAGAACTGTATTGCTCTCACACATGCCTGCCTGTGTGGAAGAGGGTGCGAGGGGAACAACTGAAATCCAGCCAGCTACTTGGCTCCTGGTGGGAAGAGGAAGGGGGATCCCTCCCCTTGGGGCCACCAACTGAATGCCCTGCAACAATTCTGCCATGAAACTAGAGATATCCTACCATCCCATCCAACATTTCTCCGATGAAGATAGGGGACGTCCTAAGGAAATGCAGGGCATTCAGGGATCTAATGAGAAACCAGGACAGCTTCTGTAAATCCAGGACTGTCCCTGGAAAATGGGGTGTGGGTGGCACTGTGGGTTAAACCACAGAGTCTAGGACTTGCCAATCAGAAGGTCGGCGGATCGAATCCCCGCAACGGGGTGAGCTCCCGTTGCTCAGTCCCTGCTCCTGCCAACTTAGCAATTCGAAAGCATGTCAAAGTGCAAGTAGATAAATAGGTACCACTCTGGTGGAAAGGTAAATGGCGTTTCCGTGTGCTGCTCTGGTTCGCCAGAAGTGGCTTAGTCATGCTGGCCACATGACCCAGAAGCTGTCTGCAGACAAACGCCGGTTCCCTCAGCCAATAAAGTGAGATGAGCGCTGCAACCCCAGAGTCGGCCACGACTGGACCTAATGGTCAGGGGTCCCTTTACCTTTACCCTGGAAAATAGGGACACTTGGAGGGTCTGCGTGTCATGGGCTCTCTAGCTTACATGAGCATCACTCCTTGGCTGAAGCTGGAGGCAAAGGCACACCTGGTGGGGATAGGATGCACCTGGAAGGACAGATCATTCACACAACCCATGTGGTCCCCACCCCTATTTCTTTGGTATGGGAACTCAACCAACAAGGCAGCTGAGATTCTGTCCTCCTCTCCCCCCAAATAGAGGGGGAAGTGTATGTGTAGGGAGGGGAGCGGGAAAGTGCTTGTTTGCTCCATATCCCGCTCCCTTTTCTTTTTTGTCTTGCAGAGGCTCAAGACGCCCCAAAGGAGAGTTTGGTGGCCAAAGTGCAAGTCTTTGCCCAGCAAGCCATTCAAAAGACCCAGGAGCGCTTCACCACCCTCCGAGAGTCAGAGGCAGCCCAGCAGGCCAGGTGGGGGAGGCATTCCAAGCTCAAGGAAGGGGAAAGGTTGGGACAGAGCAGAAGGGAAGGAGGGACCGGGATGGGGGTGGGGGGTGGATGCTTGCCATAGGAGCCAACTCCAGGGGGCCATGGGTGCTTAGGCATCCACAATAATATAATGAGCAGAGCCATAAAGTCAATGAGCAAAATCAGTGACAGCCAACCAGCCAGCCAAGAGAGAAGCAGTTCAGCTCCGCCCTTTAAAGCCAGCCAGTGAGTCACCTGCTTCCGAGGTTGGGGCTTGAATTCGGAGGCAGAGCTGCTGGCCACTACAACGATGACATGCGATGTCACATGCACAAAACTGCACATAGCGTGTGTGACATTACGCACATGATGCACAATGTTGCATTGTGGTTTTGAAGGAGCCCCCTTCCAAAAATCCAACGTGTGACGTCACACACACTACATGCAGGCCTGTGCGTGTGTCATTGCACATCTGTGTTATGGCGGTGGGCACCCACGATCCTGAGGGTCAGGTGGCACCCTTGATGCATGCCATGTGGGGCTGCACGTATCAGCAAACAGGATTATCTCCTGAACTTGCCCCCATTCCTAGAATCCCCTCCTTGGCATAAGGAAAGCCTTGAGAGCCAGTGTGGTGTAGTGGTTAAGAGCGATAGAGTCGTAATCTGGGGAACCGGGTTCGCGTCTCCGCTCCTCCACATGCAGCTGCTGGGTGACCTTGGGCTAGTCACACTTCTCTGAAGTCTCTCAGCCTCACTCACCTCATAGAGTGTTTGTTGTGGGGGAGGAAGGGAAAGGAGAATGTTAGCCGCTTTGAGACTCCTTCGGGTAGTGATAAAGTGGGATATCAAATCCAAACTCTTCTTATTATTATTTGTTTCCACCCACTGTCTCCCCTGGGACAGCAGCCTCTTGCTGAGACCCCAAAGGTGCTATTGGTGCCTATCACAACATGTGGGGCAGAGGTGGCTACTTCTGGGCCCGCAGACATGGAAGGTTCTTGCAACACACAGTGGGTGTAGTAGAACTATGGCAATAGCCAGGCTTTCAGGGGGCTTGGAATTCCTACTTTCCTAAAGGGGTTGGGGAATTTCTGAAACCAAGAAAAGCTCTCATTTGCCACACTGCACTAAGTGACCCTTTAGGGATGGATCCACAGCAATTAAATGCTCCTTTTCCTTCAATCCACCCCTACTGCCTTTTAGGGAATGGATCACTAACGGCTGGGCAAATGCAGTTCAATACTTTGGCCGTGTAAAGGAGAAGATTGCCACATTTTTGAAGACGCCGGCACCTGCAGCATGATGGAATTTTGATTCCACACAATTCCAGGAGGATCTCTCGCCCTTCCCAGTACAGCGTCACGGTGCTAAAGTTGTCCTCAGTGATGGGCAAGGATTTCAACATTTGCCACTCTTTCTCCTTTTCCCTCCCCTGCCTAGTCACTCCTTCATTCCCTCCTTCCCTCAGACATCTCAATGTTCATTAAGTGTGGCACTTTCCCCCATTAAATCTTGCAAACCCTTTGCATGGTTGAGTTTCTTGCTGTGAACCAACAAAGCAAACTGGGCAGAGGTCTTGATGGAGCAAGAGAGACACTTTCAAAAAGACTTTTTGGGAGGCTTTCAGTGGTTTCCCACCAGAACCACCCAAGAGCAAAACAATCACATTTCCAGATGTGGGTGGGATCCCCTTCCTTGAGCAACTATGTAAGTGGGCAGGGGGAGGCATCCTGGGTAAAGACCCTTTCCAGTTAAAACTCAATCTCCAAAATCAAAACTTCACCCTTTCAGGGCACCTGCTTAATCCCTTCCCTCCTGTTGCCAGTTGGGATGAATTTGGCCTGAATCTGAGGAAGGGGGAAAAGAGAGAATCTTGATGTGTTTGTGGTGACCTAGGTTTGGTGGTGGCAGGCAAGCAAGCAGGGAGAGAGGCAACTTCACCTAGCCAGGGGGTCTCCTGCAGCTCCTCCTGGCTCCATCTGCCAGCACAACCCACAGGAGCGCTACCTAAGGACAAAGAGCAGTTGGCATAGCAGCCACTGCCACCAGGAGGCCAAATGGCCAAGACAATAATTGGCTAGGCACGTGTTCACTTTCAGATTTAGCTGCCCTGTTTTGTTTTTTAAACTGCTGAGTTGAGTGTACATTTTTGTGGTGGGCTCTACACACACAGAGAGAGAGAGAGAGAGAGAGAGAGAGAGAGAAGTAAGGCCGATCTCTTTGCCCTCAAACGGCAGGGATTTCTTCCCTGGCTCTGCCCCCCTTCCCAAACTCTCTCTAGTTCTTCCCAGTCCCAATATATTTTTGATTCCAAGAGCTGGGAATAAACAGGGAATAAACCAAAAATCTGTCTCACACAGTGGCGGCAGCCTTCTTCCACTTGGCCTTGCCAAGAGATTGCAGGGGCACTGGGCAGCTGTCCTGTTGCATGGGGCATTGCTGCATCCCTAGCAAATTCATCCAGGGGTGTATATGGCCTGAACCTCTTTGAGGCAGCTGTCCTTGCCTGCAGACAACTCCCTCTATCTTTTAACCCCAAAACATCTGGCACCTGAAGCAGCCTCCTCTCCCTCCTTCAGGACCCACCCTCTCTTAATCTAGGCCTCCCTCCCCCACTAAGGCGTTGGGCATGGTGGGGAGATACCCACAGAACTAGCCAGGAGGAAACGAGACCTTTGGACTGGCAAAACCTGCAAAAGGAATCCCCACCCCCACCCCAAATGCCAACGCTTCAGTTCCTACCCACCTCTCACTGCCCTCCCCCTTCTGACCCCCCCCCCAGTCATGCCCTACGGCTCCCAGCCCCCTTCATGGCAGCAGACATCCACCACACAATAGCCATATCTCTTAAAGTTGCTTTTTATTTGGCAAAAGAGAAGGAGAGAGGCACTGGACTGAGCAGGTGGGGATGGCGGCGGGGAGAAGAGGGGGAGAGAAGCTAGGTTTTCTTCCACTCCAGCCTGAGGTCTTCCAGCTGGGGTCTTAAGGGCGTGGGGAGGAGTTGCAACCCCTCCTTTCCCTGCTCACACCCCATTAACCCACCCAGGGTTGTGGTGCCAAAATGTGGGGTGGGAAAGGTCAGCGATAAATACCGAAGTGGGGAGGCAGTGCTTATTGAGAGGAACCCTGATCAGAGGGAAGGGGGAGACCCAAAGGTCCAGGCAGGATCCTGGAAGGAGAGGGGCTGACATGCTTCTCTCTAGGCGGCCTGCTGTTGCTGCCCCTTCTTCACCTCGTCCTCCACGGCCTTTTGCACACTGGCGATGAGGCCCTCCACGTAGGTCTTGAAGCTTTCCACGCTCGTGGGCAGTTGCTCACGCACCTTCTCCACCATGGGTCCGATCTTCTCTCGCAGGGCAGTGAAGTGCTTCTGGGCCTCGGCCTGAAACTCTCTCAACTTGGGGGCGCCCTGCTCCCGGAGCTCCTGCAGCTTCTGGCTCAGCCTCTGGCGCATCTCTTCAGCATGGGGGGCCACCTTTGCACGCAGCTCGTCCACGTGGTCCCGCAGCTTGTCCCGCGCTTCCTCGGCCACTGGCCTCACCTTCTCCTGAATTGTCTCCAGGTTCTGGCGCACAATCTGCTTCACCTCCTGCTCAATGGGCTCTGCCTTGGCCCGGAGAGCATCTATTTCCTGGTGGAGCTTCTTGCTGAATTCATCAAAGTAGGGCTGGATATTGGCATTCACGCTTTCCAAGTGCTTCTTCAGCTCCTCGACCCCCTTGTCCCAGTGCACTTTCAGCTCTTGCTTCAGTTCTTCCATCTCAGGGGCTATTTCTTTGTGCAACTCAGCTAATATCTGGTGCGCCTTGTCCAATTTCGGAACCAGGCTTAGGCTACAGAGAGAGGATGGGGAGACCGAGTTAGTGGGTGAAGGGAGGGCAGAGTTGGTGCCTAGACCTCTTGCTCCAGCCCAGAAGAAGGAGGAAGCACCTCTGTCCTCGAGAAGCACCAGCCAGTTTCGACCTCCTGTTCTGCTAAGGAAGGTCAGGGTCTCTGCTACCTCTTTATACAATGTGGAGCAGAAGCGAGGAAGCCACCCTCTGCTCTGGCCATCAGTGTTGGGGAGGCCACTTTGTTTTAGTGTCTTTTGCTCTTTCCAACATGTTGGAATGCCTTCGACTGCCAGAGCTTGGTCTTGCCTTTGGAGTGGGGATGCTCTCTTGGGAGAAGCTCATCACAGCAAAAGAGGAGCCTCTTTGCTGTCTGAACCCAACACAGAGACCTGCCAAAACTGCCTCCTTGCCCAATAGCAGCAGGAGCAGCAGCAGCCAACATGAGCCAAGGCTGCGTCGATAAAAATATGGCATCTACTCAGCCTTTATAAAAGGATTCCTCCCCCCCCCCCACCCTGTCACATACACACCTCGATTGTCTAATTTCATTTTTAAAAAATCTGTTTATAGGGTTCATACAAGGCATGTCTATTTAGCAGTTGCCTTAAAAAGTATATTTGAGGCTCCTCCTTCGGCTATGAATTTGTGATGCTGTTCAGTAGCCCAGCCGGGGTGGGGTGGGGTGAGGCGGGTCACGTAATCCAGCCCCTCTAGATTTTGTGGGGCTGTCCCTCCCAGGGAAGGCCCCTGAGATCAGAGTGGATGTAAGGCACCCCCCCCCCATAATCTGGCTTTTAGCTGGGGGGGGGAGGTCGGAGGTCGGTGCTGCACCACAGTTCCATGAGGGTGAATGGAGATCTGGGGGACATGGGTTTGGAAAGGCCTCCACAGGTATCCACAAAGCCAGCCAGCCACTCCTCCCTGCCCCCCTCCCTCACTGCACAGATGGAAAGCCCTCCTGAGGCACAAGCATCATCTCCTGAGGAGATAAAGGGGAAGGAGCTTTGGCCACCCCAAAAGCCTACAGCCTGCCAGTCTATTCCCTGCTTGCCCCTAATTTGCTACTCACTCTACTTCCTTGCCCCATTCAGAGTTATCCAGCTGAGTGATGGCTTCACGGAGACCGGTCCTGATGGTTTCTACGTAAACGGTGAGAGCGTCCTGCACACGCTCCAAGGGGGTTTGTTGGGGCTCATCTTGCTGCCAGAAGTGGCGGGCCTGGGTTCCTGCAGAAGCAATGCAATAATGGTTAGAGCCTAAGGGCAGAGTGTTTAGAAAGGGGCAGTCAGAAGCGAGCCAGGTCTCCCCCAGTTCGGCCCTCCTCTACAGCTACTCCTCCCTCCATGCGCAAGCAGAGATTAGCGGAGATCGGAGCATGTCCTTCAGAGCTCATCCCCCCAAGGTTCTTGGGCAGGAGTTGACCTGCCTCAGGGAGAGCTGCCATTCCCTGCCCGTGAGCACAGGGTCACTCACCTGTGAGGAACACCAGGGCCAGGGTCACTGTGATGGCTCTCATCTTGCAATGCTTTCCAACCTGGAGACTGCAGAAGGGGATCACGTCAGGCCAGAAGAATCCACAAAGATGTAGAAAAACAACAACAAAAGGATTTCTTGAGCTTTTCTCTCCCAAGACCAAGAAAGAGAGAAATTGGAAGTGAGGAGAAAAAGAGGTCTGCTAAAGATGAGCTATTAGTCAGAAGAGCCAATGGGAAGACCTGATCCAGTGGATCTTGCCAGTTAGCAAGCAACACATTAGTTACCATAATGTCTTGCTTGTGGGATTCCCTGGAAGCACCTGGCTGGCCATTTTGAGAAGCAGCCGGATTCGAGGTGAGGTGGGCTCCCCTTGGCATGACCCCACAGGGCAGCTCTTTCGGCCCTTAAGCAAGAATTGCTGCGCACAAGATCTGCTACATCCACCTAGCCCAGCAGCAGCAAGATGCCCAGAGATGCTTCCCAGGCTGGGGCACCTGCTCATTGGAAGAGTCCAATGAGCTTCCCTTCCAAA
This sequence comes from Podarcis gaigeae, assembly GCF_964106915.1. Taxonomy (NCBI): domain Eukaryota; kingdom Metazoa; phylum Chordata; class Lepidosauria; order Squamata; family Lacertidae; genus Podarcis; species Podarcis gaigeae. The sequence goes on along the minus strand of NC_139692.1, from coordinate 17,094,571 downwards.
GGTATACACCCCAAGGTATCCATTGATATATCCAAGAGGAAGCCCCAGGCAGAACAACCAAGTCAGCCTTTGCCAACCTGGTGGTGCCCTGCTGATGTGCTCGGGCTGCTGTGCTAGCTGGTGCTGATGGGATCTGTGGTCCAAAACATCGGGTGGGAACTGGGGAGTTGGCAAAGGCTGATCAAGAAAGAAATGGAGAGGCAACTTCTCTGCAGGGGAAGCAAAGTCTTTTCAAAGAGCTTTGAGAGAGGGAGAGAGAAGAAGGAGAGAGAAAGAGAGAAAAAGAGAGAGAAGCAAGCCATAGTACCAGGAGAGGCCCAGATTCTTACCAGTCCTTTCAGCGTCTGCTGCTTCGTGTGACCGATCCTTCTCGGCGGTGGCTATTTATACCAGAGGTGCTTGTTTATTGCCGAAGATAAGTCAAAGCTGTAAATGGGGAATTCACTCCCAAGTCGTGACTATGTGGCGCTTAGAGTTCAAGGATCAAACACACATCCCCAGGGGGAACGCGCACGATCAAGGAGCAACAGGGGCCTGGCAAGGGACTCCGGAACAAACACAGAAGCTGGGCCTGGGGCCAGCTCTCTGACCCAGATTTGCACTTGTGGGCAGAACAGGAACCCCACGGACCCCTCCGCTCAGCTGGGCAGCCGCCAAGGAAGGAGATTTGCAAGGCTCCTGTTGTTGTTCCCAAGTGGTTTGAGGACTCTGTCCTCGGTGCCTTTAGCAATAACTTCAGGAGAACAACCCTGTGACCTGAAGCCTCCCAGCATGGGCCAGGCAAGCCTTTAACAACAGGCCAATAACTGGGGTTGTTCTCCTTTGCTGGGGGGCCAGCGTGCGAGGAAAGTTGTACCTACCTTAAGCTGCTTTCTATCCTAGCCCCCCACTTTCCCAGGCGAAACCTCACCTCTCTTGACAAGGACAAACATCAGGGAAAGTGGCTGACTTGGGCCTGGCTGCAAGTGATGGTGGGGGTTCACACACTGGAACGCTTCCCCATACACAAGAGGAAGAAAAAGGGTTTTGCTCACAGCAAATGGGCAGTTATCGGGGAGAAGGGCTCTTGCTTCCAGCAAGTGCCTGATTATTTTTCTTTGGAGTGCAAAACATCTGGACAGAGCCAGGTTAGGGAAAGCAGCTCTATGGGAAGAACCACCACAGCCGTAGAGGGTTGTTCCAAAGATGTCTGAGGCTCTATCTACACCAAGAAAACCTCCTGACTCCACTAAGAGAGTAACTGCAATTTGAACGCATTGTGCAGACTCAAGCATTTGGATGCATTTGCTCATTCTGCCTACTTCATTCTTGGATTGCTGGCCCCGGGGAGATAATGTGGATTATCTTTGCCCCACCCTCTGACCTTAACACAGTCTCCTTAACACAGGCGTCTCCTTAACACAGGAAACTGCCTTATACCAGATGAGACTTTGTCATGGCGTGATACGGTCTACTCCAGCCTTCCCCAACCTGACGTGTTCCAGAAGTTGTCGAACTACAACTCCCATCAGCCACAGGCAGGAAGGTCAAGGGGGATGATGGGAATCACTGTCCAAAACACTGAGGAGGCTGGTGTCCTCTGATTGGGGCTTTCTAGGATCTTAGGCAGGCAAGGGTCTTTCTGATCATTTTTCAAACTTGATACCAGAGATTGACCTACTGTGGGCAGAGCAAGTGATCTGCCAGAGTTATGGACCCATCCCACGACTTCTGAGATTCCATCTCATTGTTCAAGGTTGGAAAGGCCTGAAAATTGCCTTCCCAACTTAATGGAATGCTCTCCCCCAAGGGAGGCCCACCTGGTGCCAACCTTGCCATCCTTTTGTTTTCTTGGGCATTGAGGCAGCACCAATGATACAGTATTGTGCTGGTTTTTAATATGCTGACGTGATTGTATCACTGTTATGTTTTACTTAGTTGCAGATCACTTCAGGACTTTATTCCGTGTGAAGCGATACATGCATCCAATAAACCTCAGCCTCTCCCTGAGAGTGCTGGATTTTACATCAGATAGGAAGGCTGGTGACTGTGTGGTGCAACTGAATGCATGAAATTCTGGGCATGGCTTTCTCTGCCATGGGAGGGCGGAGCCTGATTACATGAAACCTCCACAAAAGTGGGGCTGCCACACATCTTAGAATTCACAGTGCCAGGAAACCTTCTGCAGAGGGAGGGTGAGTTACTCTCCAGAAGATGAGAAACACATCCTGACTCTGTTTCCATACATGTCTTAGTCTGTTGGAGCAAAAGCCAAGTCTAAGGGCACCATAAAGACTAATAATCCCTATCTGCTAGCACCATTTTGCATGTGTCCCTTTACTGCCATTCCATCAAGAGTTTTGATATCTATGGCACCTTTGAGGCTGGGGGCACAGGAGATAACAGCAAGGAAAATTCTGCCAGCCTTTTAGTTGAAGCCCATACACATCAGAACAGCCTTACTGAGGACTGCAGCTGTAGTTCCATCACCTGCAGAGCATAGGAAGCTGCCTTCTACTAAGTCAGCCCCTTAAGGTCCAGCCAGCTCCATATAGTCAGCACTGGCTGGCAGAAGCTCTACAATGTCTCAGACAAGGGACAAGGAACCCCCAATCCAGACTTTTTGGAAGAGAAATCCAAGTAAACCCATTTGGGCACTGTGCTCCATTCTTAGCCTCCCACCCTGGGAATGAATTAGCAGGACTCACTGGGGTAGGAGAACGAAGCAGTGGTGACACCAACCCATTCTCTTGCAAGCCCATCACCCAAAGAAATGTGACTGAGGTTGTGGAGGCTCTGCTTGGAATCCAAGCCCAGGGCTATCAAAATGACAAAAAGGCTGCTCTTGTATCAGCCAGCTTGGCTTTAAAGGACAAACAACTTCTCTGGTGGAATCAAAGATCTCCTCTGGGAGCACAAATTGCCATTGGATGCCACCAGACTAAAACTGTCAACAGGACCCGACCTTAGCTAATCACTCCTTGGCATGCCATTTTCAGACAAAAATGCTCACATTATGGCACCTCCTCAAAGGGAGATGCTAAGCAGATACACACCAAGGAGCATTCTATGCCCCCTTCCTCTAGGTCATGAGCAGTGTGCAGCAGGAGGGCCTTTTGATATTAACCCTGGTGATGGGATGCAATGGAGGAGGCAGGTGGGGCCCTGCGATGATACAGGTTTGGGAAATGCTAGAAAATTCAACCTGGGATCTTTTGCTTGCAAAGAAGATGCTCTGTCACTGAGTCCCTTCCCTCCCGCCCTGATCCTGAAGTATGCAAGGACCCAAACATGGGCTTGCGCTGCTACCAATGCAGCACATGGTCAGAACGCAAGGGTCCTCTGCCTAAGGAGGGTCTCCAGAGCCATCACTGCCACTTGTTCAGGGACAATCCCAGCTTAAGGCACCACCACTCCCCAACCCTAGGGACGCGGGTGGCGCTGTGGGTAAAACCTCAGTGCCTAGGACTTGCCGATCGTATGGTCGGCGGTTCGAATCCCCATGGCGGGGTGAGCTCCCGTCTTTCGGTCCCAGCTCCTGCCCACCTAGCAGTACGAAAGCATGTCAAAGTGCAAGTAGATAAATAGGTACCACTTTATAGCGGGAAGGTAAACGGCGTTTCCGTGTGCTGCGCTGGTGCTGGCTCGCCAGAGCAGCTTCGTCACACTGGCCACATGACCCGGAAGTGTCTGTGGACAGCGCTGGCTCCCAGCCTCTAGAGTGAGATGAGCGCACAACCCTAGAGTCGGACATGACTGGCCCGTACAGGCAGGGGTACCTTTACCTTTACCTTTTTTTTACTCCCCAACCCTGGACACAACAGCAAGAGAAAAGCCAGACCAGAGCTGCTGAGAGCCAATCATAATCATGGGTTTATTTGTCATGATCCCACGTCCAACTAAGTTACTAGTTGCAAAATGACCCACTGAAAACGAACAAACAAACGGAAAAAAACTGAACTAAGATTTTGCTGAAAATCTGGGGAGTTTGTTTGTGTGGGTTCTTGTTTTTAGTCCAACATAAATGAGAAAAAATACTTTGGACATTTCCCCCAAAACAGAAATAATAGCAAAGTATATGATACATTCAACATATACTGCGAGTATTGATTACTACAATACAAAGCAATGATTAAAAACAAAAGAATCCCCCCCGCAAGAACAAAAAAAACAAAACAAAACAAAAAGTGTGATACTGCAAAACAGCATAGCCAGGCCAGTCCCTGCACGGCGGTTTGCTTGGAGGGCGGCTGATGCTGCTGTCATCTCTCAGGATCATGTAAACAGAAGGAAAAACCAAAGCAAGAGTCCAAAGCTAGGCCAGAGGAGGCTTTCGGTGCCTTTTGGCCCCTCCCTCCCAGTGGCAGGAGGGAGCAGTGAGCAGCCCTCAAATTCCTCCTGCCCCTCCGTGGCCCATTCTTCTTCCCTGGTAAGCGAGTCCCCCGCCTCAGTGGAACCTCGGCCACAATCCAGCCTCGAGGAGGAGGAGGAGGAGGAGGAGGAGGAGGAGGAGGAGCAGGAAGAGGCTTCCCCCCACCATCGCTTGCACATCTTGGTATCCAGATGCTGCTGGAAAGGTGAGAACGAGGAACAGGAGGATGATGATGGTGATGATGACGATAGCAAAAGAACCTCAGCCATGCTGGTCTCACACTTCTTCTGTGCAAATTCAGGAGGGCTGCATTGATATATATATTTATATATATATTTAATCCTTTTAAAAAAATTCTTCCAAAAAGAGTCAGTAATAGGGATTCTCTGTTGCAGCTTTGTCAAAAGTTCCAAAGGCAGAAAAGATGACACGAGAGACTCCCCGGAGGCCCAGCCGCTGGAGGTGCCCCAGACCCTGGACCAGTCACAGAAAACAAGTTCCCCAAGGGCTGAGAGAGAGGGAGAGACGCGCCAGGGGCACCACCGCTGCCACACTGGAGAAAAGCCAATACTGGGAGGAAGATGGGGGAGGGGCAAGCAGCAACATGGGGCGGGGTAGAAGGGGAGGGGCAAAATGCATCCTGCCTTTTATTAACAATTAATTTATTATTAATAATAATAACAACAACAATAATAAAACATTTACCAAAACAAATTCCTACATGATCTGAAGGGAAAGCAAGTTAAAAACAAGAACCAGGTTTTCTCGAAACAAAGGGGAAAAGGGGGGGGGGGGAAAGAAGTAGTAGCACACGGAATTAAATGGGGGGGGGGAGATGTACAAAAAAAAAGAGAAACGGAAGAAAGGACAGAGTGACAAAATTTAAAACAGAAAGGCTGACAGAGGAGACACACACAAAAGCAATATTGCACCACTGCGGTGGGGGGGAGGGGGGGCAAATGGCCAAGGGGTGGGAGGCAAGCGATGCATGGAAGGCAGACGTGGAGGCTTGGCTCTCGGCCCCTCCGCAAGCACAGCCCCCGCCACCCCCACCAGCCCCCTGGCCTGGAGGGGCCACTGCAAAGGCAGATCATGAAGAGGCACCGTCCAAAACAGCTGCTTATTGCTTGCGGGTGGGCAGAGCTCCTCTCCCCTTCTGCCATCAGGTTTTCCAGGCAAGGCTGGCTGCCACCTCCAGCTTCTGTGCGAGGGTGGGGGGTGCTCTGGTCCTTCCAGAATGGCTGGCGTCACAGGCAAATATGGCAATAATGAACATCCGAAAGGAACAAGCACACTGTTGAACCAACGAGGAGGTTGAGGAGGAGGAGGAGCCGCCACAAGATTTCCGTCAAGGAGAAACGGGACGGCCATTTGGCGAAACGCTGCGAGATACTGTTGGTTTGAAATGGACCTTTTTGTTTCAAAGCTGTACATACCCCTGCCGGAAAATGAGAGAGACAAAGAGAGGGGAGTGGGTGGCAGGAATACTAGACACTTGCCTACACGGCTACACAGATGAGCCTCACTAAGGCTTTCTTGTGCCCCACGCTGCTCCACACTCCCACCGCCAGGCGTAAAACTGGCTGGCCTAGCAAGGCCCTCTTGGCAATGGCTTCAGGAGTAGGAACAGCTCACTGGGGTGCCAGAGAGAGCCCAGAGCTCTGCCGCTTCCCAAGGGCAGCAGTGAGAAGTGCACCTTTCGAACTCTGAGCCTACTAAGCCTCTTGACCTCTGAGCCAGGAGTGCGACACTCAACCTTGAATGCCCCAGGGACGCAGACACAGTATTTCCTCATGCCTGGCTCTTCTGTTTGCAAGGTCCCGAGACTTGCGGCTGGTCCAGAGAGAGCTCTGCTCAGCTCCAGCAGCAGCAGCAAACAGATAGGCCCACCCCTGCAGAAACTTCAGATGTGGCGCTTGCTTCCCCAGTGAGCACTGTGTAGTGCAGGTCCAGGTAGTGGGTAGGGCAACATTAAAAAGGAGGGTACTTCCCACCCCCCAATCCCCTTTCTTTCATGGAAGGGGCCCATGCATCTCCCCAGTGCCTGGCACAAGTTTGGACTCAAATGCTACTTACTGTAGCCTGCCTGACTCTCTAGACCCCAGCCTGCTCCATCCCAAAGGGCACCTCTGGGTGCTTGTAACTCAGCAGGACGTCAGTAATACACGTGGAAGAGTAACAAGAGGTGTTTAGATGCTGGTTGCCATCTGCTAGGTTCAGGTGCTCTTGACCTTCCAAGTTCTCTCCACAGTCTGCAAAACCAAAGACAAGGGAAGCTGAAGTGGCAGTTCAGGCAAGGCCTGGAAGTGTGTGTTTGGCTCCAAGATTTAGGAGCCACAGAGCATGCCAAGTGCAGCATGTCCCAGGCCCCAGGCAGAGAGGACTGCAGCTTTATGCAGAAAGCTTAACAAAGGATCCCGCTGTCCCATCTAGATGTTCAACCTGGTGCCTAGTGTGAGAAGGGTGGTGTTGTTAATGTGCCCGTTCCCACTCCAGGCCCACAGACACAGAGCACTCACAGATGCTCCCCACCTCTCAAATCCAGAACTGTCCCCGTCTCGCTTTCCTGGGACAGGCCAAGCAGCAGGTCACTCTGCCCAGCCCTAAGTCAGATGCCTTTGGCTGGACATGCAAAGAGGCACCACCTGGCAGCGCTGGAGGCTCCAAGCACTCACCTTCTTCACTCTCCCCATCATGGAGCGGCTGGCTGCCCATGAGGGAAGACTGGCTGAGCACAGCGTCAGACATGCGGGCAGAGCTGAGCGCCTTCCCTGCCATTAGGCTCATGCCCGGCAAAGTGTCCAGTTGCACCTGCAGGGAGCAGAAAGGAAAGGCTCAGAGACCTGCAAGGGGCACTGCTAAAGAATGAGAAGGAAGAGGCTGGCCAGAGGAGGTGGGACCAGGGCCTTCACCTCCACCACACCATAGGACAGGTGTGTCACCTTGACACAGGGGGCCCCCATCCCCACCAACACCCCTCTCCCCAACATACATAGGCATCGTCACTGTTTTGAATGGTGTGGTGTCTCTGCAAAGGCCGGGATCTGTGATGCACACCAGGAATCGGCCTTGTGGGATAACCCTCTGGCCCATCTGCATCTGGCATCTCCACGTGACCAGGAGAGCTTCTTTCCATGCAACCTGTGGCCATGGAGTCTTTGTGGGAAAGAGAGAGAAAGACAAAAGAGGAGGGAGGGGAAAGAGCATTATGTCCCTTCAAAGGCACCCATTTCCCAGCCACAAGTACCCTAAAATCCTTCTGGCTCAGGCCGTATGTACAAGGAGAGAGAAACCCCTTTTCATTCCTTTTTCTCATTCACTGCACACTCTTTCCATCAAGACATTCACGGGAATTACCCCACTTTTATCCTCACAATGGCCCTGCGACAGAGCACAACCGGCTCAGGGCCAACCTGCCAATCACAACACACACACCCTCCTCTTTGATTCTCAGCAACAGCAGCAGCAGGAGAGCCACTTCCTGGTACGAAACCACGTTTTGCGTAGACTCTCTGCGGCACAGCCTGTGGAGATGCCCCTGGATATGGGAGGAGCTGAGAGCCAAGTGCAGCTCCTTAGTGGGCTCTACACAGCACCCCAAAACAAAAAAAAGCCAGCCTTCCCTCTCTCATGTGTGGGACACCTGCTGCTGGACACACAGTTGTGCAAAGACCCACAAGCAGCTCCTGTTCCCTGCAGTGGAGCCTGTACAGGAGATCCTTCCCCAACAGGCAGAAAGTGCCTAGCTCAGGCCCACAAGGCACAGCCCGCTTCCTGGCATGGGCCCACCTTCCCCCATTCCACACAGCGGAGACATGCAGTGGAACGATTCCGAAGGCCGGTGCTCCTCATTCCAAAGGGGCCAGGACAAAGATCAACTGCTGACAAAACTGTTGTTCTTGCAGGGTGTAAAGGCTGTCCTTTATCACTTCAGGAGCCACCACCCACAGGGCACAGAAAGGGCTACTAGCAGGCAGCGCTGTAGACAGATGGGAGGCATCTACACAGCACAACGCCCTCAACCTGTGTCTCCCCCAAAGCTCTTTCCTCGGGCCTAAGGTGCAACAAGCCCTGGCTCTGGCCAAAGAATAGGAGGCATGGAGGTGGCCTTTTTGTCAGAACTAGGATTTTGCATGGAAAACAGGGACAGGAGGGGAAACGCTCTTTTGGGCTCCCCCCCCCCCCCCCGCCGACTGTTTTCAGCCCAGCTTGTTGTTTTAAAGGACTCTTAAACTTTCAGAACTGGTGCTTAAGCATACTTTCCCCCTCCTCTATCCCTATTCCTGTGTGTGTGTGTGTGTGTGTGTGTGTGTGTGTGTGTGTGTGTGTGTGTGTGTGTTGTGCCTTTTAGAATGCAAGGGGCAGTAGCTGTGGGTTTTTAAAAATAAATAAGTAAATAAAAATCTGTAAGCTGCTCTGGCAGCCTTTTCAGCTTGAGAGAGGATAAAAAAGGACTTTAAATAAATAATTAGCCAGGATTTCACAACCCCAAATAGTACCCAGGATTCCCGTCTATCACACCACTCTTTCTATATGTAGCCGCAAAGCTGGAGTCAGTTTAACTTTCCTGGAAAAACAAACAGAGAATGCTTCAGGCAGGAGAGGGGAAATATGGCTGCCTCTGCCACCAGAGAGGCCTCTACCCTCCTTCCTGCTGCTCCTCCAAATGGAGGACCTCCAATGACCAGCTGCCTGCCCCTGACATCTGCTAGATCTTGAAGGAGCATCCCATTGCCACCACCAAAATGAGCAGCAGGCCATATTTGGCCACAGCAGGAGAAAGCAAATAAGAGAAATATGGTCCTGATCAGGGTGCTCTCATGAACGCAGGTGGAAGGCAGCACACAGGAGCTCTTAGTTTGGCTGAGGAGGCAAGTGCGAAGCCTGGCTTGCTTGCTTGCTTGCTTGCTTGCTTGCTTGCTTGCTTGCTTGCTTGCTTTCCTTCCCTTGGGCCACTGTCCCATGCGCTGAGAGCACCAAGAAGCTCCTTCTCCTCCTGAGCAAATTCACCCCCATACCAACCCTGTGCCACAAACACTTCCGGAAGCGTTTGCTTGCTGCCTGAATGCCGACCAGCCTGCACTCTTAATCCCCTGAACTGGGGTGGGGAGGGGGGCAAGGCACCACCATTCACACAAGGCCAATCCTTCCATACCAACTTGGAAAATGGCTCTGTGGTATTTACCTTGCTTGCCCTCCCATTTCACAGATGGGAATGATTAAGACCAAGAGAGGATGGTGGCTCACCCCAGAATCCATGTGAGTTCCCAGCTCAGCTGGGCCTTGAGCCTGCCTCTCCTAGAGCCAATCCACTGAACTGCCATTAACTCAAGCAGCAAGCGGGAGGGCCCTAGATGATCAGAAGAGATCAGCTGGACAAGGGCAATGACTCTTCTGGTCCCGGTGCCTCTTAATGATCTCACAAGGAATGTAAGAAGGCAACAGCCCCCTGCTGCTGCTACTCCTCAGAAGATGGTATCAGGAGGCAGGCAGGCTCCAAGCTTGAGGTTTCCCTTTGTTGGCATTTCCTCTTCTGCAGGCTCCATGGAATTGTCTAACCCCCTTTGAAAGCCACAGGCCATCATGACACCCTGTGGCAGCTGATTCCATAAATTAGTGATGTCCAGTGAGAATAAGCCCCTTTCCCCCCTCCAACCACCACCCTGTCCATGCCCGTAAGTCCTGGGAGCCTGCCCTGCTCTCCTCCCACCTGCCCATCCTCCATCAAGACAGGTGCCACTTGCAGAGCAGCATGTGAAGGCGGCCTGCTCAGCATCCCAGGTCCTATTCCTCAGAGTTTCTCGCCTCTTTCTGCCCCCTGCCCATCCAGGTCAGCCCCACCCAACCGGCCACCCAATGGTGCCCTGTTCTGTGCCCCTGGGCAGGGCTGGCCTTACCTCTACCGGGCACCTTATTCCGACTGAAGGTGGCGGCTGGCTGGTGCCTGTAATGGTGCGCCCCCAATTCCTGCTCCTGCTTGGCAGTCCCAAACAAAGCGTCTGGGTCCCCAGGACCACCGGCACTTAAGAGCAGTGGAGCCTCGTGGCAAGCTTTGGTCTTATTGCCTGGGAAGCTGTCCCGTTCCCCTTCACACACGCAGTCCACTTCCTCCTCCATGCTCTCCGAGTGGACCAAGGTGGGCTGGTGGGCGTACCCATGGGCTGGCACCGAGGCTGGCGCCTGCTGGATACATTCGTGCGCCCTCACTTTCAAGAGGTGCTGGGGACTGGTGTGGTGGTGGTGGTGGTGGTGATGGTGAGGGTGGTGGTACGTGTCAGTGTTCTGATAAGGCAAAGACAGAGCCTGGCGCTCTGACAGTTTCTGGGCCACGCTGGTAGCCACATGTCCGCTCTCCCCTTGGCTCATGTGCCGGATCAGCTCCTGGAATTCCTGCTGCTGCTGCTGCCGCCGCTTGATGAGCTGTGCCACCTCAGCCTGGGGCAACCGCAGGTCCGTGTGGCCCGTGAGCGAGTGCCGGGGTGAGAGCAGACCCTGCAGGATGTGTGGGACTTGCTGGTGCCGGCTGTAGTCTGACGGGGTGGGGGACAGCAGCGCCTGCTGCAGGGCTGACGTGGCGTAGTGCTGCTGCTGCTGAGCGCTCTGGGAGAAGCTGGGGAACTGCTCCACCTGCGGAGGGAAGCCCACTGCTGTAGCAGGGCTGTAGCTGCTTGGAGGGACACGGGCCTGCTCCGGAAACAGGTGGGGGTGCAAGTGCACCTGGTCGTAGCCAGTTGACGGATACCTGTGCGGATTGAGAGACAGAGAGAGAAGGAAGGAAGGAAGCTCTTTAGGAGCACAGGAGACACTCTAGGGAACTGTGCCTCAAGTGCTTTGCAGCCCATAAGGACGATTTGGGCTGGTCTTCAGCAGCAGCCAGCCAGTTGGCCCAGAAAGAAGAGATGACCTCATTACTTCCACATCCCACATCATCCAGCCTCAGGAAAGAGAAAAAGTTCCATTCAGAGAGAGCTCGGCTAATAATCATTGCTCAGCTGCCCCTCTGCCCATCTACCCAACCCTTTCTCAAAACCCTTTCTGCAGGGTCACCACCTGCAGACCCCACAAACGGACCAGGCCTAGCCTGGGAGAGAAGCACTCTGGTCCAGGAAGCACACCACTTGGGAATCTCACACACTGCGTAGCTGCTAGCCAGACCAATTGTGAATTGGCACACATAACACCCCAAGACTACCCCATTGTTGCCATAGCCATACCTGTGCGATTCTGCGTTGTCCGCACTGAGCTGCTTGGAGAGGGGCCTGTGCCCGTAAGTCAGGGAGGCCATCAGGCTGGCACGATGGTGCATCTGCAGCTGATTGGCACTGGCGGGGGTGGGCATGCCCCGCCCAGCCTGCAAGAGGCTGCCGCCCATCCCATCTCCTGGCTCCTGCACTTGGATGGCTACCGGTTGCCCCTGCACTTGCTGCGGCATGCCCATGCAGGAGAGGGCCACATTGGGGGGAGGTGAGCAACTGCCCGACTGCTGGAAGATGGCGCTGTGAGAGGGCATCCCTTGGAACTGCGACGGCGAGGCTGCACCTGCGAAATGGAAGCCTTTCCATTAACTGCCTTGGCTGGGATTCACAATGGCTACTGTCTGTGTAGGCAGTGGGGAGGGGTTCTTTGTCCACCATTTCAGGAAACAACTGTGATTGCTCATTCATCCCTCAAGTGAGTTCTAATGGTGAAGGTGGCAGACTGCCTAACCTGGGACTCTCCCAGCTAGCTGGAGCAAGCAACCCCCGGCCGGGATGGGGACAAAACCAAAATGCAGCTCGGCAGGAGAGAGATGCTGTTGGCACTTACTGTGACTCTGGAGCATGCTGCTGCTGACTGGAGGGGGGCTGCTGTCCGTTTGCCTGAAGAGATGGTTGCTGGGATGGTTTGGAGGTGGGCTGGAGGGCTGGATCCGTAACCTACACACACACAAGCACGTCAGGTATGTTTATGTCACCACAGAAAATCGCCAGCACAGGCCTAATGCCGTCATCGTTAGGGCGAGCCAGGCAATCTGTACGTTTTTATGGCATATCAGGACCCAGGCTGTATTGCGCAATACACTGGATTACGTTGACAGAAAGTGAGAAGGCAAGAGCAGGCCTGGGCAAAACACACCACCACTGCCTTGGCCAAAGCTTACCTATAGCATGAAGTGGAAGAAGGGTGGGGTAAGGGACTGAAATTGGAGGCAGCTGGGAAGGGGGCTTCCTCACTTGGCCAATGCCAGCAGCCCTGCCATTCCCCAGCCTTCTCTATGAGGCAATCCTTGCAGGGACTACAGCCTTTTCCTGAAACGAATGCAATAAGACAACCTCCCAGCTGAGAAGGCCCCTGTCTGCCTAAAAAAAACACACACTTTTCTGAGTCTTCCATCTAAACTTAAGCACCTCACCTTTTTTGCCTCTCAGCTTCACAAATGCAACTACAGCAGGCCAAAGCACCTAGGCTGATCAAGCTGAGACTGGGTCCCTTTGAGCAAGAAGGTGCCAACACTTTCCTGCAAGGCATGGAAGAAGGCTTGAGGGCTACCAAGTGCAGGAGCTGTTCCTTACCTCTGAAGCTGGTGAGTGAGCAAAGCAGGCTGGCTTTCTCCAGGAGCTTGGAGTGGCGGAGAAGGCTGAGGAGGGCGGACACAATCCTGCGCACCACACAGGAAAGAGGGAACAAAGAAGAGTGCTGGTGAGCAGTGGCATCCGCAGAACACTCTGAGAGCACTCTGCAAAATGGGGGCAAAGCAGCCCCATGGAGCCAAGCTATGCCAAGGCATTCAAGCAACTCTCTTCCTGGCTGCCTCAGAGAAAGCAACCTGTCGGACATTGGCCCAAAGGGCTGGCAGCTGAAGCTCAGGAACGGAGAGAGATGCTGCTGGCACTTACTGGCTCTGGAGCATGCTGTTGCTGACTGGAGGGGGGGAGGTGGAGAGCTGAAAGGGCAGAAGAACTACCTGGGAAGGAACTACAATGCTCCAGGTTGCCCTGTCTAAAGAAAGAGGGCCAAATGGGGGAAGAGTTGGTTCAATCTCTGGCAGCACAGCATCTCCAGCTAAAGCTGGTAAAGATCCTTCCTGAAACCCTGGCAAGCCTCTACCAGCCAGTGTAGATAATACTCTGCTAGATGGACCAATATTTTGAATTGCTGTAAGGCAGCTTCCTGTGTTCCTGATACTGACCAACAGGGAGGAGCATTTCAGCACTAGACAACTCTCTCTCTCTCTGTCTCTCCCCCACCCCAATGAACCACAGTGGAAGCGCTTGAGCTAACAAGACAGTTTTCACTTGACACAGACATGCTCATGGGATCTAGTGGGGGGAGGCACAGGAAGCAGACTCCTACTGAATCAGACCTTTGGTCCACCTAGCTGAGTCTCTTTTATACACTGACTGGCAGCGCCTGTTTCCAACAGGAATCGCTCCCAACCCAACCTGGAGATGCTGCTGGGAACTGAACCTTCTGCATTGGGTTAGAGCAGTTTCCCAAACTTGGGTCTCCAGGGGTTTTTGGACTACAGTTCCCATCATCCCTGTCCATTGGTCCTGCTATCTAGGGATGATGGGAGTTGTAGTCCAACAACAGCTGGGGACCCAAGTTTGGGAAACACTGGGCTGGAGCCATGTCCTAAAGGGGGCTGGGCTAGCATGGCACAGTCCAGAGCAGAGACATCCTAGTCACTTATGCCCTCCTCCTGATGCTCCTTGGAAGTGCCAGTACCTGGATCTGCTGATGAAGGATCTGCTGATGCTGTTCCTGCTGGTACAAGATGTGCTGCTGCTGCGTCTTCTCCAGGGTCCTCTCGTCCATGTGGCCCCCATACATCTTCTGGAGCTGCTCACACTCCTGAAACAATGCACCAAGTGACCTTTTGGTGCTTCTTGGCTAAAGAAAGCCAGAGGGGGCACGGCAAGAAGGGGAGGCTCACAGGCAGCCTTACCACTGTGGCTCCCTCTGGTTTTCAGATGAGCCCCACTCATTGCTTCAGTGGCAGCAGGAGGAGAGACCACATAGCACTTGCTCCTTCAGGCACTGCTGGCAACAGCAGCAAAGTAGCCAGAGGGGGCAAAAGCCCCAGATGGGGCCAGCTGGATGCAGGACAAGAGAAAGTCCTCTTGGGACTGGAGTGTTCCCTCCCCACCACAACAATCTCAAGGGCAGGTCCTGGGGAGCATCTTATTCACCATCACATCTTTTTCTACAAGACACTGGGAGCTGCTCTAGTGCTGCGAGGACTCCAAGGCTTCCTGCTTTACGTTTGTCGCAGAGCAGGAGACAAAGCTATTATTCAACCTGGCCTAAGAGCAAGTTACAGGGAGGATGCAATGAACAATGGTGGGATGCTAGGTGAAAAGTGGCTGGAGGTTGAACAAGGAAGGAAGCTTTTCCTGGGAGCTGCAGAGCTCAGTTCTGCCAGGAGCCTGGATTGCTGGCCCATGCTGCTCCCTTTCTTGCCTGGCTTGGTTTCCGCCCTTGCTCTCCCCTATCAGTACCTGCTGCAGCTGCTTGATGCTGCTGTGGTTGCCCATCTTCTCCAGCTGGGCCTTGAATGCCTGGATGCTGGCAGCCCCATCTGAGAAACGGCGGACCGGAGAGAAGCGCTCCGTGGGGAGGTGCAGAGTGTTGGAGTCTTTATAGACATAGCTGTGCATGCATGGAGACAGAAAGGTGGGATTAGAGGCACCAGTTTAAGCAAAGCCATGTTCCCAGCAGCCTGGCCATGTTCTGCCCCCACCCCTCACAGTTTGGGCAAAGGAACTTGCCAACTTGCTCTCTGCGCAAAAGAGAATGGAAGTGTGGTGTCCTGGGGCGCCTTCAACCCTAGAAGCAGGAACGAGTGGCTCTGCTCCAGCACCCAACAGTTCTCAAGTCATGTGGGACACCCAGCAAACCTTCCAGCTCCCAGGGCCTCAGACTTTCGCTCCCTGGCATTAAACGCTGGAGGACCTGCATTATCCTCCACAAATAAAAGGGAGTCACTGGCAAGCTGCTGAATCATAGCACCAGAGAGTGCCAAGAGCAGGGGATTGTGTCCCAGCCGGGGAGGCCTCGGCTAACTACTAAAACTGTCCCAGCCAAATAAGAACATAAGAAAAGCCTGCTAGAAGAACAGGCCTGTGAGCCATCTAGTCCAGCATCCTGTCCTCAAGGTGGCCACCGGATGCCTGTGGGGAACCCACAAGTAGGACCCAAGCCCAGGATCCTCTCCCCTGCTGTGATTTCCAGCTGGATGCAGAAGATAACCATTGTGGCTGGTAGCCATTGACAGTATCCCCCTCCTCCATGAATTTGTCTAATCCTATTTTAAAGCCATCCAAGTTGGTAGCCATCACTGCTTCCTGCAGGAGTCAATTCTATAACTTAACTATGTGCTGTGTGAAGAAGTTCTTTCTTTCATCTCTCCTGAGTCTTCTCTTCCAACATTCAGCTTTAATGAATATCATAGAGTCCTAGTATTTCGAGAGAGAGGAAAAAACCTCTCTCTGTTCGCCTTCTCCACACTGTGCCTCACCTTCTTCACCTCTTTCGTGTGCTCCCCTTTTCTCTCAACTAAAATGCCCCAGATGCTGTAACTTTTCCTCATAGGGGTGTTGCTCCTCTCCCTTGATCATTCTGGTTACCCAGCTGGTTCACAGTATCAACAGACTCGGGAAAGGCAGCCTGTGATGACTAAGCAGTGAGAAGACCCAGAGTCCCCTAAACACTGCAGGCTCGAAGATCCTCTCAACCGGCATGCTGCCTGCCACTTGTCTCTCTCCCCTTCTTATCACTCTTGCCCTTTTGCTGACAGTATATTACATGAAAATATGATGGCTGGGAGGGCAGTGCCAGCCAAAGGTCAAAGGACAGCAAAGGACTCCACCTCAGAGGGAGCCTGGCTTCAGTAGAATCCTTTCTTCCCCAATAAGCACATCTGGCCCAGGTTCTAGCTGCAATGCTCACAGATGCCCCGCGCTAAAGAAATTTAGAAGGAAATGGGTTTGCAGGTCCACAGCCTCTGCCTTCCCTGCTGCAAAGCCCTGCTAGGCTTGCCCTTCTTTATATGTAAGCAAGAGATTGACAGGAATGGCTTACTGTAGAATGTAGGGTGAGCATGAACAGAGTATACAACCCCCTCCCTGACTTATTTACATCCCACCTTTCCTCCAAATAGCTCAGTGCAGGTCACATGGTCTCGTTAGGAATTAAGCAGCGCCAAACAAGTCCCACCTCTCCACTCCCAACCACAACGTTGGATCCAAGCAAAATGTCTTGGGGTGGCAGCCCAGGAAGGTGGACAGCAGAGATGGGCTCTGCAGTGCCGTTTCCAACTATGTTCCAGCAGAGGAGGTGGTTCCCAAGGAGCAGCAGGGCTCAGGCTGCTCAGCCCAGCCTATATAAATCATGGCTCTGGTAGGCATCCGACAAGATGCAGCCTTGCTGAAACAAAGGATTTTCCACTGGCCATGTTCCAGAGTGAAGTGACTCTCAGCATCTCCAGAGCTGGTTGCATTTCATTCTCACCCATGTGCCCTGCCTAGGAAACCCACTTCTGACGCCACCGCCAACCAGTTAAATGAACTTCAAGGGAAACAGCAACCATTTCCTTGCAATGCTGTGCCAGTCGTGGGTGGCTGGAAAGGGGCTTTGACACTGAATCATTGGTGGATTAAAGAAGAGCCTGTTTATGTGCCAACACCAAAATCTATAGTGATTAGCTACTCAGGCCTTGAAGTCACCTGGAGCCAAGAGAGCTGCAGAAAGAGCTCTTATCTCTTTCCCACCTTCCCTGGTGTAAGTTCTGGAGAAGGGCAGGTGTGCCAGGAGAGAGACCTGCAGTGGTCTTCCTTGAGCCAGCAGGAGGAACTGGGCACCTGGGAAACACATTGAGAGGCGGGGTGGAGGGAGATGCTGGGCTCAGAGCTGCCTCCGCCAAAGAATTCTGTTTACTCAGCCCCATGATGTCCCTGTCAGAGTCACACAGGACTGTGCTCCTGTCCTGCAGCAGAGCTTAACCAGGAGTTACCCTGGGCCAGCACAGCTTATCTTTGCTTTCCTCAGGTTCCAGCGTGGCGCCAGCATGGCCTCAGCCAGCTCAGAGTTCAACTGTTCCAGCTGGCGATGTCCCTGCTCGGCTCAGAAGCTATCCTGACGACAATTACAAAACAGGCTTGCAAGCTGCAGCAAGGTGGGTCAGGGAAGGGGCTTGGCGGCGGCAGCTCACACCTAGGACTAAAGGGACAGGAGGACAGCAGGGTGGGAGGGGATGAAGGGCTATGGCTCATATGTGGACAGACTTGCAACAGGAGTCCAGGGTGTGTGTGTGTGTGTGTGTGTGTGTGTGTGTGATATCATGTAGAGCCCATTTCGCAACAGTCAAAGGTCGCACTTGTTCCTCTGCCACAGAGCCACCCCCCTCCCCTGGAATTTTAGCGAGGAAACATTGCAGGCAAACACATACAGTTCTGGTGGTGCCAATCCCATGACAGAGCTGTTGACACAAACAAGGTTCAAAGATTCTCCTCTAAGGGCTGCTATGGTGAGGTAGCAGCCCATACCTCTATCAGACTATTCCAACAGCCTCAGGTCACTCAAACGATGCTGTGTGAACCCGTCCACCAAGGGTAACAATCTTGCAACTATGTACGTGGTCGCTGTTCATATGATTTGAAAGAGAGTCAAGTTGAGAGCTTTGTCCGGGGGGGGGGGGCAGGAGGAGGAGCTGCCGACACTCTCTCAACTAACTTCCACTGCTGATTCACCCCTCCAACAAATGGGGTCAAGTGGAGTTTTGGGTTGTTCTTCCAGCCAAGCCAATTGGTCAGACAGAAACAGCTGTGACACATCCTTTCTTACAGAGGTTTCCTGCTCCCCAGCAGAGTAACAAAGCGCCCCACCCTTGCTATGCCATGCCCAGGCCTGAGCGACAGCTGCCTCCTGTCTAATCCTCTCCTGCATGTAGAGGGCCTGGAAAGCCCCTTCAAGTGCCTGATCAAAAAAAGCCTTTTTCTTTTTTTCTGCTAGGGGGTGCCATTCTGCCCAGGACAGGTTCCCTGGTGCAGAACTGCCCAAGCGGCCGGTGCCACCTACTCACCGGTGCTGGTCGGGTGCCAGGTGTGATGCCCGGGAGCGGAAGGGCTGCTGTCCTAGCTGCCTCTGCAAGTCGGGCGGGATTTCCGCAGTGGGGTTGGTCATTGCCAGTGTGTGCCTTTTTGACCTATTGGCCAAGTATCTGCAACAAGCAGGAGCACATTTGGTGAGAGGGAGGGGTGAGGGCTGTGCCTGGAATGCTCCAAAGAGGGAGCGAAGGGGGTGGAGAGAGGGGACAGCGAGGCAGTGGAGGCACCCACCACCCAGCTTTCTCAAAAGAGTTTCTTTAATGGGAATGGGAGAAAGACTGCCCTTTTGGGGCCCAGGGAAACTCTGGAGAAAGCAGAAATGCCAGCCTACAGAAAACCCAAGCAAAGCATTGGTGGAGGTTAAGAGCAGGCTCAGAAGGTTGCAGCAGGTGTAAGGAGGAGGGCTCCCTTTTTGCCGGAAAAGGAGACTGTGGGGGAAGGTGCTATCTTGATGCTGGCACTGGGCCAATGAAGCTAACGGGCTTCCTGGAGAAACAGGCAGCTCATTCTGACACAGGACTCCCAAGCAGAAGTCAAGGCCTCACACACCAGGAATACTGCACATGGGGCAAGTCCCCTCAGCCTTTAAGAGTTACCCAGAGGGGAGAATTTCCACTGGTGCAGCCTTTCTGAACATGGCGAGGTGGGCTAAATGATGGCTGTGACAAGGGTGACAAGGGTTTCGTTTGTGCCACTCTTAAAGGAGCAGGGGCCCTCTGGCCATCCAACCATTTCAGCACTTGGTCTAAGCAATGCTAGAAGGAAGCATCAAGAGCGCCACCTAGACTCTGTTCTTGGGCACTTCCAGGTGCACCTGGGCAAGAAGAGGAGAGAATAAGGGGATGTCCAACACAAAGGGAACTGTTCAGGTCATGTATGCAAAAGCTGCCATGTTTCAGCAAAAGTTAGACATAAGGGCATCCTGGGCCTTTGAAAGGCTCACTTGCCTCCAGGGAAGGGAAAGTTGGGGGGTGCCACCCCCACAATTCCTGGATCTGTGCTAGGGACCAGCTCTTACAGGGCTCTCGGATGAGTAACCTACAACATGGCTTCCTGAGTTCTCTCCTAATTTCATTGCTGAGAGTGTTGAATCCATTTATCAAAGCCAGCTTAAAAGGCAAGTGAGGAACTTTCTTCAGGGAAGTCGGTGAGCTTTGGCTATAGTATACTTGTACAAACTTCAGATATTTTGATGCCAATTATGTTGTGACCAAAGAGGAGCAGCAATTAAAGTTATTTGCCACCACCACCACACAGGAGGAAAGCAGAGTTAAGAGGATGGAGAAGAGTTAGTGCTGTGGGAACAAGCCAGCATCTCAGGTGGAGATCAGGTCATTTCCTGAAGAGCTCTAAATCTGCCACTTGCTAACAGTGTTTCATTTCTATATCCCAGAGACCAATCTTTCCCTTAACTACATCAAGCAGTTATGGAGGGAGAGAGAACAACGAGCTGCAATTCAAGGTCAGATACCTCAAACAAACCCAGGGCAGGAGGCGAGAGGCCAGCCCATGGGTCCCCTCCAAGGTTCTGCAAGCAGAGAAGCTAACACCGTTCTATGAAGGTCAATATTTACACCCACCCCTGCAGGAAGGATGTTGACTCTTGAGACGTGGCAGCCCGTGGCATGGTGTGACAGCCCACGCTAAGTGGGAAGGCAGGCAACACCATATTCTCTAGCCACGTAGTCTCATCCCAATACATGAGGGGATTTGACTCAAGTATGTTGACTCCATTAACCTGCCCAGCAAGACTGACATCTGTCCTAGCCCAAAGGCAATGGGGAGGGGACATAGTTCACAGGCAAAGCACCTGTCTGCCATGGAGGAGCTCCAAGTTCCATGTACAGCATCTCCTATTCCATTTCTTGAGAAACAGATCATGGGAAGGAGACTTTTCTGCCCAAGATCCCGGAAAGCCATGACTGGTCAAAGTTGGCAAATACTGAGCTGCAGTGGTCTTGGTTTAAAAACAGATTCAGGCAGACATGAAAAGAATCCTAGTCCAGTGACCAGAGTCTCCAGTTAAGGGAACAGAGGCAAAGACCTCCATGAACCAATAAGCTGGGCTCTAGATGCATTGTAAGCTAGACTACTCCAGGCTAGAGGAACTACTGTATCAACTCAGCAAAAATAAGTTCCATGAGCCATTATAAAGGATATCACACAGAGTCAGATTTCATGCCACAAAGGCAGTCTCATCTGATTTACATACCACAGCTCTGCCCCATCATACAATGACTGCTGTTCACCAAAGAGGGTGCTGGAGAATGGACACTAGGAATGGAGAGGACGCTACATTCCCAAGAGCTTTGAAGAGGAGAAAGAGGAACCACTAGAAAGCCTCCCCCAGATACATGGAATAAGGAACCACAGCTATCCCTGATAGAATATCCTCCATGGATATTTCATTCCTTTAAAAAAGCCTCAACTGCCTCACCAACCAACCTTTATACCCAGTTTCTGTCTGCCTTCTTCTGTCACTAAAGGGGAAAGGATACCCCAGTCTTCAAGGAGGCATCTTTTCCAGGCAAACTCTGAGCTCTTTACAAGCAAAGGTAGTTGCCTGGAAATCAGGAAGGCTGCTGTTTACATAGCAAGCTACTTGGTAGATGCTGTTCACAGCTGCTACCAAGGCAGCCTGCAAGACTTTCCTTGGGACACAGGCTATAAGGAGCATCAAAAGAAGCATGCTAAAGCAAACGGCTTCAGCAGCAGCATTGTAGTTGACCATTTTGGACCCCCATCAGCGAGATCAGATGTAGTCAGGGCGTCAACTGTAGGCATCTTCTTCCAAGAGCTATACTAACATCTGAGGCCCCAAATACTAGAACATCCACCTACCCAGGGAGGTTAGTGGGAAGACCAGGGGAGGGAGCAGGTCAAAGCTGCAGCAGACTCCACATGAAACACCAGTTCCCAGAGAAGCAGAGGCAAAGCAGAAACCACAAGCCAACCTGCTGCCTAGCTATGGCTAAAGCAACTGCCAGGCACCAGAGGGTGCCTCCGAAGACAGCAACACCACCACCAGCAGCAGCAGGAGGAGTGTTACCTCTGCACAGCTTCTTGATCTGGCTCTCCATCTGAGCTCTCCTCATCCACAGGGGTCACGGCGGGCACTGCCTGGAAGGACAAGAAAGGGAAGGGGGCTTGGCTCTGCAGAAAGGTTTTTACACACCCAGGTACTCCACACTTGGCACCATTCCCCCCACACTCCCACTCCAGAGCCAGCCCCACCTGAAGTTCATTGCTTTCACAGAAGATAAAGATACCCCAATAAAGATTCTGAACTAAGAAAAAGAGGCTGAGCTCTTCCCCAAGCGAGACACATCCTGATGCCCCTTAAGTCCAAAGGACTCAAGAGGGACATGCTTGGCAGGGCTGCTTAGTTTGTGTCAATGAATGTCTCAATAAAAAGTCTGCCTTGGCCTCATTTCCTAAACAGGTTTTATAGGGTTTGTTTTTTGTTTTTAAAAAGAGGACTCCTTCAGAAGGAATAGGGAGTTAGGCCATGGATCTGAGAAACACCATCTCGTCATATGCACTTGATCCTGTCCACCCCACCCCCAAAAAACCCATGGACATAGAGCAAGCCAGGCAGTCTCAGGTGGGGAAAGGGCCAGTAGGAAAACTAGGGAGAAAAACTGAGCTCCAGAAGATGCATGCTACACTAGCAAGGGTGAAGGGCCAGCTGAGAGAGGCACTCTGCATGTGGCAGGGCCACCACTTTTACCTGCCATGAGTAATCCCAGAAGAAGCAGAATGCAATCACTTGGTCCACATCCATGGAGCTGTGAAATACTGTGAAAAGTGGGCACAGTGCTGTGCCAGAACACACCCACCCCACCCCAGTCATCTTTCAGTTACTTACTGGTGTCATTGTAACAAGTGGAGAAGGGCCCCGGGGACGCTTCAAGAGCTGTTGTGCGTGCAACTGGATATTGGCTCCTCCATCTGACGCCCTCCGTCCAAGGGGTCCCATTCCGTTCAGCAATTGCAAAGTTGGGGGCTGCAGCAAGGACTGCTCCTGCAAGAAAATTCTGCATCTCTACCAAACCCTGGCTGCATACCTCAAGAGTCAGGAGAAACAGCAGGGTCTGATGGGCATGGGAGAACCATGATCACAAAAAAGCAGGCACTGAAATAGCAGTGGAGACGTCATCCCCTTAGATTGGCAGACAGGACAGTGATGACTTGGGTCTCCATGTCATACAGCTAGCTGGGTGGGTGGGTGAGAGGGAAGGTGGGTGTTTTCTTAATTTGGTTTTAGGTCCAATTCAACAGGCTCATGACGCCATGGTAGCTGGTAATCTCACAGGAATGTGGACTGATGCTCAGAGTTCCCAAAGTGTTTCCTTTGCCATACCTTGTACTCTAACTGACCAGTTGGTTGCAGGTGTTGCATCGGAAGCATGTTGGCTGCCATGTTCATGTTGGGAGCCACCTGCAGGAAGGGGGCCTGAGGTGCGATGCGCGGGAAACATGGTAGCAGCTTCTGGAGATCCTCCATCACCTCCGTGCTGCAAACACATGCACAATAACTCAGGAGACGGTCCAGGCAACCCTGCTTCTCTGCTCACATTCTGGGCTGCTGGTTTGTTTCCCACCACTTAGGAGCAGCAGAAGGGAGGCCAACATTTTCCAGGCCAAACTTGTCAGATAATATGTCACTACAGAGGTGACACCTGCTACTAAGTTGAGACAGGAGCCAGGTCCCTCTTAGGACAGAGGGCTGCAATACCGGAGGGAAATTTGCAGCGCCCTTTGATGGCTCTGGGGTTGTTTGTAAAAAGCAGCAGGCGGCAAAACTCACCGAGGATCAGCCACTCCCACCGTGTGCCTCCTCATAGAGAGGTAGCGGACCAGAGCTTCAGGGGACGGCTCTTCGCCTTCGTCGCTATCCAGAGTCATTGCTCCATCAGTCTAGGGCAGAAACACATGCCGTAAGGTGGTTTGTGGGGAGAAATGCAGAAGCATCTGTGACTAGCAAGGGGAGATCCTGGAAGAGAAAAACAACTTACCTCCACTATTTGGTTCTCGGGGTTGATGAGCTGCACTTGTGGGACACTGATGCTCACTGGGTTGCCCGCCTGCTCTGCCTGCAAAGCAGACACAAAACCAAACTGTGAACACCAAATGCAGAAAGCCCATGGAAAGCCCAGCCCCATTCCTCTTGCTCAGCCGCCACCACCAGAGGCAGATATTTACCCTGGCCTTTGATACCTGTTATATATATTTCCAGGACACACCCAATTCTTATTACTATGATTTGTTTTAAGCTGTTTTTAATATTGTATTTTAAATTGCTATACTTATATTGCAGGCCTTGACATATTATGGGTGAGAAATTAAAATAATCTACTGTGGGACCCTCCTGTTGCCCAGCAACAGAAGTAGCTGCCCAAGGTGGCAGAGAAAGGCTGAGTGAGCACCTGTGGGGATGCTGAAGGCAGCCCTGTCAGTCACCTTCTCAAAGTATCGAACCCCGAAATATTTTTAAAAGGCCATCTGCCTACACAGACAAGAGTTTGTCATTTCCAGAGAAATAGCAATCGTCCCTGCATGAAGGCTAGTTTTGCACAGTGAAAGCTGCTAGCCAGGCACCCTCTGGAACTGCCCCATTGTGTAAGTTAATCTGAAAGCAACAGAGCTGCACCTCACAGAAGACTAACCTGGATGCTGGCTTGTGCTGGGAATGCCATGGTCCGTGGGAGGCTGGGCAGGGTGGCAATGCGCAAGTTCTTATGCCTCTTCAGACGGTCACAGAGCAGACTGTAGATTGCACTGTAGTGATCGTAAGCATCTGTCCTTAATGACTGGGAAAGGAAGGAAACAACAAAATGATCAGCCTCATACCAAAGGCAAACCGCTCTACTTCTACCCCAGAATGCCTGGAGACAGCCAGTACCTGGAGGGTGCGCTCCTTGTCCAGCCCCATCTCGGCCATGGCAAGCAGCACATCTTCATTCAATGGTTCCATCTGTCTCTCAACCTTCAAGTGCTGACATTCGGCTATTAACTGGAAAGAACAGAGCATTTCAATGGCTGTAGCTTTCACAACAAGGAAAAGCACAAGAGCTGTTAAAGGTTTGGGGCTAGCTGGTCACAGACTGGCTGGGAAAATGCATCTCAATTCTATCTCCCAAGCAACCTCCTAGGGCAAGGAAGAGCTGAGAAATGCTGAACTCCTTGGGGAAACAAAGACAAAGGAGGCAAGTAAGCTGCCTGGATGGAGAGCCACCAAGGAAGAAGAGTTGTGCTGGCTCACCGTGTCGAACTCCGTATCCACCTCCCCAAGCTTCATCCACTTGTGTTTGCAGATCTGCTCCATGGAGAGCCGCCTGCTCGGTTCCAGCACCAGCATGTGGCGGATTAAGTGCTCACACTCTGCAAGACAACAGCAAGAGGCTGCTGAGGAACTGGCGAGAGAGGGAGCCATCACCAGCCACACCCGCCTCAGCACATGGAGGGGAGCCATTCCACTTCTGAACATCCCCAGGACGCATGTAAATATCAGGAAACCCCCGTTAAGCTCCTACCACCCCGCAAGGCTTGGCTGCACACAATGCAACCCCACCTCCCACAAGGTCTCTACATCTTACTCCCTTATTGTAACAGCTGCAGAACACACACCACCAGGCTCATTAGGATCTGACCACTGGAGAAACCAAGTGTGGCTTCTACTGACTGCCACAAGACTCCAAAAAGCAAAGTTACTTTTTAAACACACAGGTGTGAAGCCTGTGGGGGCCCTATAGATGTTGCTGGACTCCCCACCCCACAATTCCACCAGTCCCAGTCAGATTGGCCAATGGTCAGAGGTGATGGGAACTCCACAACAACATCTGAAGGGCCTCCACAGATATTCCTGATCCCTAGGTTAGAGTATCCCATTAGCAGAAATCTAGCATTAAGTCACACATTTACTTTTTTTGCTTAGTGGTGACTAGGCTTCCCACAAGAAACCAAAGAAGAATGTTGGGCTTTGCTAAACTGATGTACAGATAAAATACATCATCATCATTATTGCCATTCATCTGAAGATCACAGGCTAGTTTACAATATAAAACCACAAAACCACATATCATAATAACAAACAATAACAATACTTGCCCCACACATAGTTTAAAAGGCCATAGATTGTTTAATTAGCCAAAGGCCTAGAAGAAGAGGAATGTTTTTGCCTGGAACGGAAAGATACATAGTGAAGGTGCCAGGCAATCCTCTCTGGGGAAAGCATTCCACAAGTGGGGAGTCACCACAGAAAAGGCCCATTGCCACCCTCCAAGCCTCTCACTGAGGAGGCACACAAAGAAGGGCCTCTGATGATGACCATAGGTTGGTTCATATGGGACGAGGCGATCCTTGATGTATTGCGGTCCTGAGCCGCTTAAGGCTTTATAGGTCAAAACCATCATTTTGAATAGGGCCCGGAAACTAATTGGCAGCCAGTGCAGTCAGGCCAGAATGGGGGTTATACAGTATGCTCCAGTAAGCAACCTGGCTTCTGAATTCTGCACCAGCTCAAGTTTCCAAAACGTCTTCAGAGGCAGCCCCATGTATAACATATTGCAGTAATCTAACCTAGAGGTTATCGTAGCATGGATGACAGATGTTAGACTATCCCTGTCCAGATAGGGGTGCAGTTGGGCTACCAACCGAAGCTGATAGAAGGCACTCTGCACCACCTGAGCCTCAAGCTACAACAATGGACCCACAAGTACCCCCAAGCTTCATACCAGCTCCTTCACTAAGGTTGGGGGAGGCCAACACTATATGAGAAAAGGCTTATGGAACAAAACAGGGTTGGATTATTGAGACGTTTCAACCGGAACTGTGCAGGCAGTAACCGCATTCCAGCTCTCCTAAGGAGGAACTCATAGCAGGGAGACAGAGACTGCCCAAACTGGATGCGTGCCCAAAGAGCAGCAGGCCCAAAGCTCTTGCCTTTCTTCCATTCAATTCTGAGAGAGACAGTCATATCTGTGCAACCCATTTGTAATGCAAGTGCTCAATTTTTAAAGGTGGGCTTTGCCTTCCACAACACAGCTACATTTCAGGGGTCTCTCTCCTGCACTTGCCCCTCACTGATCTCTCTTCCCCACCTTGGCCCCACACTCCACACCTTAGCTGCAGCCAATCATTCTCTTCCATAGGCCAGAGACAGCCATGCCACATCTTTGGCAGCAAGAACTGTAGTTCTGAAAGAGAGTTTTGGTGTATCAATATACTCCAAAGAGGTTAGACCTGGTCAGTCAATGGGAGTTAGAAAGGGACATCCCCCCGTGCCTCCAATAAAAGTGCAGACAAACACTCTAGTCAGGGGCTTCAGTGCCATGAGAAGGGAAATGAAGGAAACAGAAAGAAGGCACACTGTTCAGTCTCTGATGCATCTGCTCACTGGAAACAGTTTTGTTTGTTTGTTTGGTCATCATCAAACTAATATGGCTCTCGCATTTGAACTGGCTGGGCCACTGTTGCAGCAGCTGCTAGTCCTGGAGTGCTTTGGAGGTCTTTTTTATTTTTAAATAATATTTATTAAAATTTCAAAAAAGTTACAAAAATCAGAAAAGAAAAAAGAAAGAAGAAACAAAAATACAAAATACAATAAAATAAAAACAATTAAAAACAAACCAACTTTTCCATATCTTATCTTCCATTTACTTGTTTCCCTCACCTCCTCACACCTCCCTTTTTTGTATTCTAGTTCAATCAGTTATTTCAGCAAATCCTTTCCATTTTTACTTTTATCTTACTAATTTATCTTAATATATTGTGACTTTACATTCTTACCTATTAATAATCCATCTTTAAATACTCCTTTATAACATTACTGCTAAAACCACATAACTTCATTCCCGCATCCTTCTAACATTCCTTAATTTTACAGTGTTTCTGTAAGTAGTCTTTAAATTTCTTCCAATCTTCTACCGACTCTTCTCCCTGGTCTCGGATTCTGCGAGTCATTCCCGCCAGTTCCATATAGTCCATCACTTTCATCTGCCATTCTACCCGGGTGGGTAGCTCTTGTGTCTTCCAATACTTTGCACTAAGTATTCTTGCTGCTGTTGTAGCATACATAAAAAAATTCCTATCCTTCTTTAACACCAATTGGCCGACCATGCCCAGGAGAAAGGCCTCTGGTTTTTTCAGGAAGGTATATTTAAATACCTTTTTCATTTCATTATAGATCATCTCCCAGAAAGCCTTAATCCTTGGGCACGTCCACCAAAGGTGAAAGAATGTACCTTCAGTCTCTTTACATTTCCAACATTTATTATCAGGCAAATGGTATATTTTTGCGAGCTTGACTGGTGTCATGTACCACCTGTGCTTTGGAGGTCTTAGGTAGTGCTACTAGGGAAAGCTACGTGGGGAGGGGTCTCAGGACACCCAAGATAAGTTGGATTCACCAGCCACAAAGACAGGACACACAAGCACTTTGCACGCTCGCTCTCTCTCTCTCTCTCTCTCTCTCTCTCTCTCTGTGTGTGTGTGTGTGTGTGAGAGAGAGAGAGAGAGAGAGAGAGAGAGAGAGAGAGAGTTGTTCTAGTAACCATTTGTGTGTGAAACAAGAGACTTTGCAAAATTAGCTGCTAAAGAGAGATCTCTCAATTCAAGCCCTTTGAACAACAGATGGGCAGTCTCAACCAAACCACACATACGACGGGTACACTTACGATGTCCCACCCCTTGGTACACTTTTCTGCTTGGGGCTTCAGCTATCAACTGGGTTTCTTGCTGCCTAACTGATAAAAGCCTCACACTGCATCACTAGTCATTAAGCCACAATGAGTTCCAATTAACAATGCCAACAGGAAGCCAGCAGTCATTTATCTAGACAGTGCTGCAGAAGGCTGGAAATTAATTTTCCTCCAGTTAAATGTGGACAGTCAGAAAACAGCCCTTTGCTCACAGGAAGATGAAGGACACAGGTTCACTGGGTGGGCTTGCTGCACTGTGAGCAGGAAGGTCCAGCTGAAGGTCTCTCATGACTGATTCAAAGCACAAGCAAGCTGTCTGGGAGTCTTCTCTAGACAGCCCTCATCCATCTCTTCCCAAGGTCTCAAAATGGCTCAGGCTTTCCCTGCTTGATACAGCCAGCATAAAAGTAGGGTTCCATCTTCCTCTTCGCCAACAGCTCCAGGAGCAGAATTTTGGGCCGGCGGGTGGGTTTTGAGACCTCTCTCAAATTACTAATGTCTGCCTGCAGCACACTGGAAAGGGCACTGTAGCAGGTGGCTGGGGAGAGAGAACCTCAGCAACTCAGCTTTCCAGCTGAAGCAGTTTCTCTCTGACCCGCAGAAAAAGAAGTACACCAGAAACTGAAAATCCAGTTTTAACATAGCCATGAATTTAGCTTTCAATGAGGAGGCAGGTTCAGCTCCCATATACAGTGGTACCTCGCAAGACGAATGCCTCGCAAGACGAAAAACACGCGAGACGAAAGAGTTTTCCATTTTTTTAGTCGTTCCGCAAGACGAATTTCCCTATGGGCTTGCTTCGCAAGACGAAACATCTTGCGAGTTCTTGCGAGTTTGTTTCCTTTTTCTTAAAGCCGCTAAGCCGTTAATAGCCGCTAAGCCGCTAAGCCATTAATAGCCGCTAAGCCGCTAATAGCCGTGCTTCGCAAGACGAAAAAAACGCAAGACGAAGAGACTCGCGGAACGCATTAATTTCGTCTTGCGAGGCACCACTGTAAGTACTGCTCAAATCACATAGAAGGAAAAGAGAGGGCAAAAGAACCCAACCTACAACTCCTGTCTAGCGTGTTGGCCCAGACCACCTAGCATCCAAATTCTCTGACATCCTCTGCAGTTGATAATTTTGCAATCACCTGGCGTCCTCAACAGCTGGGCAGTGAAATGCAGTTACTCGGTCTACAAGGGATTTTGTTGCAGCTCTTTATTTCAAAGAGATCAGAGCGCCAGGCATGGCTGTCCCAAGCGAGGCAACCTCAAATTCAAGAAGTTGCCAGTGTGAAACTGAACCCCTGGTGTCAGCCAGTACCTATAGCTGCTGACTTTGCTGAGGAGGAGGAGGGGGGGAGGGGACATCTCCCCACAGAGCCTTTACCTGTGGACATGAAAAATGGAATGCGAAACTTCCCGCTCAGGACCCTCGCCCGCAGGTTCTGCAGCGTACTCCCATCAAAAGGCAGGGCCCCGCAGACCAGCACGTAGAGCACCACCCCAAGGCTCTGCAAGAGAAGAGGGCACAAACGTTAGGTGTCATTTGGGGCAACAGCAGCATGAAGTAAACAAGTGCCCTGGTAAGGAAAATCTATTTAAGAAAAGGGCCCCCGATCAGAGGAGCCCCTTTCTAAAAAGGTCCCACTTATATCTTTTAAAAAGTTTAAAATTATTGCACATGAACAATGACAAAAGTTGGTTCACTGATCAAATGCATATAGTGACAAAAGGGCTGCTTCAGTGTGCTCCAGAAGCAGCGTTCCCCTCCCCCTCCACTTGCAAAGAGAAATGCTGGCGGTGCAGAATGGTTCTTGATGGTTTACCCAAATGTCCACCTTTGGCCCATCATACTCCTTCCCTTCAAAGAGTTCAGGGGCAGCATAGGGGGGACTTCCGCACCAGGTCTTCAGCAGCTGACCGGGTGTGAAGATATTACTGAATCCAAAATCTGGAAGAGAAACAAGAGGGAAGCAATTCAGAGACCACCCAATATCATAGGTTTTCTATAAAGGTTTCTAATCATTTCTTTTGGATCAGCTCAGCAGTGCAACAGCAGCAGGGAAGGCTGGCCCCAAGTGGAGGTGCAGAATCATGAATAACTAAGCCCTAAAAGTCTGGCAGGGCAGTGGAACACCATCTTTGGTGGCCAGGAGCAGAAGCAGCAAGATCTGTCACTTGTCAGAAACCTCAAGTTGCCAGGATTTGACCTGGGCTGCTTTGCTTGGGTAGTCTATGCTTCCATCTTTTAAAATGGCCGACCTGCTATTTTGATGTTCAGATTTGCATCCAGAAGCAAATTCTCTGCTTTCAGATCTCTGTGGACGATGTTACGACAGTGGCAGAAATGGACAGCTGCCACTATCTGCTTAAACTTCTTCCGGGCTTCTTTTTCAGCCATTCGTCCATGGGCCACGAGGTGATCTGAAGGAGACGAGGTGGGGAGGGAGAAGAGAGAGAAAGCATAACCATTGTTATTGGATCAGTATAGACTTACTTTGGTTTACTGCAGGACTTGTAAGGCCTGCACTGCCCAGAATGGATCTATCTGGCTCATCTGTTGCTGGGAAAACATCACAAGGAGGTGGTGGCACAACTGCCAGGAAAAGTGTCAAGACATGCCCCAGCTCACAGAAGCTAACCTCTCTAGGTCTGCAGCAGGAGAGCTCCTTTCATATTTGGACACAATCAGTCGGATTCAAAGACTGCCCTATACCCAAGGATGGTGGTAGGTACCCCAATCACCAGCCCTAATTAAATGCCTTAGAATACTTCTGCAAGATGCTAAGACTCAGCTTCTGGTGAGTCTCCATGCCAGAGCAAAAATGCCGCTCTGGGCAAGTATAATGTTCCAATGACACACAATTGTATTTTAGCAACCATGATTGATAAAAGATGTCAGCTGTAGATGAAGGCTGTTGCAATTATGCTGAGCACTGTGAGTGAGTAACAGGGAATATTCAGGGGTCACCTTCCCACGAAGAATTACAGGGACTGGGGCAAATTTGCCCCAGAGGGGGAAAGAGGCCTACGAGATTCACATTCCATATGCAAGAAACCAGAGGAGATGCAAGTGAAAGAGAAGTCCCTGGAACAGCTGACCTCTACCTTTGAAGGGGTGCAGGAAAAAATAGTGTGCAAGGGAGCATGTGTGTACGATATGATGGATCCTGAAAAAAGGAAAAGGCTGAGGCTCTGAAGGGAAGGCAAAGTTCTGCCAAGTTTCCTTTGTGAAGATGAGATTTTATTTGATTTTGATTTAGCCCCCAGAGCAGGGGTGGGGGGGTGGTATATGGAGCCCCTTTTAGTTCAGACAAAACCCCAGTGCCAGCAAGGGAGAAGCCTCTGGGACGATGGCAGCAGCCAGAGCAGGGCAGTTTCCTGTGA
The DNA here is from genome assembly GCF_964106915.1 of Podarcis gaigeae. NCBI lineage: Eukaryota > Metazoa > Chordata > Lepidosauria > Squamata > Lacertidae > Podarcis > Podarcis gaigeae. The sequence continues at coordinate 17,063,060 of NC_139692.1, read as the reverse complement.
CAGTAGCTGTTGGCTCCAGCCTTCTCACCCTGACAATAGCTCTTTTAATAAAGAGGCAAGCAGGAAACTGGCCCAAAGGTTGTTTTTAGCTGTTTGCTGCTTCTGAAAACTGTGAACACTGTGCAACCTCCAGTTGTCAATGGGTTATTTAGAAAATTTCACAAAAGAAACTCCTGCAGAAGGCGGCCACGGATAAATAGGCCGCAGCTCTTTGGTGGGACTGGTAGATCACATGATGCCTGCCCAGCTTGAACAACAAGAAGTAGCTGGCAGAAAGAAAAAAGCAGGGGGAGATTATAAATTCCTACACATTAATGTGGAGGGAGGGGAATGGTTGGGTCAAGATAGAGAGCCTGTTTGCTAACCATTTGGGAATTCAATGAGAGGGCCATTGGACAGTGAGTAGAGCATCTGCTTTGCATGCAGAAGGTCACAGATTCAAATCCCGGCATCTCTGGGTTAGGCTGGGGAAGACTCCTGCCTGAACTCCTGGTGTCACTGCCAGTCAGTGCAGGCAATACTGAGCTAGGTGAGCCAATCATGTGTCTAGGCAGAAGGCCCCATCTCAGGCCTGCATCATTTGAGGAAAGGAGAGAGGATGCACCAGGGAGAGTATGGGCTCATTCACAATTTTGCTTGACCCATATTTTGATCATATGGTGTGTCAATGAATCCCCACAGGTCCGAAAGCTTTCCTTGTTGTTCTGCAGCTGTGTCTTCCGAAAGACCAATCTTACCCGCTGAACTGGATCTTATCAGACATGCAGAATATCATTTATAAGAGAGATTTTGCTTAAATGAGCATTAGTTTAAGGGGTAAGACCAGGTTTTTGCAAGGCACAGCGACAGAAAAATGAGAAAAGTTCCCGGGTCCAGACAAATTAATCAGAGCACAATAAAATCAAACTATGGTGAAAGTGTGAAAGTGAAAGTGTGGCTGCGCTCTATTATTGCTTCTGGTAGAGAGGAACAACAGTTTTCAATTATAAAGCATGGAACCATTATTGCATTTTGCTATGGGAAGTATTGTCTTTAATTTGCTATATGTATATGCCACTCTTCCTCCCAAGATTTGGCTACATAAACACCTTTTAAAGTAGATCTGTCTGCCTGTCTGTCTGTCTGACAGAGATTTGAACCTAGAGTTTCCATAGCTTCTGAAGCACAATTTCCTATCTGTAATACAGGCAGAATATGTTGGTGCAGGAGAAAAATGTAAGCATAAAAGGAAAATTCCCTGGATGTCAAGTTCTAGGTTTGGGACAGATACGCTTTAGTGAGAGAACCCCAGCAGAGATTCAAAATAGCAAATATGCAGCAACGCAAAGCATGGAAATAGTGAGTGTTAGACCTTTAAAATATATCCTTCCAAGTTCCTTCCAAAGTTCCTCACTTCTCCTAGCACAGGAAAAGGCCACATGTTTGGTAAGTTAAAAATAGTTTCCTTACAAACTTTCCAAATGTTAGCTTCATGTGTTCTTCCAGACAGCAATCAGAAAAGTTGCACAGGCAGCAAATGTGGCTTAGTTATAGGGGTGAAAAAGTTCCTAAATTATGGGTAAAGGAACTCAAGGGAGGCTGGTTAGACGAGCCATGCAGTCTGAACTGCAGCAATCAGTTCAGACCTCCTCACATGTTGAGCTTCTATGGTTAACTGAGGTACAATAATACTCTTGACTACCTTCCTCCCAAGCTGCAGGGGAGTGACCTAGCTAAGCCTAGCAGGACAGTTTATTCTATGGCATTAACCCCTTCATGCACTAATTAGACCTAAGCATGTGGGTTATATGAGGCTAGTTATCCCACAGAACAGTGAAGTCAATTTATAGACAGGGAATTGATACCTTATTCCCCAGGCCTCACTCTGCTAAGAGTGTTCCTGCTATGAAGAAGTAAAAGTAGCAATATGATTTCTGTCAGTGGTGGGGAGAAAGAAACGGTGGCCCTCCAAATACTGCTGGACTGCAGCTCCATCATCTCCAAGTGCTGGCCATGCTGCGCCTGATGGATTCAAGCTATATCTCAAGGACCTCACTTCTGGCCCAGAGAGCTTAAGAGTCAAGGCCACAAGCCCTTCTTACATTCCCAGGTGGGATCAAAAGCAACTCCCTCATGCTTGCTTCCTCCTTTCCTCCCTTCACAGTTCATTTGGACTGCTTCTTGAGTATTCATAAAAGAATAATTTACTCAGTAAATAGTTACTGGGCTCCAGAGGCAAGAGCCAAACCATGTTCGTAATCTCCTGGAGGAAGGTTACAAACATTTCACCTCCTCTGTCTCTGAGACAAAAGCTGGTGCCTTTTTGCCATCTTCTCTTGTAACCAGCTTTGTATCATAGGCCTTTCTGCCTTCTAGTGATTAATGTCAGAGGTAGCTTGCATCTACAGATTGTGAAATACAGAATTATCCAACAGGCTGCTCTTTGCTCTAAATCTTGCACAAATTTGGCAGCATTTTTGCAGCTGATAGGCCCACAAGCCATCTTTCAACCCATAAAGGAAGGTGGGCTCCCTCTCTCTTCTGCATTTCTACCTGGGCAGTAAAATTTCACACCTCAGCTTAAAGAAATATTTGCCTGGTATGTGCTAAAAAAAAGAAAGGGGCATATGTATGTGTGCACTCAGAGAGGCCAGGAGGGTTTGTGTTTTAGAATGTGTTTGTGTTTTGTTTCTTTGAATAAAGAGTTAACTTCATTGGCACCTTGTGAGTTATTGCTGAGCTGTTCCTGACTCCCTCCTTGACACTAGGGAGGCTTCAGGAGAAGCTGCAATGTTCACTCCTGCATCCAAACCCAAGACTCTACCTCCTCAGCTGCTCCTTAAGAAGAACAGTAGCACAATCCTATGCATGCTGACTTAGAAGCAAGTCCCACTGAGTTGGGCTTACTTCCTAGTAAGTGTGTATAGGCATCCTCTGCAACTTTACCACACACCCACTTCACTGCCTGCACCTGGTATCTTTTATTATAAATGAAATTTAATCAGGGAAGGAAAAGAAGCTTGCCGGCTGAAAGCCCCATCAAAATATATTAGAAATGCAACATCAAAAGAAAGAAATTGCTCTTTATCTGGAGAGGCAGAAGGCTTTTGATGTGTTTGTGTAATTAGTATTTACTGTGAATTGCTTGTGCCCGGGTATTTTAATTAGTGGGCACTTTTGGCCAAAACAACCACCTAATGGGAAAACTTTAGCTTAATTTTGATTCTCTAAAGCAGACTTTCATCTTTCGCTCTATAATTAATACAGTTTATGAAGGGAAGCAGGTTGAAACTGCCCAACCTTCCCCTTTGAGGCCAAAGCAGCAGGCTCCTTCTGAAGAAATGGTTTCTTGGATGCATCTGTGGTGTCGTTCCCAATACCACACACTGGCTTCCCCGCTGCAATTTAACAGTTCCTAAAGCACAAGGCTGAACTAGGTCAATGTTTTTGGATGAATCTCAGCCCTTGGCAGGCACCCAAATGGTGATGGGGGTGGGCATATCTTGCTGTTCTCAGCTGAGAGCTATCATCTCAGGTGCATGTGCTCCATGTGAACAGTAGAGCAGGTCCTTCGTGAGAGCAAATCTCCCTCTCTTCCTCTGTTACTCACCAGTTGGGAAAAAACAGAAGGATTTGCTTGATGTAGTCAGAAGCAGCTCAGATCCCATTCTAAACCATTCAGTACCTTCCAACTTTGATCCACCTCTCCAGCAAGACCAGGCAATGGCTCCCTTTCCATCCCAACTCTCTTGTCCACCAAAGAGGCCTGGATCCCATTAGGAGATCAGGCTGCAGACTTTATCTCTCCAGGAGTCCCAGCCACCATTGTAGTTACCAGCTGGGATAAAGTCTACATGCCTTTGTTCCACTGACAGGAGCAACAGAAGTACTCTTTATTACAATTAACAATGTTATGAAGAGCCATTTGATTGCTCCAGGAAAAAAGCACATGTTTAGCAACAAAGCCTTCCTGCAAATGGATCAAAGCTTTCTAAGAATGGCCAGGGATCAACCTTGCTGCAAAAGCACAGAGATTTGTGTCTATTTTCTTGGACCTGAACTGGTGTTCTGTTTTGTTTTTCTAAAGTAAACACTTCCCTAGGTTAATGACAAATAAATGAGTTCTCTCTAAAAGCTCTTTGCCAGACACCAGGTCATTGGTACCAGGTCATTTGGAGACAATATATCTCGGGAGCTGAGTGAAAAAAGGGAGCTGAGTGAAAGCTCCCAATATCAGGTATGAATGGCGTACCCAGAGCAGCTATCGGTTCTCCTCTTGGTTGGGGTTACTCAGTATCAACTCTGCTTACCTAGAGCTAAAGTGGCAGCCAGCTGCTCTACTAACACCCTTAGAAAGTCATCCCAGCAGCACATCCGGACTACATGATTTGCTCAACTCTCCCAGGGCCACAAAGCAGTAGTGGGTGGGTCCAAAGGCACAAAGTGGGCCAAGCAATGGATGTGACTACACATGTGCAGTAGGCAACATCCCAGTTGTGCACAAGCCACAGGTCTCTGCCCTCACCCCACACATCTGCACCACACACATTCAGGCAAGCAAGGGACATCATTGCACTTCAGAGACACATTCCAGCCAGGCACAAGGGTGGGGGTGGGGTGCGCAGATACAGATGCCTGGAGGGCTGCGCTTGACCCCTGAGCCTGTGGCTTCCTACCTCTGGCCTAATTCAATTAGGGGAACTTTGATGGACCATATGAGAAATTTGCTTACACTGCTAGGATCGATAGACGCATGGTATGGATCATGTCTGCCCAATAAGCAGCTCCACTCTAGAGAGTCCTAAACATGCTCCCCAATCTCCTGCAGTTATTGTTCCCATGTAATGAAAATTACTGCATCCTACCCGCACTCTTTATGTAGGATTTACAGCTGTAACATATGCTTCATGCCCACCCAGCCCCTCCTTCTGAAGGCCTCTGAAATTGCTGAAGATTGTCAGAGCAAAAGGTAGAGCAACACCATCCATCGCCACTAGCCATCCCCTTCGAAAAGAAGACTGACATTTGCACCTATGTTTTACCTAAGGGGCAGGTTGCAAGTCCCACTATGACGCGATATGGGTGGCCCAGCCAAGAAGGGAAGGAGGAATCGAAAACCCCTTGCCATTACACCACAAAGGCCCAGCAGCGTTCAACTGCCTGGAAGCAGCTCTGCTCAGCAGAGCTCCTGCTGCTGTTTTTCCAGGCAACGCGCAGGCCGCTCTGAAGCCAACAGTGACAATGATCTGCTTGGGCTGGCGGCGGAAAGGATAGCTCAGCGCTCTGGATCACGTCAGGGCTGCAAGTGCTCCAGCTCCTTACCCGCAAGCTTTGGCCAGATTACCAACGGAAATTAAAAAGTCACTTTAAACATTGGATAAATTAAGCAGTCTCCTCCCCCTCCCCCTAAATGTCAGGTTCCTTTTTACAGTAGCTGCAGTGTAAACAAGCGACAGGGCGTTATTAACACAGCTGCAGTCAGGGAAGCCGCTCTGGGAGCTGCTCACAGTGCAGCCAGTGACTCCAATGGAACAAGTCACCCATACAGAGAAAGAGACCCTGAATGGAAGCCATGTGGCCAGCTAAGGGAGCTGCCTGAAACTGTCTTGTTTCAGCGCAGAAACAAGCCAGCAGCTAGAAGAGACTCCTCTTGGGGTGGAAGTTATCAAGAAGGGAGAGAAACACTGGGCCTCTGCTTCCTTCAACAAATCTCTCTCCTCCTCCTCCTCTCTGGAGCTCCTGAGAAGCTTTTCACTAGGAAACACAGAGGAAGTTCTGGTTTCACTCTCCCAGCAGATGAGGGGTTTAGGGCTAAAGTAGATCTTGAGTGGCGGCTGAAGACAGCTGGGGAATGATGGAGGTAAACAAGATGCACAGGCCAGATGACAGAAGCGGGTTCCACAATTAGGCTTGCCAGCTCTCAGCTAGCAAGCAAGGCCACGGGGGTTGGATGGCGTGCAGCAAATCAGCTGCTCCAAACGAGCTGAATTTACTGCAGCATGAAGGGCTTCCAAAAGCAATGGGGAGATTTCCATCCACTCTGCACGTAACAAGGTTATTTTAGTAACCATCAGAAGAAGCCTGATCAAACTCACACAGGGCGGCTTGCTGGAGGGAAGGCTGCTCGGCTCAGGCTAGATATGCAAGGGACAGAAGCTGGAGCTCCCTGAAAAGGAGAGATACTGAAGACAATTTGCTTCTGACCAGTCAAACCTCCCCAGGTGTATCCAGCAGAGAGCTCATGCTTCTGTGTTCCCTCCACTGGACAGCTCATCTCCCAACCAAAAGGGAGAACAAGGCAACCACAGGCCATGCGGTCTTCCATGGAGAGTCCAAAAGGCAAGATCTCGTCAAAATGTTCTTGATTATTGATTGAAACAGTTCTCCCTGACCCCCTCCTTCTTGTCAGACAGCTGATGTCAGTCCCCACAGACAACGCTGTGCTAGGTGGGCAAGTGGTCTGGCCAGCTATAAAGTCAGCTTTCCATGGGCAAACTCTTTACATTACTCTGTCTTTAAAAATGCTGAAAGCAGTTGCTCCATATGCAGCAGTGTTTCTTCAGTTATGTCATTATAAAACATTTCATACCACTTTCCATTTCTAGCAAGGGCCCCCAAAGCAGTTTACATAAAAGAACAAAATATCACCAAGTAAAAGAAATAAAAACTAAAACCTTCACCGGAAGTGCCTATGGCTTCCTTTAAAATGATGACTTCCACTCTACGCTTGTGACTTGGCCCGCTTGCTTGAGCCATCTTTGAAGGTGCTCTTGCTCTCTGCGGTCTGCTTTGCAGGGGCTAATCTCTGTCAGACGTGTGTGTGTGTGTGTATGGTCTGAGTGCAAAAGAATGGTCCTGTTCTGCAGTGGCATACTTAGACAGGTGGTCCGTCTTTCTCTTCCGACTGAAAAGTGCTTGTCCAGAGCATTCTGAACAGTCCTAAGTAGCTACTCTTGAAAAATGCAGAGCAACAGTCCTCAGCTGTGCATTTTTCACTGACATATCATATACCATCAACAGTTTTAAAAATAACAAAAAACCCTTAACCAGCTGGAGAATGTGAAATGGCTGGCTCTGCCCCACTGGAAATCAGATGCTGCCTCCTCTGCCCCACAGAGGTTAATTCTGCAGAGCAGGGATGGAGAACCTCACTGTGACCTTCCCTAAGGCACTTGTCATGATGGCTGAGGCTGGCAGGAGTTGAAACTCAACATCTGGAGGACCACAGCTTCCCTACCCTTGTTACTGAGTCATGGGAGAGAGCTGAGATTTGTAGAATGAGAATTCACCCAAACCATTTTTGTAAAACACGTCACCCGCAAACCATAAGGGGAGCAAAGTGTTTTCAGGTTGCACGAAAGCCCTGAGAATGTGGATGTATTGTGCATGTGTGTTTATGTATGCATGCTGCTAGCCAGAATCCACAATAGAAAGCCACAGAAGGTACACTTGAGATTAACTAGAGAGCTTTGGAGATTTAGCAAGCCTGCCCAAGATGTTATTGAGTTTTATGCACTGGAAAATGCAATTTTCCAGCCAGAAATGCATTGGGACCATTTACTAGTGACTGTTTATCAACCTAACCCCCCTTTTAATTTTCACAGAAGCTGCAGTGGATCATTAGCTCCATCTTTCCCACAGGAGAAGCCAACTCAGAACAGCTTTGCTCTGCTCAAATGCACCCACCAGTTTTGAAAATGAATTTTAAGCTGGCAAAACTTTTCCCAAGGTTGCACATTTCAGGCCTCTAGTTATGAAAGGAACCCTCATTTTTTAAATGTTATTCCTCACAAGGAAGGCAACAAAGCCAGTTCACTGCAGCTTGCAAGTCCTCCCGCCAAATACGTTGATCAATGGAAAGTTCCAAGACCTGAAGGGCATCACTCAGCTGAAAGCGGAGAGGAGGGGCAGCTATTTTAAGTTTACTGTAGTTGACTAAGTACATTATCTGATTAAAGAATGCAATAAATGTACTTACCAAATATTTCCCCTCCGCTCGCATATTCTGTCACCAGATAAATCATTCTCTCTGTCTCCATAACCTGCACAAGGACAGAAAACTGACAGATAAGGAGATTGCCTAGGACAAAAGGAAGCTGGCGCTAACTGGACCTTACTTTTTGTGACTTGCATCTTAAATACACTGAGCCACACTCAACAAATTAGAAGCACCCACCCAGCGGCTGCACTCAAGTGCACAAGGTCTGTTAAGGACCCAAACATCAAGCAAGCAAGACAGGCTAAATTTCAGGCTAAAATGCTGGAAGTGAGTTTTCAAGATGCCTTTTCCAAGCTGAAAAAGCCTGCACTTCCCATTCTGAGGGCCCAATATTACTCTAAAGGTACTTCCACAAGCCATGCTAAGAATGCCTTTGGGTAATTAATGCCTCTTAACAACAACTTGCAAATATGGTAACTGAAGCCTATAAGGATGGGTCTGTTATTTTAATTCAAATTATATAAAGGCATTTAATCTGAATGACCTGATGGATGTTTCAGCCAGCAAAAAGGACCAGCCCATAGACCCTGCTTTCTCAAAAGCATTCAGGTGTGATGCTCTAAAGCATTTTCAGAGGTGGAGCTAAGCTCCATCGTTGACCTCATAACTTAAAACACTCAAGTAGCTACAGACTTGTCAGCAAAGGCAGCAGTGTCTCTTTGCAAGGGCAAATAACATCCCACAAGCAATTCAAGCATCTCAACAGCAGAGGTAACTAGCTTGGCTGTTCACTCTGGAGGCCCTTCCATTCTGTTTAATCCAGACGAGATATCTGACAGGTCTCAGGCAAAATATGCACCCAATTAAAACCTTCTTGTTGTGCCAAATAACCTTGGTTCCTTGGGTAAATGATGTAGATAGGCTAACAAAGCCACTGTCTACCATCTCATTCAGACCGCTGGAGATGTAGCAGGGAAACTCTTGGAAAAGAGGCTGGTCAGCCACAAGTTCCCTGAAGGCCAAGGTTCAGGGACTCCATATCCTCACCATGCAGGGCACAGTGAATTGTGGAGAGAAGTGGGCTGGAAGGTTGGAAGCAAAAAAATCAAGGCAAGAGAACGGTAATGGTTCTCTGCCTTGTTTTCCCATTGCAGTTCCCCAAATACTGTATCTGCACTGGTACCAATGAAGATGATGAAGAAGAAGTGAGGTGCAGAACTGGGGCTAAACAGATTCTTGCTGCAAGTAACAATGGCAACACAGAGCACAGTAAGCAGGTTTTCCCAGAGCAAACTGCTAAGGTTCTCATTACTCAATAGGACACAGTGAATAGGACAGGGGGTAGGGGAGCAAAAGGGATGGTTTCACTGAAGTGCCCTTTAAATGTCACACTAGCACAGTGGGAGACACTCTTTTGTAGACTCAGAGCAAAACAGAAGTGTAAAAGTTTAAAAAGCTTGTAACAGGGGGCAGTGTGTGCATGGATGAGGTCAAATGAGTATGTCCCATGGAATTTTCACCCCATGACAGGAGTACCAGGCCAGTCTTTCTGACAGCACCCCTTCATACTCAAAGGGGTCCCTGCCCAAATGGACCCATGTAGTGAATTATGGAGCCTGAACATTAGCCAGCCTAGAGATCTGAGCCCTCGCCCCGCCCCCCGCCACCACCGCCCCCCCGCCACCACCACCTTCAATGAGCAGAGTGGATAAGGGCTTTAGCCTTGTATCTTTCAGCCTTTTGCTTGTAAATTGCAGGCAGGCAGGCAGGAAGGAAGGAAGGAAGGGACATTTCTAGTAGAAAATAAAATTTGGGCACTGAACTGTGACTATAAGCAGTCCTTTTTGCTTTTGAGGGGTTTGGAGGAACTGCTGAGGCTCAAGAAATTGCCTCCAGATCACCCCACTTCCATAGACCGGGGGGGGGGGGCATTTCTTATGGACAGAGTGGTTTTTCAATGTGTCTCAAAACAATTTGGTGGGTGGGAGCCAAGAGGGACACACCTGGACCCTGCTCTTAACAGTCTAGAAACTGGACATCCCATGTCAAAATTGGAGGTCATCAGGCAGCCTGTGCTGTCTTTTGTTTCAGTCACTTTTCAGTTAAAAGCCACATGAAAGAATTACATGCAAAAATTCTACTGCTTGAGAAACAGCGGATATGAATAGCCTGCTGACAGGCCTTGGCGGTGCAGAAAGATGGTTGTGTAGATTCTGGAATGGTTCATCTTTGGCATTATAATGTGCATTCAGTTGACAGAAAGCTGCTTCTCTCAAGAAGCTAAGAGGCCTCATTCCAGCAGCAGTCACTGCAAAAGCTGCCTACCTCTGTTAATGCCTGTTGAACAGCTGAATTTGGAGGTTTCCCATGTCCCACCCTAGTCCCACCCATGGTCTTTACTCCCAAACCTCAAGGACACTAACACGTGAATCCTCAGAGTGGACACCAATACACAGCATTCATACCTGATACAATCTGATGATGTGTGGGTGGCAAAGCATCTTCATGATCTGAACTTCTCTGAAGATCTTCTTGAGGTTCTCTTCGTCCAGCTGAGTCTTATCAATTATCTTTATGGCAACCTGAAAGGGACCAGCAAGACAGGCCATTAGAAAACACAACCTCATACTGGTCAAGTGGAATTCAGAAACATCATTCCCTCTTATAGCAAAAGTGTCAGTTTCCAAACTGTTCACAAGAAAGATGATATCGCACCAATCAAGGCACAGTCACTATTGGGGATTTGCATGAAACCGCCTAATACCAAGTCAGGCTACTGGACCATCTAGCCCATCACCCTCCATTTCTGCTGCCCAGGTCTTTCCTAGTCTCGGCACCTAAGATGCAAGTGCCAAAGGTTGAACCTGTAACATTCCCACATGCTCTACATTACACTATGGCACTCCTCTCCACCACCACACACACCTATGTCCTATTTATTGGGTCAAGAAAGTTGTTCCACAGAATGTCTGCAACATCTCACATCAAGCAGCCTTGCCCCTTATGTGCAGAGGTGAAAAGGAAACAGGTTTTACAGACAGTTCCAAGCACTTTGAAGTTTACTACAAATGTAGAGAAACATAAGCAATCCCAGTAAAGCTTCTCTCTCCCCAGAGGAGTAGATCGTTTTAAAGTATAAACATCCAAAACATTCCATTTACTAGAGATGTAGACCAGAAATTAGTTGCATCTCATGGGGCCACTTTCCAGTTGTAAAAACGCAGGTCACCTAGCACCCATTTTTTAACATCTTAAATTCCAGGATACATGGATAATTCTAACCAGGACTAGTCTCCTGGTTGTAGCCCTTTAGTGCGATACCCGCACAAGCAAGCCTAAAGCACCAGATCTCCAAAGCAGTTTTTAAAAAGAGAGAAAGAACTCCAATTCAGCGTCCTTTGAATATTAAAGCATCACCATCACAGTGTGGAATAGTTAGAAAACAGAGTCCAGATTGCTAGCAGCCCAACATGTATATTTCCATTTTATTAGTATGACATATGTAATCAAAGGGAATCCTGTCTAGGCCCTGATAAATTCAAGATTTCCTAGATCTAGGCCACTCTATTCATGTTACGTTCACTTATTTTTCATAGCATGGAATGTCTTCTATACACTCAAATTGTGCCAGCATACATGCAAACAGTGCACACAGGACTATTGCCTGCTTACTAGTGGTTAGTGCTAGTCAGTGACACCTGCCTAGAGGAATCTGCTGCTGTCCTCTACCCAGCCCATTCATTACTGCTTCCTCTAGTGCTCTGCCTGGAACAGCAAGTGTCTCATTCCACACTGACAAATGTCCTCACTGAGGCATGCTCCACAGTGTTTGAAGCTGCCTGTTTACCCATCCCCATGGAGATGTCCAATTCCACGTGAAACCCAAGTCACTGTTGCCTTCCTGGCACAAATGTCGTAGCAAAGCCTTTTCACGGGTAGGGAAGTAGACTGAGCACAGCAGCTCTCTTGTCTTGCGGCTCAGCCAGCGAAATGTTTTTCCAGTCAAATCTTCACCACTACCCCACCCTTCCCTGAAATGCAGAATCATAGGTCACTGATGCATCTCTCTCCTCCTCTTTCCCTTTTCAGTGCTCTTTTCAGGTGAGCAAAGACCCCTTACCTTCCAGCCAGCTGGCCTACTTTGTCCAAAGCACATGTAGCTGTGGATATGTTCCAACATGTGGTATAGAATATTGGTAGGCTGATCAAAAAGAGCTAATTTCTCCACCAGCACCAGCCATGTGTGTACAGTAAGCATTGGCAAAGAGACCACGTCAAAGGTCTGCCATGTTAAAAGCTGCTGGAGCTCTAAGAGCAAGCTAAGAGAGCTGCCTTTGGGTGACACCTCCAGAATTCAGACAACTTCCAACCCAAATGACTGCTCCCATTATAAATTCAGTGGGACAGATCAGCAGGATGCTGCAGCCTCAACAGCAAGATTTGTCAGAGAACTTGGTGTGCTTCCCCTGAGTCTGTTACTGGGGAAGAAAGGGATTAAAATATGCCTTAATGTAACCCCCAGCTCATCTGAACATTAACCAAGTGAGTTTTCCTGGATAATTATGAAGTGTATACCCATTGGCAAACCTCCCTCTGAGGCTCCTGATACCTCAATCGGTATTACCCATTTACTTTCAGTGGAAGCCATAGGTGTTATCAACTCAACCCCGAAGGAGCTTCTCAATTCAAGGTTTTGGCTGGGGATGTTGACCAATGGGGTGTACAGTCTCCACCAACTTCAGCTGAGTAAGCTCAGGGTAGTCAGCCCCATATACTCCAAAGATGCCTCAAGTTCATGCACAGGTTGACCCAGATTCTGCTCAGCCCACTAGACTGTGGCCACAATTAAGTGTCAAACTAATCTATAAACAGAATCCCTTCAGTAGTGAAACTCCAAAACAAAAGCCCAGGGAAATTAACAATCCCATTATGCGACGTTAACAAAGCGTGTAGCATCTGCAGGAACTATGCCAGCTCCCAGCACTCATGCTGCCACCAATTAGAAGTGCTTCAAAATCCAAGCTGCCTTCCCCTTTCTTTCTGTCCAAACTTCAACCTCGCAATTTGAGAAACCAATGCTTGAGAAGCAAGGTTGGGAGAACTACCCAACACACTGCTGGGGAGAAGTTAAGGGCATAATTCTGAAACAGAGTTCAAAGCTCCACTGGCAGCAAGTGCAAGTAATGCTAATTCATAAGTGGTGCTGTTTTATAGTTGAACATTCCTCTGCATTGCTCAGCAATGAATTTATGGGAGCCCAGCTGGTGGTGCTCTCCCCTCTGCAGGGGTGAGACAGGGGTCAGCAAACTCTTTCAGCAGGGGGCCGGTCCACTGTCCCTCAGACCTTGTGGGGGGCCAGACTATATTTTGAAGGGGGAAAATGAACAAATTCCTATGCCCCACAAATAACCCAGAGATGCATTTTAAATAAAAGGACACATTCTACTCATGTAAATACACACTGATTCCCGGACCGTCTGAGGGCCGGATTTAGAAGGCGATTGGGCCAGATCTAGTCCCTGGGCTTTAGTTTGCCTACCCATAGATTAGAGCAGGGGTCAGCAACCTTTTTCAGCATTGGGCCGGTCCACTGTCCCTCAGACCATGTGGTGGGCCAGACTATTTTTTTTTGGGGGGGGGGGGATGAATGAATTCTTATGCCCCACAAATAACCCAGAGATGAATTTTCAATAAAAGCACACATTCTACTCATGAAAAAACACGCTGATTCCCAGGCCATTCGTGGGCCGGATTGAGAAGGCGATTGGGCCGGATTCAGTCCCTGGGCCTTAGGTTGCCTACCCCTGGATTAGAGGGAGAAGGGGGCTAAAATCCAGGCCAAAAGAGGCTTGTCCCTACCCTCCAACTGCCAGTGTGCCACCTCTCAGGCCCCTGCTCCTCATCTTGCAATTCTCAAGTTTGCTGAAGCAAGAGACAAAGAGAGGTCTACTGCTTATGTTGAAAAGATGCTATGAGTAACAGCCAAAGAGCTGTGAGGAGCAGCCCTGGTGGAACTTCTCACACACTTGTCTAGGTACACTACCTGTTTCATCTCCTGCATCTGCACCACTCTGGTTTTGAATTATTACGACATTGTGGTAGAAAGGGATTCGGGGTGTTTAAGAGCACTGCTGTCTTCCAAGAGCAAACAATTTCATCTGAGCCAGAAACAAGTGCTCCAATGTACCTGATATTGTGGACTGCATGACTGCTGGCTCTGGCTGATCTTGCATTGCTCCCAAGTTCCAAGATCCTCTATCGTTATGGAACAAAAAGTCAGAGAAGCTAAAATGCCTTGGCTTTTGACCTACAATTTCCCAAAGTAGGTCAGGATGGCGTGTAACTATGGGGCTTGTCTGCCTTCAGTAACGCCACAGTGCCGACACCCTGGAGTGGGACGCTACATCTTTTCCACCACCGTGCCATTTCACCCAGAAGGTTGGAACAGAGACTCTGAAGCACTTGCAAAGCAAGCCAGGGATTCTTTAGGCTGCTCCAGCATAGAAAATTGCTGGCTGTAGACTAACTCCAGTATTGTCTGCTTATTCCACGGGGTGCAAATGCCTCTGGCTCAGACCAGCAGCCAGCATTCTGCAGACCTCCTGTTAATAGTCACTGGAAACTTTGCTAGGCAGGAAAGGTCTCCTAATTAGAAAGCCAGCCAGCCATTCCCATTCCAGGACAACTTGGACAAAGAACGCTGGGTAGAACAGACCCTGGCTCCACACAATTTTAATGAAAATAATCCTCTCCCCTTGAAAGCACATTCACTTCCAAAAGAGATGTGCAAGTGCCAATTTCCTGGAAGCAGCTCCTCCAGTGAGGGCTTGCAGCTTCCACGGTGCTAAACGCGCACATGAAACCTTCCTATATTGCACTGAGAAAGGATAATGCCTGCAGGAGTGTGATACACAAGAGTAGTCCCATGTCACAAATAAAACAGGCATTGAGACTGTGTATGCAGTAAACATACAGAGGGAGTTGTTGGGATGAGAATGTGAGCTTACCATTACTATTCCATTTGCCTCCCAATTCATGGAGGGTGACCTTGCAAAACAGGGAGCCTTCCTCTGCTTACGGAGGTGCCCTGCGCATTCTAGAACCCTGGAAAAATCAGGGTTCTAAAATGGGGGGGCCACCAACATGAGTCCAACAGACTCCTCACTTCAGAAAGTGCCCTCCAACTCATGAAGGATTGCTTAAACAGTGACAGTTGCAGAGTGAGAACGCTCATCCCTATAGCTCTGCTACTCCCCATGTTTGTAACATATACAGTCTGAAAGGCAGAAGAAAGCTACAGACATGTGCCGGTTTGGGGCTCATTGAAGAGAGAACAGCCCAGCCAAATGTCACAAGAGGCACAGGATCACTCCTCACTGACTTGTGGAATAGTGCTGCTTGCTCCCAAATTGCTCAAGGTTCTGTAACTGAATATTACTGTCCAGGGTTCAAAATTAGCAGGGCGCCAGGTGCATTTTGTACCTAAAGATCCCCCATTTGCGAGCACCTCAAAAAGTCTGGGTGCCATTTTTTGCACCTGGCTGGTACTCAAGGATTACTGAAATGTATATGCTTTGATGTCTTGAAGTATATGTTAAGGACAGAAAGCATGTTAAGGAGTTTAACAATAAAGAGTAGAGTTTTTGAAAACTGAAGAATGGTACCAATATTTTTATTGTAAACACCAAATTAAACATGTATTAATAATTCTGCTAAAAATGTGATATTAACAATGTGTCACTTATGTGAATTGCGTATTAATTCATGTTTATCAAAATAATAAAAAGTGTTGCGAACCCACCCCCCCGAGGCGACTAGACATTCTGTTTTGGTGCCCATCTATCCCAGTTTCTAACACTGCCACTGTCCCTCTAAGAAAGAAAAGGGGGGACTGCTCTTATCTACTCTACAATGCACTTACAACCTTGTAGGCTTGTGTTCCAATGTTGTACGGCAAAAAAAGGCCATGGAACTGCACTGCCTGACAGACACAAGGAAGAAACTATATCCAGAAATATTTGTTAGATTAACAGCCTGCACTGCTCAAGGAAAAACCTGATTGACTCTGCTTCTGGATTGCCGCTATTTAGCAAGCTAAAGTGTCAGAATAATAGAATTGGAGATTTGGAGAGGACCCCAAGGGTCATCTAGTCCAATTCTCTGCAATGCAGGAATCTCAACACACAGTTCCCCATCTGATTTGAAACCATACTGGACCCTGCTTAGCTTTGCAAATGTGCAAGCAGTTTTATTGCTGCACCCCTGGAAAACAGAGGTGAGTTAAGCGTACGAGGGGGGGAAAATACAGCACACTAGAGGCAACATCAATCTCTTTACACGGAAGGCAACACCCACTTGGCACAATGAGGAATCAATGAAAACATCCTGTTTATCAATTTCAAGTGGGAGTAACATCCAGACAGGATTCCTTGAAACTTGTATTTACCTGCTAGAACGAAAACCAAATCCATGCCAATACAAAGGGGTGGCAGAATTTAGTAGTCCCCCCCCCCCGGCACTTCCACTTCGATGATGTTTCCAAATGAGAAAGTAAAAGCCCTCCATGTCACCTGGCCTTGAAGCCAACAAGCCCATCCCAGATGGGCAGCAAGGAACAGCAGAAGAAACCGCAATGCTCTCGGGCAGCTTTACTGATATTTCCTGCTCAAGCAACATGAAACCCAAGCAGGACTGGACAAGAGATCCCACTGTCTAACACATGCAGAGACTATGACAGCAGCAGCCATACAAACAGAAGTAGGTCAGCTGCACAAAGGACTCCAGGTTGGAAGGAGACAGCCCTTTGGCACATTATGAACTTACCTGCCCCATTGATTCTTTGCTCCATCTTTTCCACAGAAGCACCCCCTTCTCTCCCCAGAAAGCTCACAGTTCTCGCACCACAGACAACTGTATAACAACTTGCCCAGACACAGGTTTTTCTCTCCCTATCAGCTGGGAACTGATGAGGTAAATGAGGAGTAGAGGGGACCGAAATGCCAATGCAGATGAACTTCCATGCCCTGTGTCTGCTCAATCAAGTGCCACCCAAGGGTCACAAAAGGCCCATAGAAGCCCATTAAAACAGCAACTGCAATTCTGAAAAAGATGCCCAACAGCAACCATTCAACCTGGACTCCACAAGTTCAGCACCACAGTTTGTGGATGGGTCCAGAGTAAAATCTAGTATTAAGGCATGTATTTCAGTTTCTTTGGCCTGTAGACATAGACAAAATGCTTGTAGGAGTACTGCTTATAATATGCTTGCTTGATCCTTGCCATCCTTGCCTTTTTTTTAACCTACCAGAATGGGGTGAAAGTCTGGGCCCAGGAGTTACAAATGCCTAATTATTGGGATGTGAATATCATCTGCCTTTTATGAGGCAGTCATTAGGCAGCAGGCAAAGACCTTTTTGTTTTTCACGTTGAACCTCTGTATTCCCTACACCCTTTGGTGAGACTTGTTGAACACCGCCTTTCATTACTTTATCCTGCTTTTGTTCATTACTGTAAACCACTGTGGGGATTTTGAATCAAAGGGAGAGAATTACAATGTCTTTAAAAGTAAAGGGATCTATTATTTTGAGTGCTGCAAGTTATCAGGCCTTCCATGAAATTTGCTCCCCCTTAAGCTGTCCTGTGAAAGCCAGTAAAGGCTTGGTCTTTCAGGGTTCTAGAAGCAGTATTTCCATCCCATTGTGTGTGCAAGCAGCCAATAGGTGGCAGTAGTGGACATCAACACCATAATAATCACCCATTGTCTCAGAAAACCAGACTGCCATGGGAAGCCAGTTCTCTGGCCCCAGAACACTCTTCTCCAAGCCCAAAATGCCTTACAAAATTACCCCGGGGCCACAGCTTGCCTGTCACAGTCACAGAGGAAGCTAGAGCATAAAAAGTCAAGACTGCCATCTCTGATGAACAACCAACACATTAAATCCAAATCAAGCACTCCCCAGGCCAAGAATATCAGGACACAAAATTGCCACACATTTGGGGTGGGGAGTGGCAGGGCCCAGCAGCTTTTGGGGGTGGGGAAGCTAAAGAGAGTTTTAGGGCAAATAATTTCGGCAACCTTACTGTGAGGGGGAGAGTCTTGTGGCTTGTTTTATTTTACCACCACCGGGGTAAGCCTCTTGCTGCTGCCTTTTGCCTTTCTGCCATAGTATTAAGCGACTACTGGAAGTTTCACTTTTGCTGCTCTGCAGCCTCAAATTAAATCCAGATCAAGTGAGGAAAATGCAGCCATTCAAAGAGCTCTGAGCCGTTTACTCACATCTGGAGCCCATTTTTATTGGCAGACGCACATAAATCTCAGCTGGAGACAAGGCTCTGAACTTAGACGCTTTTGTTGGTGACCTTATATAACAAACCCTCCATCAGCATTGGGCAGCTCTCAGAATCACACCGCAGCACACGGCTTCCAAGCATGCTGTCATTACGCCCTGCCTGAGACCACGTGCCAAGGTCCTTGTGCACATTCAAGTCAGGCAAGGTGGCATCACCACTGTGCCCTTGCTCTCTCAGTCACCATGCCTCCCTGCCATGGCCTTGCCATCTGCTTCTGTTTGCAAGCTCTAGTGGAAGCTCTCCTGTAAAAGCACTGGGGTTCTTTTCAATTCTCAAAAGGAATGACGTATCCCAACTCTGTACCAGTTCCACAAATAGGATTCTTTTGAGGGCAATTAAGAGTTTAGAGCTCTGTTCTACTCCTCATTGTCAGGGGTGGTGGTGCAGAAAGAGCCCAACACTGACTAGAGGGGGAGCTTGCATTTTAAGTAGTGGCAAATGTAAACCTCCTGAGAAGGCAGCCCATCCAAAACCTTGGTGCTCTCCCCTGTGGGGTTTGGGTGCATTTAGTGACAAAGAGGGTGAGAGGCACAGTCTCAGAGTCTTTCTGGATAAAAGGTACCAACTGCAAAGCTGTTATTTCCTATGCCTGCCCCAGCTCACACTGTCAGACTTCCTGTAAGCCTGCAATTTCCAGGTACAGGGAAAAGCTGTCCACCGTGTCAAGGCAGTCTCAGTAAAGCCCTGGGGCTTGCTTGCATTTGACCCTTACACACCCAAATCTCTCTGCCATGGAGTTTATTACCAAATAATTGTTAAGCGGCAATGCTTTCCAAACACAGCACAATGGGGTATTTGCATACTTATCCTCTTGTACCAGTCACCCCCAGGCTGCCAATGTTCTCGTCTGCCTTTAGCAACGAGCAAAAGCTACCTAGTGCAAACTGGAGCAGAGAAAAGTGCTATCCTAGACCACCTCCCTTTCCTGCACATACACCACTATCTGTGAACAGGTCACTGTGGGTGGCTGGTGGTACAGGTGGCAATATTGACAATGCCAAGCGGTTGTAGAGAGAGGCCCCAAAGCTAGCTGTAGGAGTCACCACACAGTCTACAACGGCCAAAGTAGTATGAGGTTTAACAGACATTGTAAAGGTAAAAGGACCCCTGACCATTAGGTCCAGTCGCGACTCATCTCGCTTTACTGGCCGAGGGAGCTGGCGTACAGCTTCTGGGTCATGTGGCCAGCCTGACTAAGCCGCTTCTGGTGAACCAGAGCAGCACACGGAAAAGCCGTTTACCTTCCCACCTGAGCGGTACCTGTTTATCTACTTGTACTTCGTGCTTTCGAACTGTTAGGTTGACAGGAGCAGGGACCGAGCAATGGGAGCTCACCCCGTCGCGGGGATTCAAACAGCCGACCTTCTGATTGGCAAGCCCTAGGCTCTGTGGTTTAATCCACAGCGCCACCCGCGTCCCTAACAGACACTGTAGTTCAGTTTTATTTTCTCTCCTTGCTCTGGGAGAAGAGATACCAAGTTGACCTTCCAGGCAACACAAGCATTCCTCCCTTCCCTCAAACTTCTGATTATACTAGTCCTGAAGTAGGATTGCCATATCTTGAAGAGCAAAAAAGAAGATAGCCCAAGCCGCTGCCAGCCTGAGCCAGGGAAAGAGGTGCACAGGCGCGGGCTGGCTCAGACTGGCAGTGGCCACAGTGTTCAGAGCAGCCCTATGCCCCCCCCCACCAGACATTTCCTTTAAAATGTAAAAATCCACCTGGATATTGCCCTCCCAAAAGAGGGCATGTCCAGGTTTTCTTGGACGTGTGGCAACCCTACCTGAAGTAATTTAATTCTGGAGAAAAACTGTCACCTGTTGCTGAATAGCAGAACCCAGATTTGCTGGTAATTGACAAGACAAGTTCACTTCAGTGACCTGGTGCATCGCACACATACTAAGTTGGCTGCATTCTGCCAGTAATTATTTTTGATTTATTCAATTTATTAGTTGCTTGCTATGTAAAGCATATCAAAGTGACTTTAAAAACTTTAAAAAGATAAATCAGAACATAAACATCAGAAAAACAGCAAAACATTATAACAAAACCCACACTAATTTCCACACAAAAGAGTCAATAAAACAGCAACAAAATCATCATGATCCATCAAATACTTGGGAGAAGAAAGAAGTTTTTCCCTGGTGCCAAAAAGATGTTTATTTTTATTTTACTTAAGACATATACTGCTTAATTATTCACATTTCTAAACAGTGTACATAAAAACTATTCACAGAAAATGGGACAATAAAACAATAAAAATTTATCATAAAACCAAACACTACTTTAAAATGTCTGCTAGAACAAGAAAAATCTCAGTCATGTGTCTGACATTCAGCAAGGAGGGGATTAATGATGGCACCAGGCAGAGCTCACTGGGGAGAGCACAGAACAGAAAAGGTTCAGAGGTAAGCATTCCCATCCAGCACAGAGGAGCTTCAAGAACTCACAGCTCTAACCAGAAGAAGTCTCTGGGGAGGCTCTCCCCACCCAAACCTTTCCCAAGAACTTCACTGTCATTGAAGAGGATCCTCAGAATGCAATCAAGGTTTCTGCATCACAAAGCAGGAAACAGGAAAGCCAAATGTGCACATCTTCCAATGATTGCTTCTTTGAGATGAACCCCTGCATTTCCTCATTCTAGTCACCCTGTCAAGGTCCAGAGGCAACCACCCAAGAAAAGTTCTCTACACATCCCTCACTTCAGTACATAGCAATTGCTATGAGAACTAATATGGATAAAAGGCAGCAATCCACCTAAACTATGGGACTGGAGGGAAAGAGAAGAGAGTGCATTCTGACACAGCTAAACATCAGTGCTCATGGGGATAAAGGTAGGTCAAGGTAAAGGAAAAGGACCCCTGGATGGTTAAGTCCAGTCAAACTTGACTACAGGGTGTGCCGTTCATCTCGCTTCAGGCCTAGGGAGCCAGCATTTGTCTACAGACAGCTTTTCTGGTCATGTGGCCAGCATCAGTGTTCAAAACTCCCATTGTTCTAGGCGCATTTTGTGACAGGGAATTTCATTAACGTGAGCAGTTTCTGAACTCGGGGCACGGTACTGTACCTAAAAATTCAGATTAAAATTGGGGAGTGGAAGGAAAGGAGGACCCTTTTTTGCCTCCCCGCTTCCACCTACTATCTGAAGACTAGAGAAGAGATCCTCATAAGAATATTAGGGGGGAGGGAAGGGAAAGGACTAGACCATGTGAAAAATTAACAAAATATTTTAGCTGCAGTTCATTAATTTTCAGCTTTGTGTTCTTGTTATAAAAAAAGCGTGCCTAAACATTCCGTGGTTGCGCCCATAACCTAGGTTTAAGGTGCCACTTAGCTCCTAGCTTTCATAATTCAGTTTCTAACACTGACCAGCATGACTAAACCACTTCTGGTGCAACGAGACACCGTGACAAGTGCCACAGTGCATGGAAATGCCATTTACTCTCCTGCCGCAAGTCAGAGCACACGGAAACGCCATTTACCTTCCCGCCGCAGCAGCACCTATTTATCTACTCACACTGGTATGCTTTCAAACTGCTAGGTTGGCAGGAGCAGGGTCAGAGCAACAGGAGCTCACCCTATCACACAGATTCAAACTGCTGACCTTCTGATCGGTAAGCCCAAGAGGCTCAGTGGTTTAGACCACAGCACCACCTGCTCCCTTGGACCTGAATCCAAAATGTCAAGTATCTGCTATTTAGCAGTTCCTAACACCCAGGCCCCAAAGACACATTCATGTTTGGAATATAGGCCCTTAAGCACTCATGGGGTTGGGCATTTGAATGGTTTAAAGTATCTGGGAGTGCTATTAATCTCTCACTCTTCTGGCTCAAGCAACCTCCGTGTCACAAGGGGTCTTTTATCAATGGGGGTCGGACTGCAGCCCCTTCTTCTGTAGAAGTAGCCTAGTCAGTTATCCATGCCCTACTAGCTTCAACGCTGGAATACTGCAATGCGCTTTACATGGCTTTACCTTTGAAGACAGTTCAGAAACTACAGCTAGTATAGAACACTGTGGACAGAATAGCTAACAGGGATTGGGCAAAGGGATCATGTATTGAAACAACTCCACTGGCTGCCAGTCAGTTTCTGAGCTCAATTCAAAGTGCTTGCATTTAAAGTTTAAAATCTTATATGGCTTAGGACCCAGATATTTGTTTGATCACCATTCCCCATGTCAATCAGCCCATCCACTGACAGAGTAATCTGAGGACTTTTATGGAGTGGTGACTGGAGCAAGAGAATTTTTTCCTGAATGGTTGCGAGAGAACCTTTTCTGTGGTGTCTCCTCACATTTGGAATGTCCTTCTCAGAGGTCTACCTGACACCATCATTATCAAACATTTAGGTAACAGGGGAAACTATTTCTGTTTTTCCCAGCTTTTAAGAATTGCTACTGTTGGGATCTTAGGTTAGAGTAGATGAGTTTTCCAGTTTTCCTATCTGAATAAGCAGCTGAAGTTTTACTTCATTGTTTTAATTTACTGAATTAGTTTTATGCCTTATTTTATAAATAAATTACACTCGTTCTGCTTCTTACTGCTCTGTTAGCAATTTATGCGAAGGTGAGAGATACAAATTAAACAGGCTAAATATTTTTAAATCACTTCATTAGCACAACAAAATGACATCAAATCATACTTTTACTGTTCTGGCCAGTGGCCATGACATCATCCATAACATCAACAAACACTAAATATGCAATAAAACCACAATCAAATCTAACACAAACCTTGATACAAGGACAGATAAAATAGAGGGGAGTTGCATATGGGATTAGTACAGCAATAATAATTTAATAATAAAATTATTTGATGCCTATACTACTTACAACAGATTAGTTAATTTCATTGTTTCACTACAAAAGTTAACCTTGTTTTTTATTTTAAAAATATCAATTTATATTCCAACTTTCACCAGTGTTAGGAAAGTTTTCTATAAAAGTGAATGACTCACTGAAACATTCTTCTTCTCTTTGGCTTTGATCACCCAACGGCAGCCTTTCCCAACAAAGTGCCCTCCAGATGTTGTTAAACTCAGCTACCGTGGAGGATAGGGATATGAACAGCTACTAGCCATATAGTATTAGAAACTCAGATATATAAGCTAGGCACCAAATGGCTCCTTAAACCAGGGTTACAGTTGCCATTTTGAGGCCAGATGGCTCAAAAGTTTTATTTTTCAATATGACTTTTTGGTTCCTGAGATTCATTCTGATTGTGCAGATAAAATATAACGGATAGAATTCTACAGGATGTATTGCTAGTGTGTGAAAACAGTCGAGGTCCAAGGATCCCCAAGCCTGCACCTCCAGATGGTGGAGACGTCAAGCGCCATCCTGGAACCCAGGCATCTTCACTTGGTCACAAATGTGCCTGGCAAAATTTGAACACTGCAGCCATAATGACTATGTTCTACCTCCACTCCACTGCCAAGTATGCTTCTGAATAGTAACTGCTACGACTCATCAGTGGTGAGAATGCTGCTGTTGCACTCAGATCCTGTTTGCAGACTTCCCACTAGAGCATCTGGCTGGCCATTGTGAGAACAGGAAGATGGACTAGATGATCCCCTTTAAGTCTGTTCAAGCTCTAGGGCTCTTCAAATGTTCTTAGTCCCAGTCACAATTGCCAATGATCAGGAATGATGTGAGTTGTAGTCCAAAACATCAGGTTGGGGAAGGCTGCCCTACAATTTTTAAGAAAACTGCAGTTTACCCTTTCACTACTGCTGACTCCTTGTGTTTATCTTTACCAGGCGGCCAGCAGGAAAAGCTTTCCTGTGCTACGACGCTTGGCACTGACTTCTGCCAACTCAAGAGCCAAACAGCTCTCACTCCTGCCCTGGCTAACAAATGACATCACCAGGAAATTAACAAGCAAGCCACTAGCAAAAGTGTGGCATTCTTGGATTCAGAGAATAGTTGACAATATTTGGCTGCCATCAAATATTAGGCAGTCACTTGACAGGATCTGCCAGATGTCTGGCACGCCAACCCTAAGAGACTTTGTTCCAATCTGTAGCTTTGCAGAGGTGGCCAGTTTGCCTGGGGAACCAATGGCATGCTAGGAAAGGTCAGCAGAGGAGTACCAGGAGCACCAGTGGGACAGCAGCGACTCACAGCAGCTTAGTCGCAGCATTCCCCGCAGAAATCCCCTGATGTGACCTGCCACCACCACCTCCCAAAGGATAAATTACACATTCTTATTACTGCACTTTAGATTGGTTCAATCGTTTGTGTGAACCTTATAAGAAATAGGTTGTACCATACGCCATCTGGAAGTAAGCCATCGCCTGTGCTGGGAGACAAGCTGCCTCTGGCTTTCTACCACCTGTCAATCAGCAGCCATCTTTCCATCAGACTGCCTGAACTATTCCATTGCAGAACTGGTGCCCAAACATGCCTTTTCCCTCCCCATCTCTTTTCCCTTATGTGCCATGTCTTTCAGACTGTAGACCAGAGCTTTCCAAGCTTTTCATGTTGGTGACACATTTTTTAGACAAACATCATTTTGTGACACAGTAACTCAGTTTTACTAGCAAACTCTATGTTAAACTGACCCCTTTCCAGCCCTGGGAGGAGCACGGGAAAGTGTTCGCGCAACACACCTACACACTGCAACCGACACACTAATGTGTCGCGACACACAGTTTGGAAAGCTCTGCTGTAGACTGTGGGCAGGGACTGTATTGCATCTGATTTTTGTAACCACTCTGAGAACCATTTTGCAGGGAAGTGTAGAGTAAGAGTACTTTAACCAAATGAATGAAATAAATACAATTTTGGAGAGACTGGAGTGGAATCTCTAGCTGGTCTCCTGATCCAAGGTTTTCTCTTTTGTCTCCAAGAAAGGAAGCTCTAAACTGGAAGACAAAGGTGATATACATTTAGGAACCCCAAACCTGGCTCTTGACCAGAATTCTGCACTTTTATCCTAATTGTTTGAGGAAAGTTGCAGATAACCTATCCCCAAGATGTTTGCCTTGGCCTTGAATGCCAGGAAATCAGTTGTGTGCCAAAGAAAAAAACCTTAGTTTATGTCAGGGGCTTGTTGGGGGCAGGGGCACATTGAAAAGCAGGGAGAAAAAAGGATAAATATATTGAAGTGAGCTCTCTGCTATTCTGCCTGGGAATATCTGACTTGGCCTGGCAGAATGGTATGAGTTTTCAGCACAGGGGTCAACCACAAGTTGCACATGGCCACAACTGTGCATTTCCACACAGTCTGTGTTACTTGCAAAACCCCACACATATTCTGGGGACTCAACAAGAGGCTTACATTACCAGGAAATTCTTGCTTCTTCAACCCCAGATCTCTGCCCTGCTTATTTCTGGATCATCCCTGTCCTTGCTCCTTTTAACCTTGGCTCCCTGTGACCTTGCCTTCGCACAGAGTTTCCAACCAGGCTCCTGGCCAGGTCAGAGCCTTGCTGTCTTGGGGGCTAGCTTAGATCCCACACCCACTTATTCCTGGAAGGGACTTCCTTCATGTCACCTCTTCAGAAAGTCTGCTTCCATCTATGCCAAAACCACCCCTGCTAGCCACCATGACTGTACAGGATGCTCTGGGGAAAGATTGCCAGCAGCACATCCTCGGTCCTCCAGGAAGAGCAGCATAAAGCTCAATGTGAAGTGAGTTCATGAGGCAACCATTTTAATCAAGGAAACACAAATTCAGAAAGGCCTGGCACAAAGCAGATGATCCAAGCGGAGCTGTTCCGTCCTCCAAGCTGCCTTTTCCCACACATGTACCATAGCACGTGGGACGGAAGAGGAAAAACAGCTCACATGTGTTCAGCTCTGAACCTCCGAGGGGGAGAAAGAGAAAGAATGAGGGGGGAGGGCAGCACAGACGTCATCGGGGTGCTGTGATCTTGCAAAAGGCCAGGTTGCCTGGAAACCAAAGAGGAAAGGGAAAAGCCATTTCTCCGGGAGCAAAAGACGCTTTTCACAAGCAAGAGTTTGGATCAAAGAGCTAACATGGGTGCTAATTAAGGGAGCTCAGCTGGGTGTATTGGTAACATTTAAGTCCATACAGCCAGCCGTGCAATGATACAGCCCTGGGTTGGATGTGCATTCTCTGGCAGAGAATGGCAGAGCTGAAGGATTGGTAAGATTTCCTTCCTGTGGCATATTGTGTGTGTGGAACTAAGAGATGCCCAAATGGAAGGGTGGAACTGTATGTCCAGTTCCTAGAAACTGGTATCAGTTTTCAGAAACCAGCTACGCGATAAAGCTGGAACAACCCCCCACATCTCCTTTTAATACAAAAGTATTTTTGTTTGGCTAGATTTTTGTTGACTCAAATCTCAGATAGGCATACGTAGCCACATCAGTGAACTTGTTGCAGCTAAATTACTTGGAAGCACAGCAAAAACAAGTGAAATGGACCCATTTAAAAGACAAGAAGGAGATGGCAGCATGGGGAGTCTATTGAGCAAGTTGTAGAGGAACCGCTAAAGAACCCCTTTGGAACATAAAAAAATGGCTGTGCAGCTGCGGGTACACTGGCAGCAGTAGTGGTTGTCTTCTTCTTGGTATTGGAAGCAGAGCCTGTTACAGGATTGTTACAAGAGAAAGAGAGCTGCTACACGTCCACATAAACATTTTCAACCACTTGCAGTGAAAGTGCTTCACGAACACAAAGTGATTTCATTGCACAACTGCCAAGGAGTCAAGAATAAAACCAAAGGCAGTCTCTGTCCAACTGTGTCAGGCTGCCAAACATTTAGCGATAAAATACCATATTAAAAGTGATGTGTTCTCATAAAATGGAGGCGTGCAGCCCATGAAATCACAGAGTAGCCCCTGCTACTTCACCCAGAACCAGCAGCCAGCAGCGGTAGCAACATCCGTGCCAAACACTGCTGCTACCCTGGCCAAGACATTCCCTCTGCCAGCTATGGGACCTGCTCACGAGATAACCTGTCCCTTAATGAACGTGTTTCTTAGATTACCAGGCTTTGCACTGCTGCCAGAGGCACTGGAGCCCAGTACAGCTGCTACGCACTGGCACGACATAAGAGAGAAGCTGGAACGTCAGGCAGAGTTGTTTAGCAGCTTGGGAGAATCACATGTTGTCACAGCAGTTTTTGCCTTGAGAACACTGCATGCCAGGAACTGCCAATAAGCCTGCTGACTGACAAGCTCTGAGAAATCATTCTGCTGAAACATAGAATGAGGAATGAGGGGTGGGGGTTGAAAATCACCCAAAGCAGCTGGACAGAGGTGCTGGGAAAACCGGAGCAGCATTCGTGCCTAGCTCTGGAACTGTCTCAAGAGAGTTCACAGGAGGTGACTTGGTGAGGAAGAGTTAAAAGAAAGGCCTGTCTGGCTGCATGAACAGGAGAGATGCATCACCATCAATGCTATTAGCCAAAAGTGTTTATCACTCCCCAACTTATAATAAATACTTTTCTGCAAATGGGTTCCCTGTGCTTCCACCATATGGGTCAGACTATGCACAGAAACTAGCATCACACTCGAAAGAGCATTGTGTCACCAAGAAGGCTCTCCAAGTGCCAGCTTCTGAGGAAGGCAGCCGACAATAACTTGGACAATCACAAAGCAAGAGCAACAGCAGCTTTCACTCTTGGACACCTCCTCATTTCCTCTTCCTGCTCACCCCTAGAGTGCCCAAAGCTAAGTATTTTAACTAAGGCTCCTGCCATCAAGTCAAGCAAGCTGGCGCACAGCCCAGGGCGTGCTGCTCTTAGAGCCACAGGCCCGAGGGTTGCTCAGCACCTCCCAAAGCACAGCACCAGTTATACCACATGGCCTCCAGGAGGAGATGATGCGTGGGATGGCTTGGCTCATGCACCCAACTGGCAGCAGCTTCCAGAGGAATCTGTCATTACGTCCAACAGCTCCTTTTACACAACTCCAGCCAGAGAAGCTGAGCAAATTGTTAGCAGCAGCTTCTGGCTGAGCTGTTACACTGAAGTCTCCTCCTCCCCATGTTCAAAGTGGAGGCCAGTGGGCCCCAGCACATGCAGGATTTAACATGCTGTAACAGTCCACAACAGCTAAGCTCAGGGCAAGAAGACCTCACCCTCTCAGTTGCCTTATGCAACAGCAGACAAAAGATGATCCAAAGTGACAGGCAGAGGCATCTCTGTCAAATTGCCACTTCACTTTAGGTTGCCGGTAGGTAGTTTTGATACGGCAATGGAATAAGACACACATGGGCCTAGACATGTTTCTTTACAAGACTGGTGTGCACACACACAGGTATAGAAATATATGTAAGGCTGCTGTATATACTTTTAGTGTAAAGACTTGTAAGAGTCTTTACAAAAACTAGTGTGTACACACATCACCTTTCACACATGGCAGCCAGGAGTAGGAGATGAGAAGCAAAACCAGGAGGGCAAACTTCTCTGCAGCAAGGAAGTGGACTCTCAAAATGAAATTGTAACAAGACTTATGAGCGTGGCCCAATCATTCCTTGCTCAGCAGCCACATGCACAAAACACAAAACAATCATCACAACCAAGAGGAGTTGACAAGGGTTGGCTTGGGTGGAAATTCTCTTAGAAAGGCTGCCCCTTGGAAGTTAGCAACCCCAAATTGGTTTTCTAATGTATGTAGAAGAACACAAAAAGCAGGCTTATACCAAGCTGGACCATCTAGCTCAAGATTATTTATTCATTAAAAATGTCGTTACGAAAGAACAGTAGCAAGAGAAATTGATGAACTATGCAGAACTTGCCAAATTGACTTACAAATTGCGAAACAAGGACAACTGTGACTTCAAGGAGGAATGGGAACTTTTTACAAACTATTTAAAAAGACAACAAAATGAATTGGACTCCTTGGCAGGTTTTGAATAAACATACACAATTTTATTGGTTGATAACATGATGGATAGATATGTAAGGATATGTACAATTTTATAACATGCAGAGAAAATATGTGAAGAGAAATCAGGGAGAGGAGCTGAGGGAAGCCCTTGGGGGGGAGATAATGTATGTGATTACATGGTTTGATAATTTGTTATGTGGAAACTGATCAATAAAAAAAAGAAGAAGTCATTAACACCCTTTATATAGATATCAAGGCACTTAATAATGCCTGAGGGGAAGTGTGGTCCCAGTACTGTGCAATCCCTTCTGTGGAAGCCTTCACTGGACCAGTTTTGAATGTGCTATACTCAAGCAAGGTGCCTGAGCATGTGGTGGTGATGGCCCAATTCTGAACTTTCTTGGATGAGGCTGATTATCTGCTATCATTTCCAGTCTAGCTTCTGAGCTGGTTTCAGGACTGAAACTGTCTTGGTCACCTTAGGATAGGAAAAGCCAATTTAGTGCCCTCTAGATGTTGTTGGCTAATGCTCAGGGATGATAGGATTTGGGCTACAACATGTGGAGGACACTATGTTGGCTACCCCTGCCCTGGTGGGTGACCTGCACCAGGAGATAGGCAAGAGGAGTACATCTCTATTAATTCTCATACCTCTGAGTAGCTTTACCATAGGATCCTTTTACAGCACATAACTGAACTGTAGTTGGGGCACCGCACTTTGGCATCTCCAGTCATTCCTTGAGGGCCAATTCCACAAGGTGGTCTGAAAAACTGCTCCTCCACCTATCTAAAATGAAAGAGCTCAGCCCTCTAAAGACCTGGGGTTTATATTAATTTATTTGCCCAGTTTTTATCTGCTTCCCCCCTACAGAATTCACAAGAGGAAGAGGCCATGCTAACATTGCCAGATAGGAAGAAGTGGACACAGTAGAACAATGTAGTCACCTATAAAATACCTGTGAGAGTGAACTAATAAGAGAGAAAGGTACACTCATTAGCAGCAGCTCCAAGGTTTTAGGCAGTGTTTCTTTCCCAGTCCCACCTGGAGACACCAGGGACTGAGTCTGGGACCTTTTCCATGTAAAGCTCTATCACTTAAATATGACCCTTTGAGGAAAGAATGACAGCAAGAGTAGCTAAACATGGCTGCATCTGATGAGAGATGAAGTCCAACAACATCTGCAGGGCTAATCTCTGGATTAGTTGATGTGAGAAATTGAGAGGAAGCTAGAAGATTTTCTTGACAAGCATCTTCTATGCTATTTGCTGCCATCACCCAGCAGTTTCTATGGGAACCACAGTAAAGTAAAAGAACCATTTGGGCTCTTGCAAACTGTGGTAGTTTCCAGCATTTCAGTTCTACAACTGCAAATCAGTGGCCGAAAGCACCACACAGACTTCCAATAGCCACTCTTTATACCAGTAGTAGAGCATAGAAGAACCCTTACAAAAACTTAGCAAGATATCTAAAGGGGGGGATAACATTTTCACCACTTTCCAATGCCTTCTCATTTCTCTCTTTTGGGGATATTTCTGAGATCTAACCCTATGTTCAAACAAGATGGCATTCCAGTGGAACAAAAATGAGCCTCCAGGCACTTTATCACAAGAACAGGGCTACCCCCTGCCCCCAATCTCTTCCAAAACACTTACCCAAAGAGACACTCACAACCTCTCCTGATCAAACATTTCAAAAATCTCCAAGGCAGCCAAAGCTGAAACAATGTATAGATTCAGAGGCCAAGTTAAGTTTTCTCATTTGGGGGGCTGTGTTAAATTCCCATTTCAGCCCATGGAAATGAACCACCAGCTGCTTTGGCCTCGCAGTGCCTAGCAATGGGATACTGAGGCAGTTTCCAAGCCAAGCAAAAAGGTTGTGTTGTCAGTCAACGACTTCTAGCTGACATCCCCATTCTATACAAATTTGGGTCAGAGTACCACATAAACACATTTTCTCCAAATGGGCAAAAATTAAATAATTTAGCAGATAAATGCAATCAAAGAAGGAAAATATTAAAACACTCCTGGTCTTGCCATTAATGGACTAG
The DNA here is from genome assembly GCF_964106915.1 of Podarcis gaigeae. Lineage (NCBI taxonomy): Eukaryota > Metazoa > Chordata > Lepidosauria > Squamata > Lacertidae > Podarcis > Podarcis gaigeae. The sequence continues at coordinate 17,031,942 of NC_139692.1, read as the reverse complement.
GACGCTATCCAAGCGACAGCCTTTGTTTCTCCAAGAACGACCAGAAAATTCTTGAAATGCTATCACCAGCTAATTCCTGGGTTAGTGCTGAGCAGCCGTGGAATGTTATCCTATCTGCACTAGCGTGACATTTGCTACTTAATCACAAGGGCTGCTAGCCTTGCATTATAGCCACGATCTTACTCAGAAAGCCGACACCTGGTCTGTTAGAGACACTTGCAGCTCTTAGGTCACAGTTTCCACAGGAGCTGGCTGGGATTTGCAAAGGGGCAGGATGACTTGCGCTCTCCCATTTACAGATGCACGTAGGAGGAGGCTGTTTAGTAAATAGCGGTGAGGTGAACTGGTGGCAAAGAAGTATACTTGGGGCCTGAGAAAGGATAGGCTAAGAAAGACGGAGAGTTCCCATATTCCACATTTCACTTGCAGCAACTAATGTGTTTAGAATGGAAGTTTTGCTCAAGCTGCTGAGAGACCGAAGACAACATTCCCAAGAAAGAAGCCATTTCAGGGGCTTCATACAAACTGCGCTAACTCAGATCATAATAGCATACCAGACAACCGTTTTACAACCCTCTTGGATCAATCATACAATTTCTAAGAAGTCTAAAATCAGCAAAGAGGCTCATTTGTTTTCTCATTCACTGAGGTGTCTACATCACACACATAATCACAGGATGGAAGGAATGATCTCCTTAGAGTAGGCATGTCCAAAGTATATGTCCTGGGGTAAAATTGTAAAAAAGCTCAACAACTTCAATCCTAAAAACTTTGGGCGGCTCTCACTCATGTTCACTTCATCAAATCTGGCCCTCTTTGAGAAAAGTTTGGGCACCCCTGCCTTGGAGAAACCCAAGAAGGCTGTTACAGTCAGCCCCTTATGAGCACATTTTAGCAGGTCACAGGAGTGGTCTACCTGTATGAATGGCTGTGCACCAAAATTCTCATCTCCCTCTTTACACTTCCTTACTACTCATACTCTCATATGAGCTATTAAAGCTACAGTTAAGCCATCAATGCAGTCTTAAGGGTTGCTTGATTCCTTATATTCCTGCCCTGTCACCGAGATAATTGTTGTAAGAACTGCTTTGTGACCATCTATGGCAAAAGCAGTTTATAAATACCGGAAATAAATCTTAAAATACACCTCCTTTGGCATATACTACATAATATAATGCTGATCAAATTTGCAGATAAGGCTTGGAAGCTGGGTACAAAAAATGTCCAAGCATTTGTTGACAGATACCAGCTAGCAGGACTTACTGAATGCATATCCAAGATGCCATCAATCCACAAGCAATCCTATGAGTTTCAAAGGATAAAGCCATTCTCTCAGTCAGGTATTACCGTATTTTACGTGCTTCTGTTTTGCTTTTTCTCTAAGGACCCAGGACCCTGTAGGATCAGGATTTGCTCAAAAAGCTACATAGCTGAGCAGAGATTTGAACCCAAGATTCAAGTGCAACAGTTGATCCACGGCCCTACACTGGCTATCTATAACATATCATCAGCATGGCCAAAATCTTGGAGCGAGAAGCACACAATGTTCAAATGCAGCACGTGGGCAACTTAAGGAAGTCAAGAGAAAAGAGAACTTAAAACTACTCTTAATTGGCATCCATGTTAGAGACCCAAATTGGTTTCCTCTAAGATGGGAGTACTGGTCAGTCTGGAAGGCAGGAGAAATAGCAAGTGTGGAAGCCTGACAGGAAAGGCTTCCACACTCACTAAAGAGGTTCGACTGGGAGGAGACGGGCAGCAATGGAGCTCTGCATCTTATAGCTTTTTGCAATATGAAGAATTCCACACACTGGAATGAGGCAGGGGCATCCCTGGACTATCACACTGCAGCTGAAACCTCCAAGGCTATAGATCTCCTCTTCAGGTGCAGGTGCCCCTTTTACAAACAAACAATAGCTTCTGCCGTAGTCTTTCTTCTTCCAAATCTCCACCTTCCTTGGAGGTTTTTAAGCAGAGCTTAGATGGCCATCTGCCACGTATGATCTAGCTGAAATTCCTGAATTGCAAAGGGTTGGAGTAGATGACCCTCAGGGTCCCTTCCAACTCTACAGTTCTGTGATAATAGAATTCATAAATGAATGAGTGAATTTGTTCTTTAACATGAAAGCTGACCAGGTTACATTCAATGAGAGTACAAAGATGCATATGATCATGCTTGCAATGTGCTCCTGTTATCTATAGAAAATCCATCTCAGTTATTCTTTTGTTCGGTCATGCCTCTGTTTCCTTCACCTGTCTTCCAGGGTTCGAATCCCCACTCAGCTATGAAGCTCGCTGGGTGACCTTGGACCAATCACTGAGCCTAAACTACCTCACAGAGTTGTTGTGAGGATGAAATGGGAAGGAGAACCATGTACCCCACCACCCTTTGGAAGAAAAAAGGTGGTATATAAATGTAATAAATACATTTTTTAAAAAATAAGCAGCACAGAAATAGCTGTGAGAAAATGAATTTTTAATCACCATTAGTTCTGCCTTAGCCAATTCAATCCCTCCTGGAAGTAAACAGTTCCCATCTTATACTTAATAATGAACCACTGTGTTGCCTGTTATATATCCTCACCCATTCTCAGGAGTTTTGTAAAATCTGTTTCTAACCACAGATAGATTCCTGCCCTCCAATTGCATGTGTGTAAAGAGACACCTGAAAGCAACCTACAGTGCTGGGGTTGATACTGTGACCCAAGTGGTATGTGTTCCCCCTTAGATCTTTGACCAATACATGCCCAAATTGTTTCCCCTGTCCTACTTCTTGTTCTCGTTACCATATTGGTCTTTGGGCTCAGAGTCCAAGAAACTTCAAGACAGCTCTGCGTGTTGGTAATGAGAGTACCGTGATCAAAAAGGTATTGTGTCTCATCAAGTTATCCTGTTCTATCAACAACAGGGGGATTGTGAAGTATCAACTCAGAATTTATTTTTAAGATTGCATTTTACCGCCTAACCCTTTAGGTTTTTCTTCCTTGATTCAGGAAAAAAACCTAATTTCCCAACTATAAACATTCTGGACTGAGCTGCAATTATTCCAAAAACAGATGGCCTTGCCATGAGACCAGTTACTACTGTCTTAAATTGTTAAAACCTTTATTGGGGCAGGTGGTGTGTGTTAAGGCAAAACGATTCCTGTACTCTTAAGATGGAGAAGGGTGCTGAGGGAACACTACGGTTGAGCAGACTGTTGTCCTTAGAACAACCTTCCCCAGCCTGGTGCCCTCCAGATGTTTGGACTACATCTCCCATCAGCCCTAGCCTCCGCTGGCTGGGGATGATGGGAAATGTAGTCCAAAACATCTGGAGGCACTAGGCTAAGGAAGGCTAATAACCACACACTGGGATGAGGAGCCACTGCTGGGTCTATTCTGGTTTTTGTTTCATTTAATAAAGACAAAGTAGGTTAATGGTCGATGCTCTCTGAACCCAAAATGGTTCCAAAGGGACCACATTCTGTTGTAACATAAGGGAATGAACAGAAAACGAGCATTTGCCTCTGGACAGAGGAGAAGACTTGCTACTGATGGGAGAATTCAACAACTAAGGCAAAACACATTTGTCCCCCACCGACAGAAACATTTTACTTCTATGCCGTCAGGGCAGCAAATGTTTAGCATCACTGAAGGAGATGCATATGCATTTTGCATCAAACACTGAAGCAGATAGAAGGGGCAGATGCTCCTAAAGCTCCAGCTCTCAGAAGATGATAACAGGCTCAGAAAAACAAGAGCTTTCTATAGCTCTGCCAAACTAGCTTAAAACACTGCTGTGCCTCTCTCCACTGGGCACACAAACAGCCAATTAGCAGCAGCCTTCCAAGACTGTCACAACTGCCAGAGCTGCAGCCCCATGTCCTTATGCAAGGCACAGTGACGCAAATGTCCCTCCCCTGCACATCAAGAGTGCAGGATGAGCCAGCCAGAAGGAATTTCAGACCACATTTCTGTTCTTCCCTGCTCATTCGCTGGAATCCTTTGCTGTGACCTTGTTCTCCAGAGGGAACCATTACCAGGATGTCGACAGCAGTGACAGGCAGTGTTTATAGCAGTGGAAGCTGCACATTAAGAAGCCCCACCACCAGAGATGTCTTGCAAAGAGGACCTGAACTTTGCCCCTCCTGGTCCGGAAGATTATAATAGCATTACCAATCACTTGCTACGACACGATGGTCACTAGCAGTCAGCCCTAAATTTTTAGCCACCTCAAGATTCCATTTAACCAACCCCAGCTGAATAAGACCAAACACAGCTTTATCACTTGGGATGTCGTTTAATAATTTTAAACATGGGAAGTGTAGCTGAGGCCTTTGCCTCTTGGCTTTGGCATTGTTAGTGCTTTCTTCTTTGACACAGAGGGCAGTTGCGACAGTGAGTTCCTTCATGCTGCTGCTACCTCCCCTAGTAGGTGGGTGGGTAATGTCCCCAGGATACCCAGCTGAGCTCATCTGCCCCCACCCAACCACAATAAACGTTGAGTCAGGTAGAGAAGCTTCTTGGCTGCTCACTTTGCAGGAGATCCCATTTCACAATACACAAGCCAGATCTGTCAGTGGAAGCTAAATGCTGCCTTGCCATCCGTCAGCAGAAACTCCCGTGCTGCCGTCACTGTAGAAAGTCACCTTCCCACAGTCCTGGTCCAGAGCACTCTCTGATTCACACACACAGGATGTTCAGTGCTTGACCCTCCTTTCACAAGCTCCAAGCCACAACCAGCTGATGACAACAGTAGGATTAAGCACAAGCAGTTCAGCTGTATCTATTTTTGTGAATAGAAAAAACGCCACTGAAAACTCAGCCCCCTTTGTGGGCTTTGGGTGCCATTATTCATACTCATGCATATCACAAGCCTGGGAGCTTCAGGGATGGTAATACATGACAGGAAATTGAGGTAGAGAGGTGGAGTAGAGAGAATTTGCATAGAGGTTAAACTATGGGGGCAGGTAGGTTGTTTTTTCAAAGAGTGAGCAGACTTCAAAAGGCCTCCCTCATTCTAAGGAGGTGGCTTACCTTGGAAAGTATGGTGCTTAGGGTTGGGCTGAATAATTTTCAACAGAAGATTTCTGTGGGCTCCCTGCAAACTGTTGGGAGAATTTCAGGGGCCCTTGGAGAATACTTGGTGAAATGTCCAGTTCCAGCCTCTGCCTGGGAAGTAATTGGTGCATGTGTGGGACCCATTTTGATATTTTATATTTTAATATTTATTATTTTAAGATTGCTGAAGAAAAGTGTGAACTCGGCCCCTTCCTCCTTCCAGCTCTCCTCTGAGTCCACCGGTTCCTTCAGACACTAGTATGAACCAAAGAAGACAGTTTTATTTCAGCATGAACAGAGCCAACATTTACTGGAATATAAATTTGAGGATTTTTTTTCAGCCATCCGCAGTTGTTGGAGAATTCAATGGCTCCTTCCCCCGCCACCCCATTTCATCCCCCACAAATAGGATGCAGAATTTTTTTTGCAAGGCCACTTCTCACCCAGCCCAAATTCTTGTTTGTATTCCATGTCTCACTTCTCACTGTTTCACAGTACTGAAGCCATCTTTTCCCCTCTGCCCCACTTTCCTTTCTCACCTCACAAGAAAACCCAGAAGAACTTCTTGGACATTAGGGGTTTTAAAGCAAGCTTTGTACAACCATTCCTTATTCCAAAGAATATGTTCCCAATGCACAGGCATGGAAATAAGAGCCAAACACCAGGAAATAAGAGCCAAATTCGCAGCCAATCAAAGATCACAGGGCTCAGACACGTTCAGCAAACAAACTTCTTGAAAACTGGTCAGCCTAACCTGTGCTGAAGATACTCAGCTGACCCTTTGCAACTAGCAGAGGTAGACAGTGTCCAACCACTTCCCTGACTAGCATTAAGAATTTATAGAAGCAGCAGCAATTTCAGAAGCCGCCCCAAATGCCAGGGAAGAAACCAAGAGTAGATTCCTTGTGTTGTGGCTGAAGTTCAGTTGCACAGTAAGCCCCCAGCATTATTTCCCTAAAGCAGAAAATAGCTTCAGTGAGAAGACGCTTATGCATTTTCATGATAGCTGGTCCATGGATTTGAAAGCAGACATAGCATGTGTGTCAGCAGTTGCCAGGACCCAGCATCAGGAGTGCTGGAAGAGAATGTTTCTTGGTGGGAAGTAGGCCTTACATATATTTGTTTGTTAAAAGTATTTGTACACAGCTGTTCATGAAACAACATGATAGCAGTTTACAACAAATATACATTTACATAACAAAAGCCATGAAAACATTTAAAATCAGAGATCTCTTATTACATGTATTTGCTTAATTGCCAGCATAAGCTTGGTAACCAGCCCAGGGGTGGCTCTCCCAGTAGCCCCAGTAGCCTGCCAGCACAGTCAAGGGACAGAGATGGTGGGAGTTGTAACATGGCAACATCTGGAGGGGCACAGATCCCCTACCCCTGCTCTGGCCAAATATTACTGACTGACAAAGAAACTCTCTCCATTGCTCTTAGGCAAAGAAATAGCCTTTCAAGCCAAGTTAACCAAGACTGAATATGGAGAGATTCTGCACTTGAAACTTTCTGCATGCAAAGCAGCATGTCTCTACCACTGAGCTAGAGTCCCTCCTATGAGAAAGCAAGGAGGAAACAGGGATAGGAATGAGGGAAGCACACACTGGCTTTAATCGAAGTTACTTTTTCTAAACTGCTTTTTACGGAAAGCAGCAAAATGAACATAATCACAACCATAGGCAGCAGCATCTACCCATGGCTAACAGGCTTTGCCACCAAAGGCCTCCAAAAACTAACAGCTGATTTGCACCAAGGTGTGTTATCTTCTACAATGAGAGCAAAGGTTACTCCTTGAAATTGGGATTTTGGTTTTAAGGGATCCCTAACATGCTTCAAGTTCAGCTGCATGGCCGTTGGCTGCCCCACCCTTTTGTGACGTAAGAGCGCCAAAGCCAACAAAAGAAGCTTGAAGAGGAATCAAGTCCTCTGATGTCACGGAAAGCAGGGCCAGCTGTTGCAAGCCCACAGATAGATGTTTCATACCAGTTATGAATAAGCAGAAGGGGGGAAAGCATTATTATTTTCCTTCTGCTTTACACCTCCTGAAAACGGAAGGCTTAGTACACCCAACATCACACAGTTATGAAGGGGTTTATGATACAACGATTAGATCAGACTGTGGAAAGAAGGGTAAATATCTGGACAAACATTGTCAAGGAGAAGGCAGTTTTCTGCATCAAGTTGCATTACTGGCAAACAGGCACCCAAAGCCAGAACTGGAAGAGTATGCCTTCCCAGGCATTAGGGTCCTTGGCTCACAAAACACTTCCAGGCCTGGCAAAAAGAGCGCTAGATACCCCTGCATTTTCAGCTCTTCTGCTCCATGAGTCTCCCTTTCAACCATATGTTTACTGAACACTTATTTTCAGGACTGTACACAGGCTTAGCAGTGCTTCCTGTGCTGCGCTTGGCAGAGAATACCAGAGACCAGTTGGCAGTGCCACTCAGTGCCAAGCTGCCAAATGCTGAGGCACCTGAAGAACTGAACAAAGTCCCAAGGTTAAAGAAAAAGAGACTGCACCATTCTTTTTGGTTGTAAAGGGGTGCGTACGTTCTTGCCTCATTGGTCTTGCAGAAGACACCAAGGCCACTGGAGCAAGCCACAAAATAGTAGCAGGACGCTATTAAGAACAGTTTCTATAGTAACCCTGTATCAGCCACAGTTTCATGCCCATTTCTGTCCTCCTCTCATTTGAGAACCCTTGGCTTTGTCTGTCTAAGGGAGGCCTGTCTGTCTGTCTCTATGTGACCAAAAGTTTGCAAAATTATTCAGGCCTGCAGGAAAGGAATTGGGGGAGGCGGGTGTGGGAGAATCACATCTCAGCACTGGAATGTTCAGGATGATAAAGGGCACTCAGATAGCATGAGGACAGAGAGAGAGAGAGAGAGAGAGAGAGAGAGAGAGACCAGTAAAACACTCAGGTTTGTCCTCAATGCCAAAAAGGCAGCCAAGAGACGTAAACAGCTACCAAGATTCACAGTAAAAAGTCACTTTCCTACAGAGACTTCAGTTTACAAAAAAAAAAAAAAAGCTCTATGTGTTAAGAGTGATTCACTTGAGAAGAATGCTCCATCACTCCAATGCAATGGAAAAATCTAGAGATTAAAATGCTCAATCTACCCATCCAAGCTTAAAAAGGTTAGAGCAGCATTTCTTAAGAACACACACAAAAAAACTCTATTACTCATCATTGCTCCAGCTACACTCCACTGAAGAGGTGGAAAAATTAAGCTAAGTAGTATTAGCAGCTCTCATTGATTATAGTTACCAAACAACAGGCTGAGGGAAGATGCAACAGATCAGAGCTGAGCTACTTCACCCACATCATCCTGGCCTGTTGCAAACATGTGAGTTATAGATGCCCAAAACTCTGCCATTCAGGTCCCTTCCAGATGGAAATGTGTTGCTTCCATTGGTTTTGCCATCTCTGCAGCTTTTGTCATCAAGCTCACTCCAAGATGAGAGCTGCTCAGATTTAAAGAGTGTACCTATATTCACACAGTGAGAGCTTAGGAACAAACATATCCTATGTAAAAAAAAAAATCTCAGTTTGACTGCTGTCAAGGCAGCAGCAGTGATTTGGCAACCTCATGATGAAGCAAAAGGAAACTCCTTAGTCTCAAAGCTTACTGCTCCAAAGCATTAAGAATGTGTATTTGTGAATATGAAATTTTCCTTCTCATGGCCTCCTCTGCAGTAGAATTAAACACCAGGTGTTAACTTTGTTACCCACCCTGCAACTTTGGGCAATGATTCAACTGACTCATGAAGAAGTCAAGGGCTTGTTTTCCCTGCCTCACAGTATAAAAGGAGTGCCCCCCCCCCACAGCTTGCACACTTTCACTCACAAGAGCGTGCCCTGAACAGGCAAGAGCTAGTTGCAGTCAGAACATCTGGCAACGATGCAAATGGCAGCTACAGGTGCACACACACACACACACACACACACCTGAAGAAAGGAGACAAAGAGTCCAAGGTTGAGCCACTCAAGAGTTCACCTATCTGGAGAAGAATGGACAAACATGCCTATGCCCACGGTAAGAATCTTCACACATTACAAGGAAGTTCCAAGAAAGTAGAAGAGCTGCTACAGCAGCCCTCAACTTGCCAGCTCCTTTCTATCTATCCATCCTTCCGTGTGCTGCATTTCTGGTAATATGCCTTTCATCTCAATCTATTTAGCAGAGTGTAAAATAATCAGACTTACTGTCCATTGAGTTTGGATGGTAAAGCCAGCAGTGGGCAATCACCAGCACAAACAGTCAAGATTACTGTGCAAGGAATAATGACTCTCAGCACCCCAGGCTTCCTATCATACTTCCAATCGAAGTAGTAAAGAGCTGTAAGAGGGAAGGTCTCCCAATGTTTCAGTGCATTCTTATGGGTGAATAGAGAGGAGCTCCAGCCTATATTGATTTGGAGAGCAGGCCGGATACATCACAGAGCTACCACTGAGAGTCAAGGCATAATTCTCCAAAGGGTAGAACTATCATCAGCTGACAGAGCAGGGGTAAGTTAGATCACAGAGGTCTGGCCAATTTAGAGGCAACTCTCGAAAAAGTGACAGCTTGAGTCTTACTGAAAATGTAACATAGGAAAAGCACTGCTGGATCACACCAAAGGCCTATCTATAAACAGTATTCTGTTCACCTTGGGATGCCTATGTGAAGACCACAAGCAGAGACAGGAATGCAACAGCACTCTCCTTATCTGTGATCCCCAGCAACTGGCATTATCAGAAGCATATTGCTTCTGCTTCTAGAGGTAATACAGCCATCAGCACTAGCAGCCGTTGCTGCCAATTTAGAAAGTGTTTAGCTCTATCAGGGTACATCCCCCTCAAAAAAAGAAGAAGTCAACAGGATATATGGCACCTTACCAAACTACAACTGCAAAACAGGCTGGCTTCTGCCCACAAGAAGCTTATCCAAAATAATATAACAGAGGAGTTCCTACTCATATCCTTCTGCTTAAATAACAGGGGTGGTGATGGGGAGGAGTATGAGTTGGGATTGCAGAGATAGAGACAGTTAACACAAGCAGATAGACAGACTGTTCTTTATTCCAAACCTATGTGAGTCCTTTTTCCCCCCTTTAGGAAACACAGTAAAAACTGCTCAAAATTTGCCATAGGGGTAGGATTTTTAAAAAGTATTTCTTATGTTTTAGGAATAAAATATCCCCTCACTCTTGGAAAAAGATGATATTTTGAAATGTGCTTGGAATACAGACCAATCAGTGACACTGTTTCCTTACTGCGCATTAATCTCCCTTCCCCAGTCCCAATCCAAACCACTGCAGTTATTAAACTTTTAAGAATATTGGGTGATCCAGTCAGTGTCGCCTGTAGTTGCGCCTTAGGCAACAGTAGGTAGGAGAAACAACTGAGGCAAAGAGAAAATAAGATGAGGAAGAAAATGCCAGATGCAGTTACAGATCCTTTAAAACTTGGGTTAGTGTTGAGAAAGGATTAAAAGCACACAGCAAATCACTTGACATGCACAACATACAAAGAGATGTAGCAAAATGTAAGCACGCATAAAACATTATTTACATACATTTTTACCAAAGTGGGCATGGAGGATATAGCAAATAGTTGCAAATGCTTTCTTTGTTTACCAGTTGACAACACTATGTCAAAATATATACAAAACATAACACAAATGCTTACTGAGTTTCTATTTTATACAGGGGTGTGTGGAGTGTTAAGGGAATGGCAGTACCTCTGGTGGGTGGCATACCATGCTCCTGGGGAAGTCGGTCCACCTTTGGACCCCATCATGCACTCAGTTCTTCTAGAAGCTGTCAGCATGCAACAGCAGCCACTTCTGGGGAAACAGCTTCAATGGGCCAGCTAAACCGAGTGAGGGTAGCCAATGAGTCTCAGATCCTCCATGCGTTAGGGACTTCCCCTGCATGCAGAAACAGACTGGCGGATTGAGTGAACAAGACCAATAGTGGGTCCAACAGTCAAGGAAGCAGTTACTGCATGTGCTGTAGAGTGAAACGAGGGGCAGATGGGGCTTGTCTACCTGGGATGGTAGCTCATCTAGGAGAAGGAAAAATCTGGTCCTAAACCTCTGCTGCCTTGCTAATTTGTGAGAAGGGCTTTGGGAGTAAACCCCGAAGAAAAATTCATACTTGCTGCTTTGTGGGACATCTTTGGGAGAAGAAAAGGCTAAGGAGCAGAGTCCCTAAGATGGTTGGATGGCTCCTTCCAGCAACTCCTGAAGCCAAGCTGCTACCAAATGTATTTCCCGAAAGTGGAGTCTTGTTGTCTGGGCAGCCCAGGACCTCCATACACACTGCCCAGACTTGCGCCCCAAGGGGTCATTTTGGTGCTGCTATCGCAGCTAAAAACAATGCAAGAGGCAGCAGTTACCAGTTACCAGTCTCTGCAGCCACAACAGGCGCTGTGATTCTCCAGTGGTTTGACTTCACTCCCAGAAGCACTTCCCATTGTCTCTCAAAAGTCAAGACAGACGGATGCCAACAAAAATTTATACAACAGCATAAAATTTAACATTTATCCATCTCACCTGTCAGCTTCCAAGTGCTTCCTAGAAATGCTTACAGGCTTTAAGATGATAGCTCCCGACATGCCATAGAGTTCAGGTGAGGTGTTCTTTACCTACATCCCAAGTCAAAACATTTGGAACTCACAGCAGAATCAACATGTCTGATGGCTCTTTAAAATGCCGTTTTCTGTTTAGAGTAATATTTTTTTCCTCATGAAAAGGAATATCCATGGATTCCTATTTAATGTATTTATTCATATTAATTTACTGCATTTGTGTCCCACCTTTTCATCTAATGAACTCAAGGTGTTATACATGGTTTCTCTGCCCTCATTTAATCCTCACAACAACCCTATGAGGTAGGTTGGGCAGTGACTGGCCCAAGGTCACCCAGTGAGCTTCAGGCAGATTTGAAGCCTGCTCTCCCAGATCCCAGTCAGCACGGCTTTGCCACCACACAGCTTATTCTAGTTAACTTAATTAGCTAGCATTTGATGTTCCAAAGTCTTAACCTGCTCAACTAGATACAGTCTGTAAAGTAGCTTTGTGATTAATAGCAGGGCTCTAAATACATTTGTAGGTCAAACTAGAATAAAAGTAGGATTTCCAAGAGTACAAATGGCTAGGAAAGTTTTTAATGTGTGATGTTTTATTGTGTTTTAAATATTTTGTTGGGAGCTGCCCAGAGTGGCTGGGGAAACCCAGCCAGATGGGTAGAGCATAATAATAATAATAATAATAATAATAATAATAATAATAGTACCACAAACTCCAGGCATAACCTCACTTGTCTAACATGATGGCAATCCTTGCACAGCTTTTATGTTCCCCAAAGTACTAGATTGCTAAATTAAACTACTGAATACAAGGAACTGTTGTGGAAAGTTTCTCTAAACAGCAGAGTACTCCTGATTTAATTTCAAACCCAAACCATCACACACAGCTCCCAAGGTAAAACAGTACTTATCGAATAGGTGTGCATGTGCACACCCCTTAGTTGTGTTAATGAAAGCAAATAATAGTTTGGATGTGTCTCTTCCCCCCACCCCATATCACTTGTTTCAACTAGACCATCTGGCTCCAGCGCCTCTATGAAGTGTGACTCACTCCCGCAAGCCTGAGGTTTTGTGTCCTAGAGTACCTCAAGTGCAGACTTCAGAGTCAGAAAGATATAGTTCCCCTCCTGAATACCAAGAAAACAGGCTTTATTTATTTAACACGTTTCACCTTTCCCAGGGCAATTTTCTACAACACACACACACAAAACACACCAAGAACAGAGTAAAGCAGTGCTAGGACCAGTCACAGCAAAATTGGGGGGCAGGAGAAGCTCAGAGTGTTCAATACCAATAAAATCAAAAAGGCATTTGCCTGTTGTCTAGGAGAGAGCAGTGAAGGTGCTAGGTGAGTCAAGAGAGAAAAAGTAACACCATAAAAGTAGAAATGCCTTTTCTCGGAGCAATGTACCTCACATCAGCTGAGGAAGGCAGCCTTCTGAGAGATATCTTTGTGCTTTCCCTGGCTGATGTGAGAGGAGAGGTTTCCACAAGTACCCAAGTCCCAAGCCACACAAGGCTTTAAAGCGAACATGAGCACTTTGAATTGTGCTCGTTAATAGACCAGAAGCCCGTGGAAGTCTTGAAGCACTGGCAAGATGCATCCCCGATTCATAGCCTATCAACTAGGTTCTGAATTAACGTCTTCAAAGGGCAGCCCCACATACAACACATTGCAGCAGTCTAACATGGAAGTTGGGACACGGGTGGCGCTGTGGGTTAAACCACAGAGCCTAGGACTTGCCGATCAGAAGGTTGGCGGTTCGAATCCCTGCGACAAGGTGAGCTCCCGTTGCTCGGTCCCTGCTCCTGCCAACCTAGCAGTTCAAAAGCACGTTAAAGTGCAAGTAGATAAATAGGTACCACTCCGGCGGGAAGGTAAACGGCATTTCTGTGCGCTGCTCTGGTTCACTAGAAGCGGCTTAGTCATGCTGGCCACATGACCCGGAAGCTGTACGCCAATAAAGCGAGATGAGCGCCGCAACCCCAGAGTCGGTCACGACTGGACCTAATGGTCAGGGTTCCCTTTATCTTTACCTTTTTAACATGGAAGTTACCAGAGCACGGATAAGTGTAGCAATTCTCTCTCTTTCTTTCTGAGAGGGGTTACAGCCAGCATACAATCCTTAAGTTCGTGAAAGACACTCTCGTGTCAATGAGAGTCTTGGGCCTCTACTGAAAGAGGTGGATGGGAAGCACCCAGACTCCAAACCGATTACTTTGGCAGGACAGCTAACCCTCCCACAAGATGCTGAATGCCACGTCTCTGGACAGATAAACCAAGCACTCCATCCCATCTTCTAAGATGGCCCTTCAGTTGTTTTGAGTGACATCTGCAGACTGATGGCGCCAAAAGCCAAAATTCATCCCCCAGTTTCATGTAGATGGTGAGAAGCCCAGGGGAAAAGATGGAGCTCTGTGGGACCCAATGTCATAGATGTCATGGGATTGAGCAGAAGTCCCCACCACCACCACCTTCTAGAATTGGGCTCCTTTAGAAGTAGAAGCACTAAACCCCTGACTCTCCAACTCAGTGGGCCTCCCTATAAGTTCTTCTTCTTCTTTGGCGATCACTCGTAGCCGAGTAAGATTGTCTTCCATAAACACGGTTTTAACAATGAGTCCCTATAAGTATACCATGGTTAGAGGTACTGTAAGTGACCTGAGAGACCCAAGAGAATTAGAAGCATTTTTCTGTAACATTTCTATACCATTTGGTATAGAAGGCATTTACACATATTCCCCCATTGCACTCCCCTGTTCTTCTCCCAGTGCAGGTCATCCTTCTGGGTGACCTGAACAGTTTCTGCAGTAGCAGCACTCTCAATCAGCAGCACTTGTCAGAAATGGGAGAGCTTCATTGCCAGGCTGCTCTGGGATGTTATGCTTTAGACATTTCATTCTATCTGGCAGCTTGTGTTCTTCAGCCATGTTTGTCAACATAGCTCACAGTATCAGCACTGCCATCAGCACTCTTTCACAAGGCCTTGAACATACCAGACAAACACATAATGCTACCTTCTACCAAGTCAGATGATTGGTTCATTCAGCCCAGTTTTGTCTGAGTGGCAAGAACTCTCCAAGGTCTCAGGCAATCTTTGCAGCCCTGTTACTTGCGAGTGCTTTCAAATGAAGATGCTAGGGGTGAACTTGGACCCTTCAGCATGCAAAGTCACATTATATCTATGGAGTTTTCCCCCAACTGGGAGCGGGAGCAGTCGTGGGGGGAGTATTTGCTCTGAGCTCTTTGCTCAAGACAGAGTATCTTTGTGGAATACAAGAAAAGCCATTTCTTCAGGGCCGGTGACTTTCTCCAATTAACTAGCACACTGCTTAAATCAGGCATTAACACTTTAATTGGTGGGATCAACTCCATTGAGACTTATAGCCCTCCAAGGAAGTTGTGTGGGTGCCACTAGAGTCTGTATCTGTGTTATTCATGGTGTTGTTCTTCTCTTTATTGGAGCAAATTTACCCATCATTTTATGTATTCTCCCCAAGTCAAAAAATGTACAAAGATCAAAGGTGTTGGTCTTCAGCTACTGGGCCAAGACACACCAGTGGGTCAGGGATATCCACATCCCCCATTGTTATTGTCCCTTTTCTTTAAGTGAAAGTGAAAAATGGGGGGGGGGAGCGCTGAGAAGCAATAAATAACAGTCAAAGTGAAACACTTATTGCAGAAGGATGAGGGTTGTAAGTGGGTCTCAGACCACAAAAGAAGGCTAACAACGAACCTCGAAACAGATTTCCAGCTCAGCCATCGTGATAACGCAGGTGGACAGATCCATCTTCTTCCCCCATACCCTGACTGTTGCTTGTGCTCTCTTTGCTCTGCCCCCGCCCCATGCAAAAGGCTTGCCTAGGCAAACACAATTGTGATTATGTTTTCCACCAGCCCCTAAGTTAAAGCAACGAGGACAGAATGGGGTATTTTTCATTAGTGAGAATACAAATGTGAGCTCAGCCCTTCAATTTAGAATACTCTGAATAGGAGATGGTCAGTGCTGTCTTTTTTATTTCATTATTGTTCGTTATTGTTTACACAAAAAACTTAAAATGGATAAGTATTTGAAATGAACAGTATTTTTCTCATGTTCGTGTTTATTGTTTGAGCAATTGCACAAATCTACAGCACTAATGTGCTGGAGAGTATAAGGAATTGCACGGCCTCACTGTGACAGAAATTCACATTTTAGTGGTTGAAGAGGGCAATAGGAAAGAGTGGCATTCCAAAGCCCTTGCCCACACATCCCTAGGGGCAGCGTGGGAAGAGAACCACACCCACAAAGTCTGAGGAAACTCTTCTGGGTGTGTTGCTGTGGATACACATTTGCATCCAGTTTAGCTGTTAAAATGAGACAAGCAAGTACAGAAGTGGGGTGAGTTTGTCTCCCTGTATGCTGCCCAAGAGTCATTCAGCTGAACTTGCACCATGACCTGTAAAGCAAACATAAAGCAGGAGAACAGCCCAAACAAGGCAAGCCAGGCTTCTCCCCTGCCCCCACCCCGGTTTATCCTCAGCTGCTAATACAGACAACAAGGGCTCCATTGCTGCAGGCCTCCTCCACCATATTTTCCTTTCTCTCTGTAGATTACCAAAATGTCACTCGGGCACAAGTAGGTCATCATTTTAGGGGTGGTCAGTGGACTGGAGATGTCTGTCTCAACAACATTCAAGGAAATAAAAGGAGAAGAAGAGGACTTCCTGGAGAGGCAATAAATCACCCAAATGGGGGGGGGGGGGGAGAAGAACCATGCAGGGAGAGCTGAAGTGAAGAAACACACTTAGCACTATGTGAGCAACCACTGTAGGAGAAGGAAAAGGGAAGTTTGGGCAGCTGAAGACATGGTGATATTTTTTTATTGACTGGGTTTCCAATTCCCCTGAATGGAGCAGTGGTTACTGTTGCTAAGAAAGGAGGATTTGATCACACAGGGAAGGAGAGAGCTCGAACCATACCCCAGAATAGAAGGAGAGCAGCCAACCACTACCAAGAGGGATGGAGGCAGCCAGAAGCCCTACAGGAGCTATAGCATGCTGCCATTGCACACGAGCAAGGTTTTTTGGTCAGTGGAGCGGACCCCAGCTGCAAACAAGCCACAACAGGCCCCATTAGAAACAGAGCTGATTTTCCATGCTCTTTAGCCAAAGTGGGAGCCTGGCACAAGACTAGTGCTTTTAAGGGAAGCTGTCAAACATTCCATTTGAGGTTTGCAAGGGAAAGGGTTATAGGCTGAGCAGGAATCTTTGCCCCCAATGCAGAATACCCAATGCTAGAGTATCTCCAACTGATGGCAGCCAAACCTCTGCTTGAAAACCTCCAGAGCCTGCCCTGTGGTCATTATTTCCACTGTTCCAACTGCTTTCATCAGCAAGAGGCTTCCCTAAACGTTCAACTGTAACATGTTCTCCAACAACTTCAGTCCCTTACATCTACACCTACCCGGGAGGGGGGGGGAGAGAGCAGAGAACAATTGTCTATCTCAATATAAGGCAGCTTCCACTATTCCTATCTGATGGTTCAGTTCACAATCAATAAAATTCCATAAAATGTCAATGAATAAGGGGGTAATAAAATAACAAAAAATACAGACTTATGCCATCCATTTTGACCAGCCAATGTACAAAATCATTTGACTGCATAATAATTTGGGCACAGCCATCTTCATCATCCTCCTGTGAGTGCATCACAATTTGCCTATAACTTTCTGAAAGAGTGGCCCATACATAAAACACAGTTCTCTAGAAGAAGTTGAATTAGAGCATAATAAAGTAGAACTGTTACTTCCTGTGACTTGGAAATTATGGTTTCATTAATGCAGCCTATAAATCATGGTAGCCTTTTCTGCAGCCATAGCACAGTGATGGCTCATGTTCAACTACAATCCCAAAATCCTTTTAACATGGTAAGTAACCCCCATGTTTTAACCTGTGCATTTTATTTTTCTTTCTGCCTAAATGCAGAACATGGCATTTTTCTCTGTTGAGTTTCATGTTCAGCTCTGTTTTCTGTTCTATCAAGGTAATTCTAAATGTTATTCCCCTCTTCAGAGGCCTTAGCTATAGCAGTCCCTCCCCATTTTGTGTCATCCACAAAACAGAAAGACTCAGAAGATTTCTTCCATACCTTCATCAAAGTCACTGATAAAAATGTTGGAAGAGAATCAAGACCACAGCAGATGTCTGCAGCATTCCACTCAAAACCTCCCTCTGGTAGGATGAGGAACCACTGCTGAGCATTTAGAGCAGAGCATGGTTGTCCAAACAGCTGTGAATCCACCTATCCAGGATGCTAGGACTGCAAGCTAGGCCTTTTAGTCACTTGCTTGGAAGCAGTTCTCATCACAGAAGAGTTAAAAATATTAGTTCTAGTTTCATGAAGACCCCCCCACACACACACCCCTCTACATGAAGGCAAGTGGGCTAGTATACCCTTTAGCTTTGTTTTCAAGGTCAGTCTTGGGGCAGAGCGTACAGACGAACAACTACAATGTACTGTAAAGCGCATCTCTCTTTACATGAAGCAGAACGGAGTCTTTAATAAGGGGGGTGGGAATAGATGAACACTCACTTTGCTTTGTTCCTCAGCTCTGAGCAGCTCTCCTGGGCCTCTTAATCCCAGGCACTGGTTGTTATTCCTGAACTACAACAGTATCCATTTCAGACCATAAGCCTATCTAAGCTTCCGGGAAGCCTCCCTGTGGATCTGTTCCAGCACGCTCCACTTTTGTTCCACAAGCCTGGGAAGCAGTCGCAGCCCGTGACAAGCAGTGCACCCACTGCCATATCAGATCCCACCTTTGTCCTAAACATTGACAGAGCTGCTCCCTTTCTAAACTGCAACCCATTGGTGTAGCTTGCTTGGCCCTCAAGCGAGCTTGTATGTCAAAAATGATGCCTCTATACAGCATCAAGCACCACCGTGAGGCATCTGCATCAGACCTGGGTAGATGAGAAATACGCTTTAGGAAATGTAGACAAGCAAAATTCTGCAATGTGAGTAGGCAAAGGCTTTTTGAGCATGTTCCGAGAGCTACAAGCTGCCTTCGGACCAACGTCTTTGTAGTTTTGCCACCAACTGCAGGGTGTGCAAATGCAGACAACCATCTACGGGTCAGCACAGATGCAGCACCAAGACAGCTGAACTTCCCACTAACGTTTGCAGCAGTTGTAGTTCCACACAAATATATAAATATATGAGCACACATGCGCACACGCACACACAACGGTGGTATCTGAAGCACTCCAGAAGCCAAGGGAAGTTTTCAGATTCTTAACACTTAAGCAATGCCTCTTCAGTTCTGTGATCTGTATTGCACAAATGACAACGTGAAATACAGCTGCAGCTTCAGTTTCCAGAGCCCAGACAAGTGCCACTCGGAGGTTATGGAAAGTTCATGAGCACCGACTGGCAATTTGGCGGCAGCACTTGCGCTACATTTATTAGGACAGGACAGTCTCCTAAGCATTCACACCCTGCAGCTCTGATCTCTCTCTGGACTCTTAGTTAGCCCACCGCCCCCTGACCCCTATTGCTTTTTCACTGTTCTTAAGCCAGCAGAAGCAACTCTGTTCTTGGAGAAGGGGGTGAAGGTCCCTGGTTGCCAGTACAGTTTCAAAGCTATGGCAGAGTCATTCTCCTGCCTCGGCCTCCGTGCGGCTGACCTGCTTTGTTTTTCTCTTCTCTCCCTGACAGGAACAGGGTATGTTTGTTGCCATGGCAAAAGCTGCAACACATTTACTTTGCTTTCCCCACAGATTTCCTGCCTCGTTGGCATTTGTTCTGGATGGGCAAGACTCTCCCCTGCTCTGTGACCTGCCATCTTTCTATACCTTCATCTCACTCTAAGGACACTCTTAGGGCTGCCAACCAGTTAGGGGGTCCTTTGGTCTGTTTTAGTCTGTTTAGCAGATTCAGAAAAAATTCAAAGGCTACAAAAATACATATTTACATATTGAAAAAAGCTTTGGTGAACAGGTATTGAGGAATGGAAGGAGACAACCTCTCTTATGCAAAATCACTTCAACTCAAGCCAAACTCAGCGGCAGCAGGCTGGGGCAACATGATGCAAGATGCCACTAAGAGCTTCTCCAAATGACCTATTAATTGAGCATCCATCCAGGTTTGCTGCCACAAAGTTTACAAAGGTTAGATTCAATCTGGTCTTCATTGTGTATTCCTTCTTATTTGTCTTCAGGAAGTTCATTCTTCTCTCACCCCAGTTTGTTTGCAAGGTGCTTATACACCTTCCCATCAGTTCACTCCACATTTTTCAATTCATTCCTCCACTTTCCTAACCACAAAAGGCCTGGATTTATTGAGCACTTTAATCCACTTTAATAAACCTACATTTCACAGTATTCCTTGAATTCCTCCTAGAAAATGTTGACAATCAGAGGTACCCCAAGTGAATATTTTAGAATGCATAGGGGAGGGCAGAAAGGAGTACTCAAAACTTTAGCTTGCACTCTTCCCAACCCAAAGCCACGGCTTGTCAGCTATTTTTTATTGTGGCTGCAGTCTCCAAAGCTGTACCAACCCACACTAGGAGTAACACAGTTGGGGAGAATGTGCAGGTAAAGGAATTAGCATTCCCTGGTGCCATCACATTTAACTTGTTTCAGTGCAAAAAAGAGATCTTACACAAGTAACCTCTCACTGTTAGAATGCCATATTTTTAGTCATGTTTATTAATTTCAAAGAACCAACTCTAAGTATAATTAACACTGGATGCAACCCTAGATGACTTCATAAACAAGGCTGAGAGATGTGAATAGTGCAGGACAGGAATAAGGAAACTGTGGCTCTCCAGTCATTATTGGACTCCAACTCTCATTTTCCCTAACAGACATAGCTAACGGTCAGGGACAATGGAAGCTAGAGTCCAGCAACATCTGAAGTGTCACAGGATTCCTATGCCTGGCGTAGGAGATGCAAGTTTAAAAAGGTATACTGACAGTAGAGCAAATGACTCTGTAGACTGGCACTAAGCAAGTAAGATCTAGATAACTGCACAATCCATTTTCCACTCTGAAAAACAAGAGTCTCCTTAGAAAGCATATCCAAAATCTCAACATATGCACACCATACATTCCTTGGGTAAACCTACGTCAATGCAGCCACTGACAGGCAGTGTCATCACCTTAAGCTGCCAGTGCTTTTATTATGAAAAGAAATCCACGGCAGTTACCCTGAAAGGCAAAATGATGCAGAATGGAAAGAAAACCGACTGCTGAAATATCATCCATCAATGCTGGTGCAGGGAGCAAAATACCAGGACCTCTGTGGTTTACTTGCTGGCAGATCCTTCAAGAGTGCCAAGTTTTGGCATGATGTTCACATCATCAGTGAACCAGGGCCAGTTTTAATCTGGGATTTAAATACTAAATGACTGCAATTAACTGGAACAGCTTGAGATACCAAGGCTACAATCTTATTCCCACTTCCCTGGGAGCAGGCCCCATTGAATTCAACAGGACTTCAGAGTAGATGTTAATTAGGAGTACTAACAAAAATTATTAAAAGAGAAGAAATCAAAGAGTGGTGGTGTCTGTCTGCCAAGTATAAAAATCTACTGCCCAGAAGTTACATACAGATGCTTTCCTCTTACAAAGGAAAGCATGAAGCTGCCTTTTACCATGTCAAAATGAGCTGCGATAGCCTGGACTTCAATGCAAGATGCCCTCATCAAGAGAGAAGCCTCAGTAATAGTTGTGAATGGCCAAAGGCTAGACACACAAGTCCAGCACAATGACACCCAGAAGACAGCTACTGGGAAGGGCCATAGCTCAGGGACAGAGCATCTGCTTTGCATGCAAAGGGTCCTAGGTTCAATCTCCAGGTAGGGCTGAGAAAGATCATAGTCGGTAACCCTGGAGAGTAGCTGCCAGTCAATGTAGACAATACTGAGCTAGATGGACCAATAGTTTGACTCTGTGTAAGGCAGTTCCCTGTTTGACCAAACTGCGGGAGGCAGTGGAGGACAGAGGTGCCTGGCGTTCTCTGGTCCATGGGGTCACGAAGAGTCGGACACGACTAAACGACTAAACAACAATAAAGGCAGTTCCCTATGTTCCTCCTGTCATGCTAAAATATATTCTTTGGTTTTAGTAGTCATTCTGGGAGGAGAACTACACACAATCCGCTCAGAGCATGTTACCAAATTCATGGGGGCCGGGAGAGTCCACATTTGGAAGTCAGAGTCAAATCAGGAAACGGGGGCTTAACTATCTGAATCTTGAGGTCTAGATGTGGAAGTGATGGGATAACAGCAGAGTTTGCTGAGATTGGATAAGCATTGAATTAAACACTACTAACTTCATGAGCACAATGTTGGGAATCCTACATTTGTCTTAACTTTGGTAGCTTCATTCTCTCTCTCAAAAAAGGACACACAAATTAGTTACATTTCTGAAAGTCTCTTAATCTTCCATTCTTCTATTAAGCTTAGGCTGCTGCAGGGCCAAGCCTAGCCAGCCTCTCCCGAGGCAAATACGACACTAGAAACAGCAATGAACAAGCAACTTGCCTGCTTTAGTGCACGAGTGCTGGAGGTACCAATTTTGGCAGGGTATATTTACAAACTCTGCATTATTGTGCTGGCTCTACTGGTTTGTCTTCTCTAGATGCTTGAAAGACAGAGATTTTCTGGGTAGGATTTTTTAAATAAAAATTGGAGTGGTACTCTGTGTACACAGTTGTCATTATGAGGACTATTCCAACTCACTGGCCAAGACAATTTAGCAATTTAAGTAGATCTTACCATCACTCCAGCATATCTATGTTGCCTCACAGCTGGGAAAGATGCAATCCACATTTCTTTAACCACTCTTCATAATCTTGGAGTCCGGTTTTAATCAGTTTATAACCTCAACAGAGATTTTCCCCTCCCAAGCTTATTAGTCTCTCCTCTACAAACTTCTTTCATAGCAACATTCAGATAAGCAAAACAGTTGACATATGAGGTGTGTGAATGTCCAGCCCTGCGTTGGCTGACAATTAACTACATACCAGCTCAGGAGACACTACCTTGCCTTCTGCAATGTCAGGTTGGAATTTCACAGTTAACCAAAACTGACAACCAAGCACTTCCAAAGCAGAGAAAGGTCACTATGTCAGATTCTCGTCCAGTTTGCTACTGCAGGCTCAATCACATAAAACACAAGCACTGTTCAACCCCAGATTCTAAAGGGAGATTTTGATGTATGGCAAACAGGCAACAAGGTACTGTTCATCAAGTTCCTGCCTTTCCTATCAACATTCACTGTATTTTTTTTTTAAAGAAAAGAGACTGTTCAAAGCAGATTGAACACCAATTATCTGTGTTATCCCTATAACAATCCTGTGAATTGTTTCCCATTCTGTCGTGGAAACTGTGCCATTGCTTTCTGGAAAGCATGGTATGCTATTAGCCTTCTCCCTAACTTTCAGGCATTGTTGTAGCAGCAAATCCATCCCCATGCCTTCCCAGCTCCAAGGCTGGGAGGTGGCATGAAATGGAATGGAATGGAGTATCCTGGAAGAGGGCCTGACTGGAGCTGAACTGTGAACAGGAAGACCCAGTTAAAAACACTGCAATATTTTAATTCCCACATGGGAATTAACAAGCACCCTAGGAACTTGCTTGGCCAACCTGACAAAACCACTCAAAAGACAAGAGTTTAAAAAAACACACTTTCTTGGATGTGTGTGGACAGACTTGAGTAGCTGTCATTTATTTACCATAATACATGCAAAAAGAGAGTGGGAACTGCTACTATGTGTTCTTTGCTTCAGTGTAACATTGGCACAAGCTAACCCAGACATTTTGCAAGAAGGATCCGAAGATACCCTCTGCTGCAGATAAGAGCACCCACCATGCTCTTGCCCTCTATTAACAAACTATTTTAACCCCCCCCCCAAACTCTTATGTTTTAACATTAAGCAAAAGAGTTATGTGGCACTCAAAATGTAGATTAAAATGTCCTAAATGGTTTTTTTACTGAGACCAAATAAAAATCACACAATACCATTCCAGTTGGGGGGGGGGCAAGTTTCCACAGTTAGCACTCTCCTTCTTTTGCATGCCCAACAAGACCGATACATAACATGTATAGCTTTCAGACATTTTCAAGAGACAGTAAAATAATGTGACAAAACTGATAATAGAATTGATTCAGAAGCAAAGAGAACATGCCTATCTCTTCAGACAGGGCCAATTTACAGACATCATGGGAGAGAGGGGACACACAAAGCAAAGAAGGGCTTGGAAAACATTTTATTTATATATAGAAATACAGAAACAGTGTAACTTGTTTCATCTAAAGCTTTAGCTCTGCTTTCACTTTTGCAGTTGTTTCAGCTTTGCTACAGTAACGTGTCAGTGGCCACCCTGAATGCTGTTCCTAGGAATAAGATGCCATACAAATATTTTAATAAATATTGAGAGAGACATACCAAAGAAACTTTTAAAGATTTAGAATAAAAAAGTGTTCTTCCTTAACCAGGCCTTTGGCTATTGACATCCAATGCCCTTTTAAAATGTGTTGGGGAGGAGAGGGATTATTGGGTTGTTCTTGTTTTTATTATGTTTTGTGTTTTTATATTGTGATTTTATATTGAGAACCGCCCTGAGACCTGTGGGTAGAGGGCAGTATACAAATTTAATTATTATTAATAATAATAATAATACCATGCAGTGCCCCTAGGCCAAACAAGATCAGACAGATTGAAATGCCGAAGAGCAGTGGTGGGAGCAGAGAACACTTTCATGCTCTGTGATCTCCAGAAGCAGGTAATTCATATCACATCTGGAGCACTAATAAAAGGATGAGCTACAGCCTGTTAAGAGTGGCCCAAGAGTCGTCAGTAGAAGAAATATTATTGGTTGCATAGAGAGATTTTCTGTAGCCCAGCAGCCTCCGTTACCTAACACACACACACACACCAAAAGAGAGTTGTTTCAGAATGATTCGCAGTCATTAGTCATTTTTAGAACAAGTGACTCATCTCCACGCAGAAGTCCCCAATACATACTGAAAAGAGGGTACCACTGATGCTTGGGGCTTCTCCAAGCCTTTCTCTATAGAGCTGTGGCAGGTGGCTACACTTCAGGCTTTTCAGAAGGCCTTAAAATACTTGCTTGTTTTGACAGGACTTCCTTTTTTTTTTTTGTCCCATTCACTGGCATTTTATGTAACTGGAGTTCTGAATTTGTTTTGAATTTTATGATTCTTTTTATTATTATTTGTAATATTGATTTTATTTAGTATTTCAATATGAATAAATAGCAAACAGGGCTCCAGAAGCCTGGAAGTCCAATTTGCAAATGTGGAATTATATTACCTATAGATTCAAAGTGATCTTTAGATATGATCTTTTAAAAAAACCAAGTGACCCACAGAATATGGATTCGAGCAAAGCTTCACCAGTTAATACAGATCTTGAAAGCAAAGGGCATTTAAGGGCACACATGCACTTCTCTTGTCCCCACCCAACATGAACGTGACCACAAGTCACTAATTCAATTTGTTTCTTAGAGCAATTTCCAGTCTTTTCCAACAATGACTCAAAATCCAGGGCACTTCAGAAATTTTGTCTCTTGTGGATGGTGTACAGCCACTGCATGTAGATCTCTGGAATCATCAGTGCCTACCACCAGACATAGGGAGTCATGTGCCTGCAGTATGCCAATTACCAATTTCCCTTCCAAAAGGGGTGCAGCACAGGACACACTAGTCCCAAAGTCGGTCAGCCAACTTTGATCCTCTTTCTGGCCTTTCTCCCACCCCAGCAGACAGTCACTGGAAAACAAGCTGCAGTACAACCAACAAGAGAGGGAGGGATGAGCAAGTGCTGTTTGTTTACGAAGCAAACAAGTGAACTCTTCATAACGCGTTTTTGGCATTATCTAACCATGGAAATAAATGCTGAACAAGATTTTGATCTACCTTAAATCTCAATATTGCAGAGAGCTCTCCAGCACCACCTGATAAGAGGTTGAGAGAACACCAAAGTTCTGGTCTTGTTTCCTCAGATTTGATCATGTGGAGCTCTTTTCTTTGGGGAGGGTTAGGCAAGAGCAGGTGGCGCTGTGGGTTAAAGCCTCAGTGCCTAGGACTTGCCGATCGCCGATCGAAAGGTCGGCGGTTTGAATCCCTGCGGCGGGGTGCGCTCCCGCTGCTCGGTCCCAGCGCCTGCCAACCTAGCAGTTCGAAAGCACCTCCGGGTGCAAGTAGATAAATAGGGACCGCTTACCAGCGGGAAGGTAAACGGCGTTTCCGTGTGCGGCTCTGGCTCGCCAGAGCAGCGATGTCACGCTGGCCACGTGACCCGGAAGTGTCTCCGGACAGCGCTGGCCCCTGGCCTCTTAAGTGAGATGGGCGCACAACCCCAGAGTCTGTCAAGACTGGCCCGTACGGGCAGGGGTACCTTTACCTTTTACCTTTAGGCAAGAGCTAGACCTTAATCCCCCCTCCCCTGACACACCTACACACTTTCCAGTTTTTACAGCCCTCACAAAAGGAGGTGTTTTGAGACACACAAATGTCACCTGTCAACAGAACTGAGCTGGAGGTGATGAACATTTTATAGTGGTCCTTTTGCTGACTACACTAAAATACTTTTAGAAGTTAAGAGTTGTTTAGAGTCAGATAGCACAGTTAAATACATGTTGGCGATTAATGCGTTCTTCTGCTTCTAAGGAGCGTCAAGGGAATCACAGAGTGAATATGCTGGCAACAGTTCTCTGCCTCTTTTCCACATCCTTCTTCATTCAACAGCAAACATATCAGGATTCTTTGAGAAACCACAAGCCCCAGGAGTACTTCTAGAAAAGGTGTCTTTCCAATAGATGTCAGACATATTTCACAAGATTCAATTGATAGAGAGGAAGGGGAATCATAGTCCCTGTGCACTGTGAGTAAAGATCTGAACCAGAAAAGAAGGCCACATCAAGCTACCACTATGCCATGATCAGAAGACAGCAGTCTCCTAGTATACATACATTGCTTTGTGTGGCAGAGGGAGGTATGTGCATGAGGAACAGCAGAAGAGTTGGACAGGGAAGGAGAACAGCCCTGAACATGACCCTTTTCTTCTTCTGCATTCAGGCAAGTAACAAATCACAAATGCTCTCAACAACTAGCCCTTCCAAACATGCCATATAAGAAGTCCTACAGATTCCCCAAAGAACAGAAGCTTTTCCCCACCTCAGCTAGTAGTAGGGCTTCGCTTGATGATGATGATGATGATGATGATGATGCATTCTGCTGATCTGATTACAGAGGATTTCAACAAACAGAATCGTGGTTGCTGTTCAACATCCTACACCTCAGACTCAGAAGTTAGGTCAACCAGGAAGCCACATTTGCCAGAAGCCACCAAATGTGAAATGTCAGCAAAAAAAGCAATTTCACTTTCCTAGTTAAAATATTGGTAAACTGGGGGGTAAACTAGAGCAGCCTGGGAAATCAAGTGCAGATACCAATATTGAGGTGGTAACTCTGGCAACTTGGCAAGTTAAGTTGCTTTCAGATTATAGTGCAGCTTAAATTAAAATTGACTGAGGAGTTAGACAACAAACAATCAACTTCTCAGGCAGGGGTCAGCAAACTTTTTCAGCAGGGGGCCGGTCCTTCATACCTTGGGGGCCGGACTATATTGGAGGGGATGAACGAATTCCTATGCCCCACAAATGACCTAGAGATGCATTTTAAATAAAAGCACACATTCTGCTTATGTAAAAACACCAGGCAGGCCCCACAAACAACCCAGAGATGCATTTTAAATAAAAGGACACATTCTACTCATGTAAAAACATACTGATTCCTGGACCATCTGCGGGCCAGATTTAGAAGGCGATTGAGCCAGATCTGGCCCCCGGGGGCCTTAGTTTGCCTACCCATGTTCTCAGGCATGAGTGATATGTGAGGAAAAGGCTACACTATCAGTAACAGCTTCACCTTAGACTTGTCAGGATTGTCCCCAGCATATGACAAGGTAATCAGCCCTTGCAAGTTGAGCTTCCAGAAGGAAAAGGCAGGAAACCAAGAACTAACTATGGAGACTGTGAGTATGCATCTCAGACAAAGCCTACCTGGCCCTCCTGAGGACACAAGATGGAGGGATTGCAGCATTACTGAGCGAGCACTTGCATATTTGCCAAATGCAATGCGCTATTGATGCACATCAGGTTTCTGTACAAAATACTATATTGTACGCAAATACAGGTACACAGCATAATGTTGTGAGAGAGAATCAGAAGATCACCAACAAAACTACATCCAGAATAAATTAGCGGATTAGGGCCCAAGCCTCGCCACAGTTGAGTAACGGACACCACACACATGGCACTGCCCAGTAATGGGGCAATTTCAAACTCCCTCTGCCTGCAATGACACCACTGGGTTGACAGTGCAGCAAATTCTACTCTGTATCTCAACAAGGCCACTAGAAGGATTTGTACACAACAGCCTGGTAGAGAGGTCATAGAGCATTTTCCCTCCTCCTTGTGCAACATCAGAATGCAAGAGAAATGAGGTGAAAGGACACAGGAAACAGAGAGGGAGGAACACAGTAAGATATCCTGCAGGTGTCCTGTTAATACCCCCAGAGAAGCAAGTCGGTTCCTGTCTAGCTGACAGCAGCATCCTTGCCATACACTAAAAGTTAACAGGATTTAAAATCAGCTCCTCTAAACCTAGCTTCGCATGCATGCATCAAAGTTTATTTCCCAGATAGCAGCATCTAAACATTGTCTCTGAAACCAAATAGCCTGCATTTTTCAAGTGAACAATGCTCTCTTACCACAATGTTCCATCACAGTGAATTTCAGCAAACATATTTTCAAGGTTAGCAAGAACGCAGTAAATAAATGGACCATCTGCGCTTTTAAGTGAAAGGGTCCATTTCAACAGTGTTTGTGGCCTTCTGCTTAGAAGGAATCTTGCCAGCGCTAAGCTCAAAAGAATTTCTGACAGACAAGGAGACTGGAGAAAGGCTACTGGGAAAGCTAGAAGTCTCTACTGAGAAGCAAGGGATCTTCCATAAAGAAAGGCAAGTAGGCAATAAAGTTACCGCTGTAACAAGCAAGAACTTAAGACTTGTATGAAGCAAGCCACACTGAGTCTCCCAGAATCTAAAAAACAATGACATGTTCTGTGAACCTTGAAATGTTATTGGTCTAATACAACAGCTCCTCTCACCTATTTGCCCTTCCAAAATGATCCTCAGAGTTGTAAAACAGAAGCATGTTCCATATTTTTCAATGCTTGTGGCTTTGCCAATTTTACTGGGAGTTCCATTCTCCAAGAGCTCTTAACAAACAGGACTCTTGGATTCTGCAGCTTCACCATAAGCAGACAGGGGGGAAATAGATGGGTAACCTCTCCTGCAGTCAGATCCATCCTCCCCCCAATGTTTCAATTACTATCACAAAAACTCTGTGAAACCTTTGGATATTGCCCCAGGGCTCCAGTTTTCCATGGATCTGTCTGTCCCAACCAAAGTCTACTTAAGTCAAGCCCCAGACAGAATTCCTGTTAACTAAGAAACACTGGCCTGCTTTTGAATGCAGGCGGGTGGGGTGGGCATGGGGGGGGGATTTCCCCACAACACTTTCCCACTTCAGTATTAGTGCCTTGCTCAACACTTCAGGCTTTCTGGTGGACTTTGTAAACAATCACCTATTTGTTTCTAAGCCTGTTTGCAGCCAGCCATCTCTGAATCACTACGGTGACTGCCTCCAATTGAGACCACAGAAAAACACAAGGACTGGAGAAACCCCGCATAAGCAGACATCTGCTGGTCATGTACTCTGCTTGCTGGAGACAACAAAATGAACTTGAGGAACCTTTAGATGAAAAGGTTTTGAGAGGCACAAGGATCCTCTGCCCCTTCTTCAAAGTCTGCATTTCTTCTCTCACCTGCCCCCACCCACCCACACATGTTTTGAGAGTACAGGTCAGATATTTGGCCTTCAAGAATTCACTTTGAACTCTTGATTGAATTACAAACTCGGGTCAGGCTAAATATTCTCAGAATGCAAGTTGCTCAAACTGATCAGAGACTTGACTTCCAAGGAACAGCAGTTCTTCTCCACCCACTGGCAGAAGTGAATCAACAGGTTCAAGAAGCATTTCAGATATATGCTAGTCAGTCTCTTGATCCAAGAAGCTACGAAAAAGTCTTTGTGCAACTAAGACCCATTCTGAACAAAACAAGGTGGAGGAAAGTAAGATTTATTTTAAATTGAGATTTCTTGTGTCAGATGCAATGAGCTGAATCCATTCTCATAATGAACAGAGAGCTCTACTTGGTGCTCACATTATAAGAAGGGGTTGGAGTGGCAATTTTCATCAATTCCCCCTTTCTCTTACAGTCCCCTAAAAAGCTGCTCCAGGGGATTCCAGAACAGCATGGGAAGTGATTCTGGGGGCTTGGGGAAATAGAAGTTACTTCCTCCTGCCTCACGCACTTTCCAGCAAGAACCCTCTTCTGGGTGCTGGTACCTTCTGCAAGTGGAAGGTGCCCTTGGATTAGCAATCCAGGAGCTCCTCAGTCAATAAGTTTTTGTATTCAGAATGGGCTCCAGATCATAAGATATGCAGGGAAAACTCTCATAGAAGCAGGTTCTTCAAACTTCAGTTCCCATACTAAGCCTCTGTTATTCATTAACACAGCTTTTACCCTGATATTTTCATAGACTTTAACATCAACCACTGTCAGTAATCCTGGTTGAGTCAGGCTTTTTAAATATGAATTTAACAGTGGAGGATAGCTCTACCTGGGAAACTACCTGGAGTGCATGCACCCATATGCTGTTGTTGGACTCCACTCCCATCACCCCAGCCAGCATGAGTCATGGTCAGGGGTGATGGGAGTTGTAGTCCAACAACAACTGGAAAGCCACAGGTATGGAGAAAGCAGCAATTAAGCTCTGCAACAAACTGAACGATAGCACCAGCAACACTGTGCCAGCTCAGATGTTGCACACCACAGCCCTAGATGGACCCAAGGGCTTCTTACATAGATCAGAAACTCACCATCATAGGACCACTGTTTCCTGTCTGCTTTCTACACTATATAGAAACAAAATATCAGCACAAGTAACAGAGCTGACCTAGAAGCTCTGCTGGACTAGCCTGCAGACAGAGATGAAGATTTTATTCCAGATTTCTGCAGATTTCTGCATTGCTGCCCCTGGCACCAGATTAACAGTAGATGGGAGCAGGCAAAAAGCAGGAGCACTGACTTATTCTCACCTGACTTATTCCAACAATAGGAGAATTTCTCATAATGTACAGTGGTACCTCGGGTTACAGACGCTTCAGGTTACAGACTCCGCTAACCCAGAAATAGAACCTCGGGTTAAGAACTTTGCTTCAGGATGAGAACAGAAATGGTGTCGCGGCAGCAGCGGGAGGCCTGGTAACTCAGGTTAAGAACAGTTTCAGGTTAAGAACGGACCTCCAGAACAAATTAAGTTCTTATCCCAAGGTACCACTGTATATGTTGGTTAGTCAGACTGGCTGTCAAGCTGCATTCAGCAACATTTGATGAACAAACAGCTGCTTAGCACATCATCAATCTAAAAGGCCCAGCAGCTAAGATGACAACCCAAAATTCAGCTTCATGATCAGAGGATACAAGTAGTACCTGTGTTTGGTTCAATGTAGCATGTTGAAGACCAACTAATTCGTTATGGCAAGTTTCTGAAGGCAGCCCTTTTTAGGGAAGCTTTTAATGTTTGATGTATTACTGTATTTTAATTTGGTTGGAAGCTGCCCAGAGTGGCTGGGGAAGCCCAGCCAGATGGGCGGGGTATAAAATTTATTTATTTATTTATTTATTTATTTATTTATTTATTATTTCATGGACAAGAGTCCACTTTAACAAATGAATAAACTGTAGTCCTCAGTTGGCAGATATATATGTACGTACATAAAGGGGAAAGTAAAAGATAGAGTCAAAGATTGTAGTCCTTGAGTTTCAATGCCATTTAACAATTCAATTAGAAGTTACATATGTGCAAAAAAAATAAAATCACAAGGATCACTCTTAGCAGCAGTAACTGGTGATTAAGGAATAGATTACATGGCAGGAAACCAAACCCCCCCCCCCAACAACCCAAAATCCCTTTTCTCCCACTATTGATCTCATCAAGTTGCTTTCTCCTCTCAGACCCAGAATTCAAAAGTACCATCAGAGCAGCTGGTGACACCCTCCTTCCATCAGTCACCCGGGATCAACCATCACAAGCCAGACTACTCCTTTCCACATGCAGAATGATAATTGCCATCTCAGAAGATGCTTACAGGGCAAAAATCTTGAGACTACTGCTGCCAGTAGTCAGGCTTCATGCTTTAAGAGAAGGTGTAAGATTCCAAGGCTGCTGCCACCAGATCAGACAGGAAATTCTGTCCTGCCCCAAGCAGAAGTATCCTTGGAAAGTGACCAGCTTTGGTTTAGATTCTTATCAAATGATGAATGAAATAATCTGGTCAGTTTCAGAATATCACACCTTGGACAGAAAAAATGCCAAATCAGATCCCAATTGATGGAAAGGGACCCTGCCACTATGAAGCCATCATCCAACATGGCAAACGTAAGCAGCTAGCACAGGTACGCATTGCCAGCTAATGCACCAAAGCATATGAAAGAAATTGACTAAAGAAAAAGGCACTAAGCTCTGCTAACAGGTGCCAGGCCTCACAAAAGGCAACGCTCATTGCCCTTGCTCTTTTCAACAGCAGAGAAGCATTCCAATCCTCCTTCACTGAATAAAAACAGGTCATGAGTAGCCTTAAAAGGTTCTGCTGTTTAAGCAAAATTTAAATGAAACAAAAATCTAACTGAAGTTTCTGAACCATCTCCTAAAGACCTCCTTTCCACAGACAGGCGCACACACACACACACAGAGAGAGAGAGAGAGAGAGAGAGAGAGAGAGAGAGAGAGAGAGAAAGGAGGGGAATTTTCTTTATTAGTCGGAGATCAACAGAGGCCCAGTGCAAACTGACAGCAAGACCGTGCCCGGCTTTTTGATGAACCTTATCAGTGCCGGAAAGCAAGGTGCTCTCAAAGTTACCACCGTGGCTACTTTGCATGGAGGCACCCAGGGTGCCTGCATCCCTAGCCACATGTGGCTGGTCCACAGCAACCCAGCAGCAGCGCCTGCCTGGACCACAGGTACTTCAACGAGTCAGCAGGCAAAAGAAACGACCAGGTTTGCTCTGGCAGGGAAAAGTGGCACTCTCGGGAGAAGCCTCCCCTCTCCGGGAGCGCGGAAAGCGGGAGCACAAGCAGGGCAGCCTGGTTGTGGGGACCAAATACTGGACGGGGAGGCGGCAACAGCATCCCTCACAGCGAAGAGGAAAGGAGCAAGACCACCTTCCCAAGCCAGTCTCCTGCAAGCCCAAGGAGCTCGTTGCAACGCCTCCGGGGATGCCCAGAGCCGCGCCACGCACATTCTCGGCGTGGCGGGGCTCGGAAGGCTCCCGCCGGCATTCCCAGCAAAAGAGGAGGGGAAAGGAGAGGAGCCGGGGTGGCCGGTGCCGGGGTGGCGGTCTGGTCTGGTCTCCCCTCTCGCTTTGTCGCTGCCGGGCACGAAGCAGACGCGACCCCCCACCGCAAGGCCTCGGGGGCGGCGCGCTCCAGCCTCGGGGAGCGGAGCTGTCAGGCGACCGGGCGACGGAGCAGCGGGTCCGAGGCCCCTCAGAGTCGCGCCCGCCTCACCTTGACGCGAGTGACGAGGTGCGTGGCCAGCTTGACGACGGCGAAGTTGCCCTTGCCGATGGTGCGCTCGATTTCGTAGTAGCCGATGCGCGCGGGGCCCGGCGGGCGGGCCGCGGAGGGCGGCGGGGCCGGGGGAGGCAGGCGGGTCCCGGGCGCCGGGAGCGGGGGGCCCCCGGCGCTTCCACCGCCGCCGCCGCCACCGGACGCTGCAGCCGCCGCCGCCATCTTGTTGTGAGGGAGCAGCCGCCCCTCCCCCCTCCTCCCGGGGCTGCGGCACCGCGTGAGCTCATCCGCACGGGGGCGGGGCCCCAGCCGCCGCCATGGCAACCGGCGGAGGAGGAGGTGGTGGAGGAGGAGGAGCCGCGCGCGGGTCCAGCCGCGGCGGCTTCTGACGCGAGAGGGACGTCAGCGCGCACGGCAGGCGGCCGGCGCGCGCGACGGCTACGGGGAGCGCGAAGGGACAAACTGCCCGTTCGTTGCAATTCCGGCGGCAGCTGCAGGTCAAGCCGTGTGGGAGACCACCAATGAAGTGGTCTCGTCCCCGCGCGCTCCAGAGCAGGGCCCGACCAGGAGCCTTTGCCTTCGCTTGCACGAGGGCCGCCCGACACGACGCGCCGCCTTTCGCACGTGCGACCCGCGGTTCGTTTGCAGAGCCGGGCGGCTGCACCGCCACATGAGGAAGAGGAGCGCCGGCTGCCGAGGGAGGCTGGGAGGCTGTCGCCCAAGGCTGAAGTCCTCCTAGCCAGCCGGGGTCTCTTGGCATCAGAAACTTGGGTGGGTTGGCCTTTCTCTTGGGGATTATTTTTGTTGTTGCTGTTGTTGTTTAGTCGTGTCCGACTCTTCGTGACCCCGTGGACCAGAGCACGCCAGGCCCTCCTGTCTTCCACTGCCTCCCGCAGTTTGGTCAAACTCATGTTAGTAGCTTTGAGAACACTATCCAACCATCTCGTTCTCTGTCGTCCCCTTCTCCTTGTGCCCTCCATCTTTCCCAACATCAGGGCCTTTTCCAGGGAGTCTTCTCTTCTCATGAGGTGGCCAAAGTATTGGAGCCTAAGCCTCAGGATCTGACCTTCCAGTGAGCACTCAGGGCTGATTTCCTTCAGAATGGAGAGGTTTGATCTTCTTGCAGTCCATGGGACTCTCAAGAGTCTCCTCCAGCACCATAATTCAAAAGCATCAATTCTTTGGCGATCAGCCTTCTTTATGGTCCAGCTCTCACTTCCATACATCACTACTGGGAAAACCATAGCTTTAACTATACGGACCTTTGTTGGCAAGGTGATGTCTCTGCTTTTTAAGATACTGTCTTAAAAATAATCTTGGGGATTATAGGGACAGTTTAAAAGAAAAGAAAAAGATTTATGCATGCACAAAAATGGGTGGAAGCATTCCCCACCAAAGAAGAATGGAGAAGTAAGGTCAGATGGACCACTGACGTAGCCAGGATATTTTTAGGGGCCGCCAAAGTTGTTCAACTTTGTTTCTTGTTTCTTTTTTGCTTTTATTTAAGGAAGTCAAAGTTGTTGAGCCTTTCTTGGGAAATCACGGGTAAAAAATACACAGTAAATAGAGGACAAGAAGACACTGCGGGGGGCAGGCTTCTGCTAGGGGGGCAGAACCTCGGAAAATTGAGTACTTTCTATGCTTTTTAACAGTGCTTGAGGATCTGGGGGGGTACCTGCGCCCCCACCCTTGACTACACCCATGTGATGGACTATGCAGAATTGGCAAAGTTAATAGCTGAAATAAGAGAATCTAACAATGATTGTTTTGTGGAAGAAGGAAGCCCTTTTTGGACTACGTAAGGAAATCTTCGTTTGATGAACTCACAAGGAGGATTTTAAATATGAGCAACAAAAGGAACTAGAGAATACAGTACTGATGTGTTGGTATAAGAAATAGAAGGTATTGTAGAGGGGGAGAAATTAAAACACCATGGAAAATGGGTCTGGAAGTCGGGAAAAGACAATTTTATTATGTACTGAAGTATTTTTAAAAATTGGAAAATCAATAAAAAGTTATATATAAAAACTTGGGTGGGTTTTCTGCTGGGCGGGTTGTGGGTGGCTGGAGTGGGCTCTGTGAAGCAGAGAGGAGCTGCTGAGGCAAGTGGAGAACATGGTGTGAGCAATGCTCCGTTTATTCCTTCAGCTCCATGATGTGGGAGCGAAAAGCAACTGACAGGGGTTGAAGAAAGCACTGGGCCATTCCCCTTCAAGCAGTGGCCAGCCCTGCCAGATGGCTACAGCCCTTTGCAGTGGCATAGCATGAGCAGGTCCACAGAGGCAGTTGCCCACGTGCAAAATTTCAAAAGAGAAAAAGTAGTCGTAATATAATAATAGTGTGCTCTCCCCCTCACACAGAGAATTTCTCCATTTTTGAACTTTCTACACAGTTTTTCAACAAGAAGGGGCCAATAAACTTTGTGACATAACATTTTACATTATTTTCCTGGCTAATTACAGCCATACTGCCCTCATGTAATTCTTATCGGTGAATTACATAATGTCTGGTAATAGTATTATTTCCCATTTGAAGATACCGGTATTGTAATGTTCCATAACATGTTAAAAAATCATAAATATAAAACTCATAATTTATCACCGAGTTGCAATGGGCACCTAGAAAGTCTTACTTCTCCCCTACCGGTCTCGTCTCTGTGATGTGTGTGACACTGATAGTTGTGTTGCACAATTTTAAAAAATCCACCTAAAGTAATCCTTAAAATGTTTATGTGTACAGAAGATTTTCTACTTGGAATGACATTCTTTCACCTTACAAATATTTGCAGAAACTCGTGTTACACTTTGTATTTATGAAACATGCTGTGATCTCCATTAGTTGTGTGGGTGGCAACAAACTGATCGCTAAATTAAGATGTGTCGAAATATCAAAATACTTCCACAAAGTAATGCCAACTGAGTGTTCCAACACAGAGTTAAAACATGATGCTATTGCCAGTGTGCACGTGTGCTGAGTTCGATCATTTGGTGAATTGTGTTGTTCTGGCATGTCAACAGGTTTTTTATATACAGTGGTGCCTCGCAAGACGAAATTAATTCGTTCCGCAAGTCTTTTCATCTTGCGAAGCACGGTTTCCCATAGGAATGCATTAAAAATCAATTAATGCGTTCCTATGGAAACCGCCTTCAGACCAGGTCCGGGGACAGTCTGTCCCCCGACCTCTTCTGAAGGCCGGTGGGGGGCGAAAGTCTTTGTCCCCCCTGCCTGCCTTCCCGGGGGCTTTTAAATCGCCCCGGGACAGCGGATAATTCCTCCACTGTCCCGGGGCGATTTTTTCGTCTTGCGAAGCACGGTTTCCCATAGGAATGCATTAAAAATCAATTAATGCGTTCCTATGGAAACCGCCTTCAGACCAGGTCCGGGGACAGTCTGTCCCCCGACCTCTTCTGAAGGCCGGTGGGGGGCGAAAGTCTTTGCTCCCCCCCCCCCCGCCTGCCTTCCCGGGGCGGTCTTAAAATGCTGGCGGTCTTAAAATGCTGCCGTCCCCCAGCATTTTAAAAGCCCCTGGGACAGCGGAGACTTCCCGGGGCGATTTTAATGCCGCCCGCCAGCATTTTAAGATCACCCCAGACAGCGGAGAAGTCCTCCGCTGTCCCGGGGTTTTTAAAATGCTGGTGGGCGGCAGCGAAGGCTTCGCGGGCAGCAGCGCTGCCGCCCGCCAGCATTTTAAGATCACCCCAGACAGCGGAGAAGTCCTCCACTGTCCCGGGGTTTTTAAAATGCTGGTGGGCGGCAGCGAAGGCTTCGCTGCCGCCCGCCAGCATTTTAAAATCGCCCCGGGAGCGGAGAAGTCTCCGCTGTCTGGGGTGATCTTAAAATGCTGGCGGGCGGCAGCGCTGCTGCCCGCGAAGCCTTCGCTGCCGCCCACCAGCATTTTAAAAACCCCGGGACAGCGGAGGACTTCTCCGCTGTCTGGGGTGATCTTAAAATGCTGGCGGGCGGCAGCGCTGCTGCCCGCCAGCATTTTAAAATCGCCCCGGGAAGTCTCCGCTGTCCCAGGGGCTTTTAAAATGCTGGGGGACGGCAGCATTTTAAGACCGCCAGCATTTTAAGACCGCCCCGGGAAGGCAGGCGGGGGGGGAGCAAAGACTTTCGCCCCCCACCGGCCTTCAGAAGAGGTCGGGGGACAGACTGTCCCCGGACCTGGTCTGAAGGCGGTTTCCATAGGAACGCATTAATTGATTTTTAATGCATTCCTATGGGAAACCGTGCTTCGCAAGACGAAAAACTCGCAAGACGAAAAGACTTGCGGAACGAATTAATTTCGTCTTGCGAGGCACCACTGTATATGTGTGTATGTGTGTGTGTGTGTGTTATATATATATAACATTTTCAAATTTACATCACATAGTAAACATTTTACATAATATTCCCTCCTTCCAAGGTTCATTTTACTTAACTCTCATTCCTGCATATTTTACTATAACCATTTAGGTTAGTTTTTTGCTGACACAGTAATTTCTTATTCTTTTGTTTCAAGTATATAATGTAAGAGAGAGAGATATAGATATAGATATTCAATTTTTAATGGTTTAAACATTTACCAAAGTAAAGAAATGGTTATACAATTAAGGGGCTGAGTGGTTAAAAAATAAAAATAGAGCAAGGCATAAAAGTGAATAAAAATATCTAACTTTTAAAAGACATCTGAAGGCAGCCCTGTTCAGGGAAGTTTTAATGTTCAATGTAATGTTTTAATTTATTGGAAGACCCCTAGAGTAGTTAGGGAAACCCAGCCAGATGGGCGGGGGATCAATAAATTATTATTATTACAGTGGTACCTCGGGTTAAGTACTTAATTCGTTCAGGAGGCCCGTTCTTAACCTGAAACTGTTCTTAACCTGAAGCACCACTTTAGCTTATGGGGCCTCCTGCTGCCGCCACACTGCCGGAGCACAATTTCTGTTCTCATCCTGAAGCAAAGTTCTTAACCCAAGGTACTATTTCTGGGTTAGCGGAGTCTGTAACCTGAAGTGTATGTAACCCGAAGCGTATGTAACCCGAGGTACCACTGTAGCATTAGTATTAGGTTTTTTTGATTTTTCAGAGAATCCTACACATCTAGACATGCCATGTCAGCCAGGATGCTAAAAAAAAAATGAGGTGCACAAGTCAGGAAGAGGAGGAAGATAGAGCAGGAGCAACAAGCTCAGCTAGCTGGAAACCTTGAAAGGTTTCTTGTGAGCACTGCTAAAAGCACACCAGGCTCACTAGCAGCAAGTGCCACAGGAGCCTCATCCTGTGTATGTGAACATTCCTGTTGTTGCTTTAGAAGCAGAGACAGCTTTGCCTGAGGATGATTCTGCTTCTGCTCAGCTATATATTCTGCCAGAGAGTATTGACCTAAAACTTTTCGCTGATATTGGCTATTGGCCTGAAGC
This sequence comes from Podarcis gaigeae, assembly GCF_964106915.1. Taxonomy (NCBI): domain Eukaryota; kingdom Metazoa; phylum Chordata; class Lepidosauria; order Squamata; family Lacertidae; genus Podarcis; species Podarcis gaigeae. Next base: position 16,993,200 of record NC_139692.1, on the reverse strand, counting down.
GGGTGGTGCAATCCAGTTTGAGTGTTAAGCACCAGATCACCGCTGCACCTGCATAGTTCTCTCTCCGTTAACCATCCACCAGGCAAGGCGCACTTTGTACTACCGACGGTCGTGCAACGCCACTGGTACCTGGGTGCATAATAGTGCTATTTTTAACTAGCTCTGCCTGAGCAGCTTTTGCTACTAGGCATCACCGCATCACAAAAGGTATTACACCTGCTGTTGCCACGGGCTGTGTACACTTCTCACAGCCGTGCTGGGGCGGGTAAGCAAACCACATTGTAGTTCTTGTCATAAAAAGGTCACATACATGAAAGTAAACAAGCCTTAACTTCCTAAAATATATTGCACCTACACTCCTCACATCCAATTCAGTGTTCATACATAGCCTGAGCCATCAAAACAATTCGGTCAAGCTATACAATTTGCTTACCTCTGCACCCTAGGCCAGCAGTTGCATGCTTGCAGTTCATTTTTGCCCTTCGGGGTTGTATCCAGCACCAGACATACTCTGTGTAGTCCCACTGAAATTATTCTGTATTCTGAAATTATTCGCTGTATTCTTTTTGGTGCCTGCTGAAGGCATTCTTATTTAGACAAGTCTACCCAGATGTTTAGAAAGTTCTACCAGTTTTAATTTGTTTAATGTATTTTATTGTGGTTTTAAGATGGTTGCGATTCTTTAAGTGATAATTTTCTTGTTTTAATCTTTTTTGCAAACTGCTTTGAGGGTTTTTTCCTACAATCAAGTGGTATATAAATTTTATGAAATAAACAGATGTGGCCAAAATGTTCCATTAATTCAGTGGGTCTACTCGGAATAACCATCAATTGGATACAGCACTGTACATTTTAAGCAAGATTCTTTCCTCTTGCCAAAGAATTGATCATTCAGACACAAAGGGGCCCCCTGCTGGTCATACACAGGTAATATATATAACATTGACTTACCAAACAACTGCCACCAGCACATTGGGCATACCATATGGAAATTGGCCTTGAAATGTTTGACTCTACAACTTAAGGAGAGACACTAGACTTGCCCTAGAAGAATTATAGATGAGCTGTCCTGAAAATCTGGTTCAATTTGCACAAGAGGCTGATCTGTGGTACTTGCCTTCTGTACTCCACCATTGCCATGTGCAAAGCAAATTGCTGTTTTAACAGCACACAAACTGGTCAAAAGCAGCCCCCATCCACATTAGTAGGATAGCCATTGTTTATTTTTGCTGAGGAGCACTGCTCAGTCACCAAGGGAGAAGCCTGTGGGCAAAATTGCTCATTGATGGCTCTGGCTGTTCCATAGCTGCTGGTAATACAGTTTGGAAACCAGTAAATAAACCAGAGAATGCACCACTTTTTAATCAGTGCCACCTCCATGATACAAATTGGGACCAGGGGAAGCTGCCTTACACCAAATCAGAACATTGGTACATTAACATTTACAGAGGTACCTCTGGTTACATACGCTTCAGGTTACATACGCTTCAGGTTACAGACTCCGCTAACCCAGAAATAGTGCTTCAGGTTAAGAACTTTGCTTCAAGATGAGAACAGAAATCGTGCTCCGGCGGCGCAGCAGGAGGAGGAGGCCCCATTAGCTAAAGTGGTGCTTCAGGTTAAGAACAGTTTCAGGTTAAGTACAGACCTCCGGAATGAATTAAGTACTTAACCCGAGGTACCACTGTACAACTATTAACAAGCAGCAAAGTGCAATCTCAAAAGAATAACAAAAGATGGTATAGAATCTAGTAAAAAGAATGAGTTCACCAGAATAAGTTATGCCTCTCAAACTTACTGAATATGATCTAAGATTGTTGGGGATGTGAGGTGCTGTGTTGGACTAGTTTTCCATCCAGCCCTGCATTGTCTACTATTGACGGACAGCAGATTTTCAGGATGTCAAGATTCTCCATTTATCATTGCTCAGATGCTTTGTTTTTAACGGTGAATAATACTGATTGGACCTGGAACCTTCCCTTATATACAGCATGTACTTTGCAACTGAGCAAAAGTACTACATTTAAGTACATTCTACATAAAGAGAGACATTAGCTTTGGAATGCACATCATGAAGAAACAGCCTAGTAGGGTCAAGCAGGGTTTAAGCAGCACCAAGGAAGGGGCCTAGGCCAGCAGAACTGCCTGGGTCACACACCCTTTGCAAAGACCCACAAAGCTAACTCCCCAGGCTCGTCATCTCCAGCCTCACAATCATTTTAAGGTGAGAAGTCTGAATAGTCTCGCTCCACCGGCAAAAAGAAATGCAGACATTTATCCTCTAGAATAAAAATGCAAAACAACAACATCAGCATAATACCTTTTTTCTAGGACAAAACAAACAAGTGATGTCACACCAGAACAATTATAATTCACACAACCCCCCCCCCCAAAATGACAATAAAAGGAGGATACTGCAGGGAGACGTGCAACTCTCAGTGGGGAATAACAAGGCTCCCCTTCCTCAGATGAACACATAAAATACTTATCCTCATTCCCCCTTATTAGCCAAGTCTAGGGCACAGCTCTGTATTGCTGAAAAAGCAGCTCTTTTGAATTTGTTGCAAGACTAGCAGTTTTGTTCCCTGTTGTAGAAGCTGATTTGTTTCCACTGTACTTTGCTTATATGTTTGTATTTAAATAAAATAAATGTTGCTAAGCCACTATAAGCCTCTAGTTTTCCCTTTCATATCCAAAGGAACCCAGCCCAGTACTGCTACATCCGATCTCAAGAACTAGGGAATACATGAAAAATAGCAAAGTCTTCAAACAAAAGCAAGCTTTTTAAAGCCTGTTAAGGCAAATCCTCAGACCCCCCACGCCATTTTGCTCATCTTTGTAGCCTGCTTACTAAACAGCCTAATTCATCTTCATACCCAGAGATTAGGCTAAACCCATCTTATTTGTGTATGTGTTTTAAATAGGAGTGTAAGTGAGGCAAACAACGCCTGCTGATATTCCCTCTTCTATAAAACTTAATGGTACAGGAACCTGGTCCTCTTTCTCAACCTAACTGCTGGATCGCAGCTATGTCCCATTTTTCTACCTCCCATCTAGCAGTCTCATTTTAGCGTGTTGGGATGTTACAAAGCTGTATTGGATTATTCACGGAGTGGAGAAAGATAGCTTTTTGTTAACCTTCCTCCATAACACCTGAACCCAGTGGTTTTCAACCAGTGTGCCGTGGCACCCTTGGGCACCTTGAATGATGGTCAGGGGTGCCGCGGGCAATACTGGCCTCTATCCCTCTTTCCTTCCCTCCCTCCTCTGATGCCCTCTTGCATCCCTTCTTCCCAAAGGCTTGCACAGCTGTTTGTTGCAGCAGTTGCTGCCCAGAGGACTCTTGGGGAGAGGAGAGGAGGCTGAGGGAACACTGCACAAGGAAGGGTGTTTGAAAAAGGGTGAGAGGCTGCCAGCTCTGCAGACAAGAGGTGACATGACTGGGCTCCTGAGCCCCCACAGGGGTGCCACAGAAAGAATGTAGTTGGTCAAGGGAGCCATGGACTCAAAAAGGGGTCCAGTGAAGTTGGAAGGGTTCAGGACAGACAAAAAGGAAGGCTTCCTCATGTTGTTCACAGTTAATCAAGGGAACTTACAGTGGTACCTCAGGTTACATACACTTCAGGTTACAGATGCTTCAGGTTACAGACTCCGCTAACTGAGAAATAGTACCTCGGGTTAAGAACTTTGCTTCAGGATGAGAACAGAAACCATGCTCCGGAGGCGTGGTGGCAGTGGAAGGCCCCATTAGCTAAAGAACAGGTTAAGAACAGTTTCAGGTTAAGAATGGACCTCTGGAACTAATTAAGTACTTAACCCGAGGTACCACTGTACTACCGTAAGATGAGACAATGGCTACCAACTTGGTTGTTGTTGATGATGACGACTGTGGCAGTGGCTCTCCAGAATGCCAAGTATTGTCAGGGACTGGGCAGAGGAGGAATGGTGGAGACCGCCTCCCCATCCTGACCCTTCCAGAAAGGGGGAGGAGGAACACAGTATAGATTTACAACAGGAGTTTGAGGGAGGTAGCAGCTCCAAGGCAGATGAGGGGGAAAGCTGGGGAATCGTGGGAGAGCCAGAACAACACCCAGCTGACAAGTCATTAGAAAGCATTCCAGGCCCTCCATCTTCCAGAACCCAGAAGCCTTAAAAGTAGGAGAGCTAAGAGCTCAAAGACAGAGGGCACGTAGCAGCACACGTAGAGGAGACAATGAGAATAACGAATGAGGAAGTGGGAGAGGCAGGGTGGGTGGGCAACACCATTATCCAAGAGGCTGGGTTCTATAGCTTGAAATATAGACTGAAATTAAAAAGAACTGTCAGAAACTTTTCCTTGCCTTTATACTTTCCTGGGCAACTAGCCGGGAGCCGCTGACAGCTTCCTGACAGGTATAAGTCTTCTCCCAGCCCTGTCTGAGTATGTGTAGCAGTTGGTGTGGTGGAGCTGTGGCACTCAGCTGACCATTGCTACTGATTTCTGGGAAAGGGGGCACAAACATGCTGACAATGCCAGAGCAGCACTCCTGCTGGTGCTTTCGCACTGCACTGACTTTGCCACCGTTCACTCTTTACACCCCTGTAAGCAGCAGCAGCAGCAACATGACCAACCAGGAGTCAGGTGAGCACCACCGTACTGTCTGCTACTACTGGAGACATCAGAGATTGAATCAGGGACTTTCTGCATGCAAAGCCCATGTTCTGCCATTGAGCCATCTCCCTTGTGCCCCTATTCATGCCAGCAGTTTATTATGTACCTTCAAATGTCAGGCAAAAGCATTCCTTTCTAACTAGGCCTTTTACTTTTAACTATCTATGGCCTGTTAAGGTATGTGGGATGTTTAAAAAGCATTCCCCCCCCCTTGGTTTTAATGTATGGCGGGGGTTGGTAAGTCGCTCTTAGTTGCAATGGCATGTAAAAATGCAACTAATAAATTTGATAAATGGTGATTGTGATGCAGCTAGCAATAAATTATTGGCCTGGGTGGCAACTTACTGCTGGCTGGATTTTGTGGGGAAGGGGTAGATATTCCAATTGCTGTTTTGTTCACTCACAAATGTTGATCACTGGTGATTTATTGGCACTGTTATTTCAAGGAGAGGGGAAGCTCATGGATTTGGAAGGAATAAATTTCATATGCATTGCAGGTGGTAGGCAGCCGTTGCACAGGAGATTGAGTGGGAGCTGGAGAGAGGAAACTAGGGCAACAGCTGTGAACACTGCAGACATTGGCAAAAGTGGAATCTGCACAGCAAAACCCCAGAGACAAAAAAAAAAAAACCCACCCCACAACCTGCTGTGCCCTCATAGGTCAGCCAACATGAGCCAAGCTGCCTGACCTTGCCGTTCATTAATGGGTTTTGTTCCAATTAGATGCCATCTACCTGCATCTTTCATAAATTAAGGCTGTTTCAGAGAACTTTGTTGTCATGGTTGCCAAGGGAAATGACTGAGTTAGCTTCAAGTGGCCCAACTGTTGCCCGTGGCAACACTGGAGCTTCAGTTCCCCTTAAAATAAGGGACAGGTGAGTTTCAGTTGCCTCCTGAAAAGGGAATTAAATTGACACAGCCTTTGTTTAATATTCATCTTCAGCCAGCTGCTCTCATATGTAGAGGAAAGGAGATAACGTGTGTGTATTGCAAGGGACAGGTCATTTGCCTGACTTAACTTTTCATGGTTCAGCTGAGGTCTCTGCACTGATACACATGTAATTACAGCTTTAAAAAGTCTTTCAGAAACCATCACAGCCAGTCTTCTCTCTTTCCTTCATGCTCCCACTTTCTCACTTAACTATCTTCTTCCCTCACTTTTCTCCTGTAATGTGTGATCTGCAGGGAGCTCTGGGTGATGACAACAGCAAATTGACTTCAGGGATGGGGTGTGTGTGAGAGAGGGAGACAGCTTGTTATGGCCAAAGGAGAAAGGGCCTTGAGCCTTTGGCCAGAAGCATGCGAAGACAACATTAAAGTAAGATGCAATCCTTAAAAGCTTCAAGAAGGATATAGGATCTCAGTCCCTTGTTAAGAGATAAACCATATGAGCCCCAGGCTTAACAATGTAAATCTCTTAAAGTCGCTGCCTGTTGAAGGAAGTGAATTAGTACAGATGAGGATTTTCTCCGTGAGATAGGAGGGGTGGGGAGGATTGGCTGCTAGGAACTGGGAAAATAGTGATGGTGGACAGCCAAGCACCTGTATTTTGCTGACCAGTTGTCGTTTGAACTAGTTTCCACAATCTGTAAGTGGGAGAGTTCATGGATAGGCATAAGAAGTGGTTTGTCCAAGGTTGCCTTATAATGAGGCCAGGATGGTAGCTGTGCGAGTGTCTCAGGAAAAGGAAGAAGCCATGTTTATGGTGGGAGAGATTGAGATGATTCTCCCAGCCACAAGCCTTTCTCAAGCCGCAGGAAAAAGAAAGAGAAGCAGCCCCTCCCTCACCCAACTGCCCCCCCAGCTGCTTCTGAAGGACCAATGTACTGTATTCTGAAAGTAGCAGAGAAGCAGCAATTGCAGCTCCTTCTAAACAGTTGTCTTTTCATTTTATCCTAATGCACTTTTAAAAATCAATGCTTTTGATCTTTGGTAAATTGCTATGTCAGGTCTGTCTGAAAATCAGTATAGAAATACTTCAAATAAATGCATTAATCAGCTTATGGAAACCCAGAACAAGTCCTGAAATTAAAAGACGTTCTCTCTGTGTGTGTATCTTAATTTCTGTGTGCTGTGCAGGGGAATATTTGTTTAAAACAATGAAGCAAAACTAATTTTATTAGAAATGGCCTTTGCTACTGGTGATAAAGGTAGATGATGGTCAACAGGGGAGACCAAGCTTCTCTTTCAGGAGGTGGAGTTTATGCTTTAATGAGCAGCTGGTTCTATGCCATCAAGTAGCTATGGATATAACAATAATATATAAAATAGTTAGTGACATACAGTTAAGCCAAACAAATTTGATAAAACACACTTGGGAATCAGATCTTGAGGCAGGAATTGGTAAATAAATACAGTAGATAAATAGATTGGCAGAGCCCGTGAGCGAAGAGGCCCTTAAAGTCAGTGTCCATGCATATAAAAGAAAATAAGCTACTACACAGACAGCATTTTACACCTTTGAGGTGTAGCCTACAGTAGTCATATTAATAAAGTTATTTCTCCTCTTTGCTAAAGAGGGAGTAAAGACGTGGGAACACTGGTGGGTGTATGACAGATTACAGCCACGTTGGAAAAATGTTGGTGAAATAAGTTAGATCACAAAACAGAATGTTATCTGTACCCCAACTTTAGTATTGTTAAGTATCTTTAAAAATGAAAATGTCAATCTCAGATATAAATACTTGATTAATTTTCTTTTAGTAGCAGCCCTACAACTTGTTGCCCCAAACTAGAAATCTTTGCAATGTTTACAAATCTCACAATGGAAGCAAGAAGTATGGACTATAGCACTCTCAGAAAAATTGACCAAAGAAGTTAAAGCCTTAGATGAAAAGAAAAATGAGAACAATTTTATAGAGACATGGTACCCTTTCGTCACATACCTGACAGAACATCAATTACAGTGGCATTCACCAGACTTGCATTTGAAACTTTGGAATAACACTTCCCCATAGGACTTTGTGGCTTGGAGGAGGGGGTAGGTAAGGCAAACTATTTAATAAGGGGAGTTATGTTCTCATGTTTATTTGGAAAAACCAATTAAAAACATTTTAAAAAGCAGCAGCCACAGATAACTTGCCAAACCAAGATGGGACCCCTGAGATTTTAGTAGATGAAATCTGTGCCAAATGGAACAGGTTGAAATTAAACACTATCATTATTCTGTTCACAGCTCCATATTATATCATGCGATGCTTAACATATCCATATGAACTATTTCATCAATTTGTGTTTGAAATATTTTTTTGAAAACTTCAAATGGTAGGTAAGGGGTGGGCTATGATGCAGTTCATGTCTAAAATCATACACTATGTTATAAGCTTGTGTGTACAGCATCTTAGGTCAAGGGTGGAAAGTGACAATCTTCCATCAAAGGCTGTTGTTGCAAGTGTCCTATTTTTACCCAAAAGTACCCCTAAGCGCTCTCTATCCTTTCAGTTACTGCAACTCTTACGGTGCTTTTTATTATAAAAACAAACAAACACGCTTGGCTACCATTCTCTCCAGGGCCAGCCCTATTTGGCCAAATGTGACACTAATTGCCTCAGGCGGCAGATGCTGGAGGCTGCCCCCTGACAGTTAGCCCTTAACTGTTCCCAGGCACCGGTTTGCATCATTCACGGCATTACAGAGAAATTGTGCTGAGTGGTGTGGGTTTCATAATGAGACTGAGACCTTCTGTGCAATGGGTCCTATTCTACTGTTAAAGGGCCAGTGCATGAGCACTGCCTTTGCTTGTATCACATCACCCAAATTTAAGCAGCTTAATAATTAATAATAATTAAAACATTGTTTTGATCTTCTCTCTCCTGTTCCCACTCTATATCTGACTTTGAGTCACTTTCCTTTAAGGGGTGTGGAAGTCTAATGCATGTGATGATTATCTTCCTTCGGCTCTCCAGTTGCTAAAAGGAAGTTTAAAACTTTCTCAATTTTATAGGGAAGGTGATGGAGGAATTGAAACAATTGCAGAAACATGTAAATACAGTGCTCGTGAGGATACAATGTGAAAATAACTATGAGCGTAGGAAGCAATTAGAGAGATGACTATCAATTCCCATGAAGTAGAGGAAAACATTCCTGAAAACTTAATGGGAATCATTCCATTGTCTACTTTCCCACTGCTCCCAGAATCTTTCCGTAGATGATGTGGCTGAAGTAATTATTAAGACACATCATAATGCTATTTTGCTTTGAGTTATACCCGTTCTCATTAGGTTCTATTGCCGCATTATTTTAGATGTTTATGCATGCATTTGATAAGTCATATCTCCTTACGCTAGAGAAAGGGAAGGACCATAGTGTGCAGAAGCCTCCAGGTTCAGTCCTTGGCATCTCCAGGCATGGCTTCAAAGAATCTGTCTTTGTTCCTGGATAACTGAACAAGCTTGGAAGAAAAGAGAAACTGAGAGAAACTGAAATTGACAAGAGTCACACATCCTTACTTGCAAATTTATTATGGAACAAGTGTTTTATGCACCTTCATCAGATGCATGAAGTGCTATCTTGAGAATTTATACATCCATGGGTGATGGTTAGCAATGTGATCAGGAGAAAATGACCTGTGGAAAAATGGAGCTGTGACAGGTGGTGTAGACTGGCCACCCAAAATATGACATGCCAGGCAGCATCCAAATCTTTGTGGCTGGGTTTCTCTACATGTTTTTTGTCCTTGACTGCAGGGTGTGGTTTCCTATATGTCCCTTCCTCACCCTCCCTTTCCTAGAACTGGAAACTATTTTTTACTATGGCGGAGGACAATGAGCTACAGACATTTTTAGGGAAAAGGTGGAGGGTAGAGAGACAATGACACTCATTACCATTTTCAGGACCATACTGTGGCCCATACTGGAACAACAATCACACTAAGAGTTGGACATATCAGAACAGTCGTATAACTTCATGTCAAATGGAAATGTCTCCGTGGGAATTTTTGTTCAGATCCAGAAGGGAAGCAGCTTACAGACAAATTGCAATTTATTATTTTCCACCATATATTTTTTCAGATCCAGAAGGGAAGCAGCTTACAGACAAATTGCAATTTATTATTTTCCACCATATATTTTTTTTAAACTACATTTTAAAGAACTTAGTCCTTAGTGACAACAGTAATATATTGGGCTATATCCTACTAAGAGTAGAAGACCAAGTGACATTCATAGGCTAAGTTAGTCATGCCCATTATGTTTAACTGGCCTTCTCTGAGTAAGAACATAATTGGATAGAACCCATTGGTTTTACCTGCTGCGAAAAAAATCTTAAACTCACACTACAGGACAGCAAACCTATGGCATCAACCAGAACGCCACTCGTTTCATCGTGACGCCATGGACCTGAGCAGTGACGTCACCGCCACGCGCCCACTGGTTCCTCCCGCAAGCCTAGAGTTCCTCCTCCTCTCAATATGGCGCCGGGTGAGACTCCGCAAAAAAAGAAAAGAAAAGAAAAGGCGCTGAAGTAGCGTAGGTCGCATGAACCCTCCGGCACGCCGTATTAGGGCGATGTGCGCCCTCTAGAGGAACAAATTGGGAATAGCGGAACGGGAGTTCTAAATGGGCGGGATTTCCTCCCCGGGGGCGAAACTGATTCGCTAGCGAAAAGGGCGCAGGGCGGAAGCAGACCTTTGCGCAGGCGCAGTCTAGGGGTGGTCGGAGACGGAGCTGGGGGGAGGGGCGCGCCCGCCAGAGCATCGGGGAGAAGGAGGAGGGTCGTGAGGCGAAGAGACTCGAGCGCCATGGAGGAGCGGGGCGAGCCGCAGTCGCCGCCGGCGTGAGTAGGGGCGGTCGGGCCGGTCTTTCCCCTGGGCCGCAGGGCGGGCCTCCGTTAGCCGCCCCTCCCCCAGCACGCCCGCCGCCCGCACGGAAGGCCCGGTGCGGGGAGGAGAGGAGGGAGCCGCGCTCGGCGGAGCCCTCATCCGAGGATGCGCTCTGGGGCTGGAGGGGGGCAAGCAAGGGCGGGCAGGAGGGTGGGGCCCAGGACCCCCTCCCGGCCCCCCTCCCCGCTGCACCGGGGTTCCCATGGCAACGAGGCTTGGCGGGAGGCCTTCGTTCTGCGCCCCTGCTGGCGCCTGGCCGAAAGGCACCAAGGGTCCCCTGAGGCTGATGGCCAGGGGGGCTCCCTCGTGCCTGAGCCGGGAGCCCTTCACCTGGTTCCCACCTTTCTCATTTGTTTTGGCTTGCCGGGGCAGAGGTGGGGGCTCGGGGTCGTGGTCGAAATCTTAAAATATTAGGCATGGGAAGGCGGGTGCGAGTATCTGTGTCCTTCCTCATCTGTTGTTCCATCCCAGCACCTGTTCCTTCCTCTGACTGACTGCCCTGCAAATTCTTCTGCTCCGTTATGTTGTTGACCCATGTGTTTCTTCGCAGTACGGTCGGAGATATAAAAGTACGGCTTCACATATTTATTTGTTTACATGTACAGGCAAGGTGATTTGCAGTTTTTCCCATGTGGTAAATGCAAACATAATTTCTAACATGTTTGGTGCCTTGTGACATCTGAAATGTTCCCCAAGTGGAATAATTGTGCTAATATATGCATTTTTGTATAACTCGTTCATACGACAGATCTCACTGTTACAGAATATGGCATACTGAAACTGTTGTCTTCTCAGGGATAGGATGAGCCAGGGTGACTCAAACCCAGCAGCAATTCCACATGCAGCTGAAGATGTTCAGGGAGATGACAGGTGGATGTCACAGGTAAAAAAACCATGGTATGCTGTAGCAGGATTGAGTGGGTTTTTCTGTCTTGTACGACACCTGTAGGGATAGCGATCACTCCTGCCACTATAGCTCTTTTGCGAAAGGCACAGTCTCTGTGGCAGTCTCTGTGAAGACTGTCTGGCTGACTTGCCTATAGGGTATACTAGTAGACCTATTCTTAACATAATCCCAAATTGCAAAGTGCTGGAGGCTTTACTTCAGTTTACACGTCAAATTACTGAGAGTTGAAGACAGTGCACTGCTTTGCATGACTGTTCTGTTTGCAATATACCTTAAGCAAGCTCCATATGCTCAAGACTGGGTAGACTTCCCACAGTTCAACATATACAATTATTCTGCTTTTCATACATAGATTGTATCACAAAGTGGCTTACATTAGTTAAAAGTAGATGGCTCCTCCTCTCAGCCTTACAAACAAAAAAGACAAGACAAAGAATAGAGGAGGATCAGTTTGGCAATGCAAGAATGAAGTGACAAGTTGTAATGGTCATTAGTATCCAGTTTTGGCCAGACTGATCTCCCCTTGTTAGGACACTTGCTTGGAGAAAAATTGGTTACAACTACCTGTTCTCATTCCTTTTGCTAGTGGCAGAGGCCATGTGTATGTGTGTTCACTACTGTCCTCACCATAGTAGTGGGCATCTGCAATAAGGAAATAACAGCAGCAAAATGGCAGAGTTGAGAGGCAGTCAGGATTGTAAGTCAAAAGATAATTGACTCTGGGTGCAAGAAAGCTGCTTGGTTGTCATAATGCTCTTGCTTTATTTTTATACAGCATAACCGTTTTGTGTTGGACTGCAAGGACAAGGAACCTGATGTGCTGTTTGTGGGGGATTCCATGGTTCAGCTGCTACAGCAATATGAGGTACTGAGTGGTGAGGTTGCGGGGCTTGTTATATGAACACACTCGCTTTCCATCAATTACATAATGTAAAAACGGCTACCTACCTGAATCTAGAATAATGTTGACAGCCCACCAACAATGGACAGAGCCTTCTTTTGAAAACCATGCATAGGGCTCAGCCCATGGAAGGGAAAGGGAGCCTTTGACCCTGTGCTTGACATCACAACTTTGGCCCAACTTCCTAGGCATCCATCTGTTGAGCATGATATCTCTGAAGGGGTAGCATGGTGGATTTTTCCATTGGGAGGGCATTGACCTAGAAGACCTTTGAGGTTCCTTCCATCCTTATGACCCCAGGAGACCTTTGTGTGTACAGCTATATGCAAAGGTTTCTCTTCTGAAGATGTCCACATAGATGTATGGGTGGGCCTGCGACTGTGCACAACATTAGGCAGGGCCAAGAGGCACAGTCTCACACTCCAGCCATGTGCATGATGCTACACATAGACAGCAACATCGGAAAAGAGCTTTGAAGGTTCTTCAATCCAGGTTCTGTGTAGATACTACCCTTTTTAAAAAACAACAACCCAACAACAAATACCTTTCCGGTGGGTTAGACTGTATGGTCAAATATTCTGCTTTTGTTCAAGGGTGATCTAAAAGATTGAATTGGTTTCTGGTTATAGATATGGCGAGACCTCTTTTCACCTTTACACGCACTGAATTTTGGGATTGGAGGGGACACAACGGGGCAAGTTTTGTGGAGACTGAAGAATGGTGAACTGGAGAATATTAAACCCAAGGTAAGCTGGGAATAATGACTGTGTGTATATGAAGGCTCCCTTTTCAAATGAACAGTTTGCTGGCTGTTGGTCCCACCAAAACAGTTCTGCGCTGATACGCACATAATGATTCCATGCCAATGTGTTTGTTGTATATATTTGTAATTTATAACTAACAAGGAAGCAGAGGCCTAGGCTGTGAGTGATATTGTCAAAAATACCAAAGTCTGAGGGAGGCATCACCAGTAACCTGCTGAGGGATTTAACAGCAGGCGGCTTTGGCAACTATTTCCAGGCCAGAAGATTCAGAAGCAGTTGGAACACCTGAGAATTTCTAGGGAGATATCCTGTAACTATTGTCTGTTAATTCTATTTTAAATATACAGTAACTTATGTCTGCAGAACCTTGGTCTATAGGTGTGGTATGAATATGACAAATAAATATTAAATGCATAATACAACATTCTTTCATTTGAGGTTGTGTGGGTTCTTTTTCTTCTCCCTTCTTTTCATCCACAGGTCATTGTTGTTTGGGTTGGAACAAATAACCATGAAAACACAGCAGAGGAAGTAGCTGGTGGAATAGAGGCCATTGTAAGGCTCATCAATACGCGGCAGCCTCAGGCCAAGATAATCGTGCTGGTATGCATTGCTGTGGTCAAGGAACAAGTAGCAACTTTGGGAATGTGTGCACTTTCTGCAAGCTCCTCTTTGACCAGGAGGAATGGTAGTAGCAGTATGAGAAGAGAAGGGCAGTGCCACACCTTCTTGCAGGGATGCTTCTGGGAATAGTAGGTCTCTGAAGCCTTCTCTTGGCCAAGGCAGAGGAAGGAAGGAGCACTAGGTGTAATGCCTTGAGCCATTATTTATTTAGGGAAAGGTTTCTTGTTGTTCTTCAGAGTGGAAGTTGCGGTCATAACAGATCAGCTAAATCCCTTATAATAGCTGAGGATGATTCCCTGGATGTGCAGAATTTAAAAGGAAGTAGGTCTTTTGTGGAACGCTTTCCCTTGAGTGGGAAGACTTTTCCAATTTTGATGTGAGGCTTAAGATTGTCAGTGTTCTCCCAAACGGAGTGGTGAGTTTTACTGTGTCAGTTTCTCTGATCCTTTTAACATCAATTTTCATTATTTTTACTGTAAAGCTTATTGTGGTTTTTATCTGTTTTATTTTACAAATTGAATAGCCATTTGAATACAGTACAATCACACAGGGGCTGTGTTCAGGGTTGGCACATATACACACTTATACTCAAACCACCCCCAGGCAAACATCCTTACCCTTTCTGGAGCTGTGCGCTGAGTAGGCCTTGACCCCTCAAGCAAGGAAAAATGGTCAAAGGCTCTTTCCTTGCCAGGAAAACCCTGTGCAAAAAGAACCTTTAAGCTCTCCACATTCCATTCCATTCATTTAATTTGTGTGATTTCAACCGGCCGGCCTTCAGCCACATAAAGTTGAAATCACGCGTGTTAAAACACACATAAGCTGCAATTGAACTGTTAATTCATTATTTTAGAAAATGGAGTATTAGTTAATCATGTTCCTTTTCTGTTCACTTTAAATTGTGATAAGGGCGCTGAGAACTTTGTATCAGTTGCCCAGTTTGGGGGGAGGTATTGGTTTGCTTTTGCCTTTGTTTTTATTATCTGTTTTGTGCTCTCATTTTGTATTTTTATGCTGTGAACTGCCCTGTGATCTTTGGATGAAGGGCAGTATACAAAATTGATAAATAATAAGGCATTAGAACAGTCCATGTACAAATCATTTTTTTTTAATGGGAGAGGAAGGTACAAACCCTAGGTTTTACTTAGAATTGTCCTGTGAATAGACCTATTGAAATTAATGGCCATTCATTTCAGTGGGTCTACTCTGAGTAAAACTCAGTTGCATGCAGGTGGAGAATAAAAGTTGTCACGTGCTTCTTAATGATGAGGTAGGGACAAGGTTCCTAGTGGGTGAGAAGGAGAGAGATGGTTTATGCAGCATCATTTGCCAGGGTCCAGAGAGAGGATGATGTGGATGCCTAAACCATGGGTAGAGTCAGTGCACAGGGAGATGCCTGGGTGAGATTTCGGGAGCATGCTTCTTACAATACTGAGCACCTTCTCACATGCTTCTGTCCTGTTTCATGCTCAAGGGCCTGCTCCCTCGTGGTGAGAAGCCAAACCTGCTGCGGCAGAAGAACAACAAGGTGAACCAGCTCCTGAAGACCTCACTGCCCAAACTCTCCAATGTCCAGCTGCTGGACGTGGATGCCGGCTTTGTGCACTCAGATGGCACCATCTCCTGCCACGACATGTTTGATTTTCTGCACCTATCGGGTGCCGGCTACGCCAAGATCTGCAAACCCCTCCATGAACTGATCATGCAGCTGCTGGAGGAGACCCCCGAAGAGAAGCAGGCGACTTTGGCCTGATCCCAGCCATATCCGTGGCACCCCAGCTCCATCAGCGCAGTTCTTTTTATCCTGGCACTACAGAATCCTCCTTACTCAAAGTGCTTTCCATTGTTGAATGTTACTGGGTGTTGTGTTTAGCATTGGAAAGGAAAGGGGACTGGGGCGGTGGCTGGGATGGCAGCACATGGGTCAGCTCAGTCAGTCAGAGCCACCTGCAGAGGGTGGTTTAAATTGACTGAAGAAGGATGATACTTTAAAGTCATTTCTTGTTTACAGTGTGAACGTTCCTGTCACCTGTTCGTTGCTCATGTTCTGCTGTCACTCTGCCAGTTTCCTCGCCTTAGTGTCCTGCCAGGCTTATTATTCCAATAGCCCCTAAATGTCTGAGCTCATTAGCTGCACTCACATTCCACTTCCTGAACTGAAAGTAGCCTGCTTCTTTAAAAGTTGGAATTGTTTGGAGAGTTTTTATACTAAACTGGGGTTGGGTTTTTTGTTTTAAGTGATCTTAGCTGCTTTTCTGGCTTTGGCAACAACAGAAAGCAGGATAAAGCTACATCAGGCAATTTCAGACGTGTGAAAAATTAATTGTCAAGTGAGTGAACTCATTTAACTCAGCCTGTTTTCATTTCTTGCTTGATGGGTGTCATTCTGTTGCTGGGGAAGAGGGGACTGCCCAATTTCTGCATCCTGGTAGAACCATTTGTTCTCTCTTCTCTCTCCCCTTCCCCCTTTTGTGTGCTTTGATTCAACATTCCCATCTCTTAAAAGGCCCAGTGGCCTTGGAGCCTGGTCAGTGGCCGGACGTCCCCACCAATATAAACTGACATTTCTTCCCGCTGTTCCATATTGTGCTTCAGAATGCTTTGCAGAGCTGCTTGTGTTCATTTTCAAAAGAAAGAGCAAAAAGGAAGTGACTGTTACTTCTCCTACCCTCTTAACGTCATAATCCTTGCTCATTTCCCTTCTCTCAAGGCCTGCAGCAGGCTGAAGCTTTACAAGGCCCAAGGTTGTGTTTCTTGGTTGGGTCTGTCTTGTACAAGCATTTTATTCAACCAGATGAGGCCTCTGACAGCGAGGGACATAATTGAGCTATAGCCGTTACCTCTCTTGAGTAGGAAAGGGTCCAGTGTGGAAAGCATGTTTCTGGGGATTCCTGCAGAGATTACCAGGGATATAAAGCCTTAATTCATGTCTACATGGATGGGAGAGATTTTCCCACGAAGGGAAAACCTCTTTCAGATTTCTGGTTTTAGGAATCTGAAAAAAGCAAGTTTTTTTTATAAAAAAACAAATATGCTTCCATCTATGGTCTGCTTTTACCTGAGCTAGTTCAGAAACATCAGCTATTTAAACTTAGCCAGTTGTGCATAGTTCTAACATGGTCTTCTGCCCTCCCCCAAAGTCTTGTGCATGAGACTTTAGTGGCTCTTTTTGTCGTGGAAATGCTTTTTCATATCAGAAGGTTCTTGGGAGCAAGTTCACTTTCTGAACACGCTCACTTGATGTCTTCCAAGTAGGCCTTTATCCTAGCATTTATCCTCCCCTCCCCCCCATTACCTTGCTCCTGTAGACTTCCTCTAGCACAGGTGGGAAAATGCAAAAAGCACAGAGCCCCTACTCCACAAAAGAATGGTGGGGGAACAGTGTGTGCTGGAATCCTGAGCTGGGAATGGCCGTGGTTGAGCTGGCCATACACTGCTGGGGCTTTGCTGCTTACCCTTTTGTGGAAAAGGTAGCACTGGCCTAACTCTTCCTGAAATACCTCTCTGGTGTTCCTTCCATGCTAGTGAAACAGCTGCTTGTGGTCCAAATGCTCCTTTTGGAAGATGTTCCTCCCCTTCACAGACCCTGGCCCTGAACTAGCTGCTTCTCTGGGGTCTGTCTCAATTGCTTTTTGCCATTTCCCCTTCCTGCTGCCCTGGATCCAACCTAAAGGCAGGCCAGCATCTTCCTCTCTGTCCTGTCTCAAAGAGAAGATTCTCATTAACAAGACTGGAGAATGTTGTAGGTCCCGCCCCACCCCTTATTTGAACCCTGGTGCATCTGCAAGTGCTGACATGTATCCTGCTTCTCTGTATTCCCAAACAAGATCCTAATATTGGGATGTGCTTGGCTGCCCAGTGCTCCTGGTAACCCAGGAATACATCTTGTGCATCATATACTGCCCCGCCTTGAGCTTTTACATGGCTTTTCCCTCTAATCTCATTGCTGTTTACAGTTGTATGCTGCCGCCCAGAATCTCGTCTGTGCAGTGGTATATGAACATTGCTAGTTTTATATTTATTGCAGCAAAGAAAAAGTGTGAAAGAAGGTTAAGGAATGTTGTCTTTCGTCGTGTGTGTGTGTGTGTGTGGCTGTAACAAAGGGACGCTGTGCCCATAGGAGAGAATTGTGGTTCTGGCAGCATGCTGGCTCAAGAGTGTGGAAACGCCTTGGAGCCTGACCTTTTGCTGCTGGGAGTTTGGGAGGGTGCTTTCTCCCCTCTTTTTTTTTTTTTTTTTTTTTTTTACTGGTAGCCAACTGAACTTTCCACCCCCACCACCAAAAATAGTGATGATAATTGCTTTGGCAAAATGGCATTGATGACTGGTAGAGCTCACTGTTTAGTGCATATTTCAATATAAATGTATATGTTTCACCAATTAGTTCTTGCGAGTGTCTCTCATTTCTGGTAGGGTGGGTGGGTGTGCTGCTTGGACTCGTGAGGTCTAGCCCCAAACTGCATTAAGAACCGTGTGTGCATCAGAAATGTACTAGTTCTCTGTGGGTTTTTTTTTTAAAAAACTATGGGGGAAGGGGACATGTATATCCACAAGGTTATACTGGAGCACAGGGAGCTGTAATTAAAACTCTCAGATTATGGAGGGGTGTATATTTTTATTATCACCACAAATGTGTGTGTTTGGGGGGAGTAATTTTCAACTTCAAAAAATCATTCTAAAATCTTGTTCAGTTCTGTGCTTGTTCATATTTGGTCTTCATTTCTTGTTTGTAAGCTCTTCCTCCAAGCAAGGATGTTCCTGAAATTCCCCTTCTTTGTGGGCAGCCAAGAGGCTATAAAAATGTGCCTCCTAACAAGAGATTGTTGGTGTTTTCCAGGAGCATGGCCAATGTCCTCCTCCTGGTTACAGCATGGCATGTTGCTGCCTACCAGCCATCTGCATGGAGGTGGGGAATGGCTAAGCTCTGTATCCGGGCAACAAATTGTATAAACTTCCCTTTTTTTTCAGATGAGTGCAGTTGATAAGCTCTAGACTAGGATTCTGTTAGAAATGCCCTTCCATCCACCATTTGGGCCTGCATAGCAGGCAGAAATGTCGTCTGTAGCCCGCCCCATTGTAGAAACAGCTGCCTTGGTGCTGGACAAATAATAGGTGGCAACCTTGTTTCCTGGTAAGGAAGTACTGTACTGGTACACCTAGGGTTGAAAGTAGAACGTTACATCAAAACTAGGTGATTCCATTTCAGCAGGGTTTGGAAACCCTTTTTAAAAGACATAAAAATTGCAGGTAGCTATTTTAAGCCGGGGGATGGATGGGATCTGAACTCTTTAAGAAGACCTTTATGCAGGCCAACTCCAACTGTTGGATTTAGGTGTACTTTTTTTGGTTTTGGGTTTTTTTTGGTAAGCATTTCTGAGAACCATGGCTAAAGAGGGCCAACAAATAAATGTCAGAAGAGACTAAACAAGTATTCCAGTTACTCCTAACGTTCAGGGTGAACATTAAGCCGCCAACAACACAGCCACACTGGTGGCAGTGAGAACTGAGCATGTTGCTGGCAATACCATCAAAAGCTTTTGCTGCTGCAACAAGCAACTGCGAAGTTCTCCTTTAGTAAACATTTGTATGTTGCAATTCTGCACTGAATAGTAAGCAGGTTGCAGCTCGTCCTGTCCTAAATTACTGACTCCAGGGATGAGCTCTTTTTAGATTTCCATCTTTCCTCTCAAAGGAGCCCCAGGTAGCAAACATCCAAAAGTTAATACAATTTTAAAAGACGTTTAAAACGCTTCAAAATCAACTAGAAACAAGTAAAGAAAAACCCATGCATTTAGAACTTTTTAAAGCAATAGCATATCCTCATTACTGCTAAGGGCAAAGTTACCCTGACCGGTATCCTTCAGCCGCCAAGTGCCTGCGTAAGCAGAAATGTGTGTGCATTTCTCCTGAAAGTCAGCAATGCTGGAGGCAGAAACACCTTCCCATATACAGGCAGGTAGGCGCACCTGCCGCCTTCTCTCTTTGCCAGGCGCCTTCCGGAGAGCTGGCGCGTCCTCTAGCGCATTTCTCTTGCTGTGCATTGCCTTTCTGCTGAAAACTTTTCAGCATCTCCCAAGAACCTATGCCTGGATCGTCCGCGCACGGGAGATGCAGGGGCTGCTTATCACAAAAAAGGCACATTTCTCCGCGCCCCGTGTACCATTTCCTCTGCCGCGAGAGGTGTGTGTGTGTGCCCCCCCCCCCAAAAAAGTCCTATTTACGGAAGAGGCCTCCGGCTCGAGGTTGCTCGTCTGCAGCCGGCATCCTACCCGGGCTGTGCCATAGGCAGGGCAGCTGCGGCCGTCCGGCTCCTGCCCCTTTAAGGGGGAGCGTCCTCGGAGGTGACGTCACGGCCCGACCGGCCCGAGTGTCTACCGCGCGGCCTCGAGCCAGTCGCGAGCGCGGCGAAGTAGCGAGAGGAGCCTTAAAGGGGCCGCGCTTGCCTCGAGCCCCGTGGGGAGGCCCGTCCTCGGGCCTGCTGCGGGAGCCCCGACGCTCACCGACGGGCATGCTGGCTCCAGCCGCTGCCGCCGCCGCCGCCGCCGCCGCCACCTGCTGCTCTTCCTCCTCCGTCCCCGTCAGCCGCCGCCCGCCTGCCGGGCTGGGGCCATGCTAGGCCCGCAGGGGGCGCCCCGTCTTCTCCTGCCGCCGCCGCTGCTCCTGCTGCTCCTGCTCTTGCCCGGGTCGGAGGCGGCGGCCGGCAAGAAGACCGTAGTGCAGAAGGAGGCCGACTTCGACAAGCCCTACACGGACGCCGTCAACGGCGAGCTGCTCAACATCTACGCCTTCAACCACACCGTCACCAGGAACGCGGTGAGCAGCCTCTGGGCGTGTGCAGAGGGCGCCCTTGCAGGGCAGTCTGGGGCCCCACCCGGAAGGGGGCGCTGCTGGGCCGCCCAGTCTCGTACACCGCTTGGGAAGGGACGGAGCCCCCCTACCCGCCGTTGTCCCCGTGCGGGAGAAAGGGGGTTGCTGGGCATTGTGAAGGTACCGGGGTTAGGCAAGTATAAATAAGGATGCTTTGGCTCTCTTGGGCAAGACAGTCCCCTTTCGCAAACCCGCCCGCCCACTTGCGAAGTGCAAGCGCTTTTGGAAGAGACCCAGAAAAGCCCTTGCTTGTCCAAGCAGAGAGGTCGGCGAGAGAGCCACGTCCTCTTCCGCCCCACCTTATCCTTATTTGTTTACAGTCAGTCATAAGGCTGTTTGGGTGCCCAGCCAGCAGCGATTCCTGCCCTTCTTCCGCACTTGTGGAACTCGTAGAGTTGGGAGGGACCCCGAGGGTCATCTAGCCCAACCCCTTGCAATGCAGGAATCTCAGCTAAAGCATCCATGGTAGATGGTCACCCAACCTCTGCTTCAAAACTTCCAAGGAAGGAGAGACCACAACCTCCAACAGCTCTTACTGTCAGAAAGTGGTTTTCCTGATGTTTAGTCGGAATCTCCTTTCATGTAACTCGACTGGCCTCAAGTTCCTAGATCTCAAGAAAAGGCTTCTCTGCTCAGCAGAGCTGTCCCTCTCCAGAGCTGCGCCTCTACAGCTTAAACTCCCTTTGTCCCCAAAGATGTGTCAAAGGTGAGGTGAGCTGTAAGATCTTCTTGGCAGACCTTTGGCCTCCAGGTGGCATCAGGGAATTCTCACTCTGTGCTTTTTGTCTGGTGTGATACTTTGCTGGGTTGTGACACTTCAACCTGTTTGTTCTGGGCAGTTGGCCTTTGTATCCATGGCCTCCCAAATTAGCAAAGGTGGTTATCCTTATTCACCAGCAGCAGCTCCCAAGTCTGGAGGACGCATAGAGCCTACAACCCCATCTGCCAGCTGTTGTTTTCCAGGTGAAAATCCACCTGCAACGTCCTTCCTGTCTCGTCACCTAGTGCAAGTGTACAGAAGGATCATGTCCCTCCTTAAAGCAGCCACTGTGAGGGGTGTGGCTTAAAGGTCTGTGTCATCAGCACTAAGTTGAGTTCCTGCTCCTGACGCTAAACTTAGAGAAGTTTTTCTACACTTAAACATGGCAGCCCAGGAAATAATACTTATTTAAATTCCTAGGCATGCCATTGGGTTCCTTTGGGAGGAAGAGACTGGGATATAAATTTAACAAAACAAATATAAAGTGAAAAAAGGGAGGGGGTGGCAGTCCTGTGCCAAACTGAAAATGTTGTTCTGCTCCCTTGGCACCAGTACAAATCATTCAGTACTAGCACAGGCAGGTGCCCAAGGTTATTATTTCTCACACACAGGCATCTCACTCCTTCCAGTACAGTTTTCTTGGCTTTCAGTCAGCTGTTATATTATTGCCTTCCCTACCCTGCTCCCTGCAAGTTATGGGGATCCCATAGGCAAAAGCCAGCCTCCTTCTGCAACAAGGTGCAGGGTCATAGCTCAGTGGCAGAGCATCCGCTTTGCATGCAGAAAGTCCCGGGTTCAGTCCCCAAGGGCACTTCCAGGTAGGGCTGGGAAATATTCCCGTCTGAAAGAGACACTGTCGGTCAGAGTAGAGAACACTGAGCTAGAAGGACCCAGTGGTCTTGACTCCATATTAGACAGCTTCCTAGCTGCTGGAAGTGCCTAGTAAGGGGTCTCTAGACTCCATGCCAGCAAGAATGCAAGGCTTCTTTTTCTTTTTCCAGGAGCAGCTCCCCACTGACTCCTCCTTGGCTTAGGGTCACGTCTACTCGGTCAGTGTGTCTGAGACGCCAGGGCAGCCTTTCCTGGGGTGCGGCAGAGCCCGACACTTTCTGCTCCTGAAACCGTCCCCCCTTGTTCTGCTCAGTCCTCCCTGTGCCAGGAAAAGTGTAGAATCCGTACCTCACTGCAGAGTAACAATGACTGGTGGCCTCTGCACATCCTAGGACCTTTGCAGGGGGGCAGAGTAGAAGATGTGTTTACTGAGCAA
Organism: Podarcis gaigeae; assembly: GCF_964106915.1. Classification (NCBI taxonomy): domain Eukaryota; kingdom Metazoa; phylum Chordata; class Lepidosauria; order Squamata; family Lacertidae; genus Podarcis; species Podarcis gaigeae. Next base: position 16,970,641 of record NC_139692.1, on the reverse strand, counting down.
CCCAAGCCTTCTTTTCTTTTTGACAGATGGGAGCACAGGCCAGGTCTGAGCTCTTGCGCAGACCTTTAGGGGAGTTGACCCAGGCGGCTGGCTGCAGAGTGCTTTCTTGGGCACCTGCCAGCCAGACTCATTAGCATCATTAGCTGTCTGCTGTCCTTTGCAACTAGTGGCCTCATGGGTGCCTTTGAGGGGTGGAAGGAGAAAGAGAGAGCAGGCAAAAGGTCCGAGGATGATCTCCTCTTGTTCTCACTCCTGCAGACGGAGGGAGTTCGGGTGTCGGTGAACGTGCTCTCAGAGCTGAAGGAGACACCGGTGCTCTTTGTGGTCAGGCAGAAGGAGGCCGTGGTGTCGTTCCAGGTGCCGTTAATCCTCAGGGGACTGTGAGTATCTCTGTGTGATGTACAGGCTCTTCTTTGCCCGAGTCTTCTTGGCAGGCTCATGGGGGTGGCCTCTTCCTGGCTGGAAGGATGCAGCAGCGAAGCATCCTCTGTCCCAGTTATCCATGGGGCCCCATGGTCTGGCTCTTCTTACCTGGTGGCTACCCTTAGCCAAGGACAAGGTGACTGTGGGCCTGAGACCAGCTGGGTAGAAGGATGCTGATGCCAGGTGGCAGTTCTGCTCCTTCTGAGCCACAAAGGTCTCGCTCAGACGGGGCTGTTGGGTATTTGAATCGGACTGTGCTTGGGTGCCCCTGGTTGGTGTTCGCCAACCCCCTTCCTTCTGCCTCGGGCCTCCAGGTACCAGCGGAAGTACCTCTACCAAGATGTCAGCCGCACACTGTGCCAGCCTCAGACCAAGAGTGAGGTGGAGATGCAGTTCTTCTACGTGGATGTTTCTACGCTGTCTGTGAGCAACGCCTCCTACCAGCTGCAAGTCACTCGTGTGGATAACTTTGTGCTCAGGTGAGCAGCCTCTGACCTCTGGGGCTTGAAGCAGCCAAGGAGCCGGCTGCTTGTCCTGGCAGGTCCTCTTCGGCTGAAGACCAGGCCCAGGAGTAGGTGAGGTCGTGGTGGGAGCAGCAACGGTGCTCTTTGCTGGGTGCGGAATGGGAAATAAGATACAGAAGAATGCAGGGTGGGGGGAAAGAAGGGAACACAGGCCCAGACACTGAAGGTGTGAAGGGGATCAAGAAGTTCCTCTGAGCGTGTGCAACATTCTGGCCCCTCCCAAACGCTTAGGTAAAGTTAGGGGACTCACTTAGAGGGTGCAGCTTTCAGGCCAACACAATCTTGGCTCCTCCAGCCGCTATAAGTGTGTTCCTCCCACCAATAAACACACACATTGCACACACTGTTTTGTGGTTTTTCTCTACAAGAGGTATGTAACTTTTAAAGGTAAAGGTAAAGGTACCCCTGACTGTTAGGTCAGTCGTGAACGACTCTGGGGTTGCGCTCTCATCTTGCTCTATAGGCCGAGGAAGCCGGCGTTTGTCCGCAGACAGCTTCCGGGTCATGTGGCCAGCATGACTAAGCCGCTTCTGGCGAACCAGAGCAGCGCACGGAAATGCCGTTTACCTTCCCGCCTGAGTGGTACCTATTTATCTACTTGCATTTTGACGTGCTTTTGAACTGCTAGGTAGGCAGGAGCAGGGACCTGAGCAACGGGAGCTCACCCCGGCGTGGGGATTCAAACCGCCGACCTTCTGATTGGCAAGCCCTAGGATCTGTGGTTTAGACCACAGCGCCACCCGCGTCTTTTATGAAACAGTTTAAGTCTTTTCTTATTTCCTAACGCAGGACAAATGAGCACTTCACCTTCAATGCCACGGCAGCCCAGCCACAGGTGAGTTCTCTCTGTTAGGGTGAAGAATAGAGAGGGCACCAGATGGTAATTGCCAGAAGGAAGGCCCGTTGGACCGAGGTTTCGTTTATGAATCACGGCCTTGTGGGTGGTTCTGCATCGGGTTGTGATGTGGGAAGAGCTTGCGCTGGTTTGTAATACCTCAGAAACAGTGGCTCTGGTGTTGTTGTTGTGGGAATGCAGCAATCTCTTGCCCAGCAAGCTCAGGATTGTCTCCCCGGCACCAGAGAGAAAGTTATTTTTAAGAAGGTGGCCATTAATATCCCATGAGTAGAGATAGCCCAGTTGGTAGAGCAAGAGACTCTCAATCTCAGGGGCATGGGTTCAAGCCTCACATTGGGCAAAAGATTGCTGCATTGCAGGGGGTTGGACTAGATGACTCTTGGTGTCCCAACTCTACAACCCTATGATTCGAATTTCTGAGCTGCAGCTGATTGTGCTATTTTGGGGGAGGGGGCACACTAAAGGAAGGTAAAAGGGTGTTGGGGTGGGCTTCACGCCTTCCAGGGGCTGCATGTGGCTTCTTAACGCCTCCCTCTTCTCCTGGGCAGTATTTCAAGTATGAGTTCCCGGAGGGTGTAGACTTCGTGATAGTGAAGGTGACCTCTGCCATGGCCTTCCCCTGTTCTGTCATTTCCATCCAAGACATCTTGGTAAGTGAGATGGGTGGTTAGACCGGGAGGGCATATTTTTTTCATGAAGGATCCTGCCTTTTTTGGAGCAGTGGAGTGGCTGACCCTGCTTCCTTCTTCCTTCCTTTCCTTCAGTGCCCTGTATACGACCTGGACAACAATGTGGCCTTCATCGGCATGTACCAGACCATGACCAAGAAGGCAGCCATCACTGTGCAGGTACCGGACTCAGGCTAGGAGCTGCGCCAAGTGCAATCTGAGCCCCGCAGAAGCGGCCGGGCTGGCTTCCCCGTTGCTTCTGGTGTCTGGTAGCATCAATTAGCAGATGGTTGCAGTGGTGTTGCTTGCGCCGAGGAATATTATCCATGCCCTTGGTGCTCCCGAGGAAGCGATGCTTGTTGAAGAGGAAACTGATTCTTTGGGTGCTTTGTGTGGCAGGCACGATGCCTCTGCCTCAGTGGCTGGCAAATAACAGGGGTTCACAGCCCTGGTCTGGCCTCAAATCCTGCCATCAGTTGGTTTGCCACTCACTAGGAACATCTTAGGGTGGTGTATATAGGTATATGTATATGCTCTCAGAAGAGCCCAGGTGCCCCACATGGGAGTCCTTTAAGTGCTTGCTAGCTGGCACGTTGTCAAGGAATTTCTGCAGCCCAGGGAAGACGGTTCCTGATGCTGCTCTTCCACCCTCTTGTTAACTTCCAGAAGAAGGATTTCCCCAGCCACAGTTTCTATGTGGTGGTTGTGGTGAAGACAGAAGACCAAGCTTGTGGTGGGCCGCTGCGTTACTACCCCTTTTCCAAAGGTACAGAGGTGGGAGTTCGGGGATGGGGTGGGGGCTTCAACAGAGATGATGCCTATGTTTTGGGTTTTTTGCCTTGCCATGGCAGAATCCCAAAGAGACAGTGACCGGGTGGTGGGGTGTTCTGTGAGTCTGGCATGTTTCTATATCACTTTTTGTTATAATTTGCTCTGGGAGACTTTTGTTTCCAAATAAACACCTTGCATGCGAATACAGTTAAACAGTGCCATGAAGCGATTCGGAAGAAAGTTCTAATGTGAGCTAGCAATAGATCCTTTGAAAACTACTGGAGATTTATTTTTATTTTTGAGAGGGAGGAATAGAGCTCTTATGTTGTACATATGCAGCAAATTATCTGTGCATTGACCCCTGTCCCTCCTTAAACACAAACTCAAGCCTCTTCCCCCTTTCCTTGGACTAGGGGAAGCAGGGAGGGGAGCAGGGTAGGAAAGCAGGGTAGGGAAGGCAATAATATAACAGCTGACTGTTTGAAGAGCCCTTTCAGGGATCTGTATATAATCCTCTTTCTTACATTGCCAACCGCTATCTAGACTGTGAATCACAGTGCAGTACAGTCAGAGGAAAAGGAGTCCCATGCTGACTTCGAAGGGTAAAATAGTAGGTAGTGTCTGGTTGTAGAAAGCGACCAAGAGAAAGTATTGCATCCTGCCTGCAGAAAAATGACTGTGGACTGTGCTGCTTTCTTGCTTGGCTAACCCTGGTCTTTTTGTACATTCAGACGAACCTGTTGACCAAGGCAACCGCCAGAAGACCCTGGACGTGGTGGTATCGCCAGCAGTCACTTGTAAGTAGCCCTGGGTGTCAGCTGCACCCATTTGAATGGGCAAGGGAGCACAGGGAACAGCCCTGATTGGAGACACCAGGTTCCACCTCCTTACCCTGACTAGGGTTTTGAACTGCTGCCACTCAGCTTTGAAGGGTTGCTGTTTTCTGTTGATCCACTGGTTAGGACCCCCGACTGGTGACTTCAGATCACCCACAAAAGGATTTAGTCTAAAACATTAGGAAGAATTTCCTGATGCCTCAGAAGGTGGTAGACTCTTGAGCAGAGTCTGGGTGGCCACTTCCTCCTCCTCTTCCTCCTCCTCCTCTCATGGATGCTGTCGGCAGTGGGTTTTCCGCATCAGCAACATAGGGTTGAGCTGGATGCCCTTTGAGGTCTGCTCCAGCTCTGCGATTCTGTGTAGCCCCCGATCATGTACTGAAGGGGCAGGAATTTTGCATGGGGAGTGACTTAATTCCTGCACCAGACATTTTCACTGGGCTATTTTCCATAAGATGGAGGTCAGCGGCAGAGAAAGGGAGAGAGCCTAGGTGGACCTAAGCAGGCATCCCACCTGTGCTTGGAAACAGGACTTTTAAGTTGTCAGCTCCAGCAGAAACTGCTGCACATCTACAAGGTCTTCCTCTTTTCCCCCTTCCCTGCAGCACAGGCCTATGTGAGTGGGATGTTGTTCTGCCTTGGGGTTTTCCTCTCCTTCTACGTCCTGACGGTCCTCATCGCCTGCTGGGAGAACTGGAGGTGAGTCCTACCTTTACACCCATAGGTGGTGTGGCTCTCTCCTTCCTTTGCAGAGAGGCCGGTGCTCCTGCCACGCAGGTGGTCACCATCACGACTGTCCATCTGCCCAGGATATGGGTCCTTCTTACCATCTGCCTTCCTAAGGTGTCCCAGAATTCAGCGTGCGGCTTGGCTGGCTTGCGAGAGCCATCTGGAAGAATAAATTTCCCTGCTTTCTGTTTGGTGTCTGGATTGACGTGTGGCAGGGCACTCCTGCTTTGCAGTGGTGTTGTGAGCTGAAATAGCCCTCTCACCCCAAACTGAACAGGTTTCCAGTGACTCCATCCTTTGTACCTCCCGAAATCACCTCCTTTGGGGCAGAACTCTCCACAATAGTCCTGTGAAGCCCCTCCTCCAGAGGGACAAAGGAACCACGCAGCTCACCTCTACCAGAGCGTCCCCCTACTCCCTTCCATGGGCTTTTTGGTGGAGTGGAGAGTCTTTTTCTCTGTGGATGAGGCAGCTGTCTGAGGCACTCTTCATTACTTTATAGGCAACAGAAGAAGAAGAAGCAACTGGGACTGTTGGCTGCCATAGAAACACCCAGTACTGAAACTGGTAGGTGAGGTCTATGTGTGTTGTGGGCTAGGAGCCATGGTGGTTCTTGCTCCATGCCGTAATGCTACAATTTCTGCATGTGACACCATTTGTGTCCGCCTTTGCAATTGCCTGCGGATGTACAGTGGCACCTCGGGTTACAGACACTTCAGGTTACAGACTCCGCTAACCTAGTAATAGTACCTTGGGTTAAGAATTTTGCTTCAGGATGAGAACATCCTGGGGTGGCAGCAGGAGGCCCCATTAGCTAAAGTTGTACCTCAGGTTAAGAAAAGTTTCAGATTAAGAACGGACCTCCAGAACGAATTAAGTTCTTAACCCAAGGTACCACTGTACTTTCACTCAGCATCAACATGTAATACCATCTCTGTTAATTAATAGCCTTCCACATGCTCATGCCTCATGGCAACGTACAACATACAATAAAAACAACGAAAAACACCCCCCCCCAAAAAAATGGCAGCAGATAATCTTAAAAACAAAGTAAAGTAGACACTCATGCCAGAGACCTCTTTATCTAGCTGGGAAAGACTATCAGAACAATTAAGGTCTTCAGTTGTTTATGGAAAGTCCTGTTAGCGGGTGCCTGTCATATCTCAACAGGAATTCGACTTAACAGGGGCAGCCACACCAAAAGCCATGCTCTGAGCTACTGAGGAAGGGGCTTCTGGTTTTTCTGGGTCCCCCTGTAGAGCTTTTGACGGATCAAGAGATCTTTGAACAAGGGGACCGGCAGCGGTGGTGGCGAGTGGGATGTTTTGGGAAAGGGGATTTCAGAAGCACAAGGGGAGGACGCTGGAGCCATGGGCAAAACCTCTGGTTCCAAAACTTCCTGCAAAATCAACGAGATCTAGTACCCATTTTTCCCTAAAAAAAAGAAGCGGGGGGTGAGGGGGGAGAGAGAACTGAGTTGCTATGGAAGTCCAAGCTTGTCACAAGACTCAAGTTCCCACTCAGCATTCCACATTTGTGCAATTTCAGTTGTCTAAATCTTCAACCTTGGGTCCCCAGGTGTTGGTGCACTGCAACTCCTAAATCGGCTCATCCAGTTGCCATGGATGATGGGAGTTGTAGTCCAGCAACATCTGGCAACCCAGGGCTGAAGAAGGCTGGACTGAATGGCCGTGGACTGCTTCAACACTTGGATGGGAGCCCTTCTTGTTGCTTGCCGCTTCCAGCTCTTTCACAGCATCGGAGATCTGCACAGGCCAGCTGCTGTGTCCCCCCTCCCCTTGCCAGAGTCAGCTCAGGCTTTCCGGGGGCACCTGCTGTGGCGGGGGGGGGGGGGGCAGTTGTGGTGTAACACCCCTTGGCAATTAAAGGTAAAGGGACCCCTGACTGTTAGGTCCAGTCGTGACGGACTCTGGGGTTGCAGCGCTCATCTCGCTTTATTGGCTGAGGGAGCCGGCGTACAGCTTCCAGGTCATGTGGCCAGCATGACTAAGCCACTTCTGGCGAACCAGAGCAGTGCACGGAAACGCCGTTTACCTTTCTGCTGGAGCGGTACCTATTTATCTACTTGCACTTGGACGTGCTTTCGAACTGCTAGGTTGGCAGGAGCAGGGACTGAGCAACAGGAGCTCACTCCATTGCAGGGATTTGAACCACCGACCTTCTGATCGACAAGCCCTAGGCTCTGTGGTTTAACCCACAGCGCCACCCGCGTCCCCCTTTGGCAATTAAAGTTTGGGTGTTTGCATCAGTAACTCTGTCTCTTTCCCCCTTTTTCTCTCTTGCTTCCCTTCCTCCTTTTTCTGGGGCACCTCGTGCTCAGCTTCTCTCCTTGGTAAGCACCAAAAACCACCTTCTTTCTCTTAACTTTTTGTTTCCTTTGCCTTGAGGGGGATGTCAGGTCCAGGTGGGCTCTGAGGTTCTACCCTAGACAGGAACCTCCGGAGCCATGGACCGGGGCTGCTTTTGGTTTATACCTCTTTGAAGAGACCTCCCTGATTGGGCGGTGAAATAAAAAATGGGCGACCTGTTTGCTCTGCCTCCTCTTCCCCAAACCTTTCCCTGATTCAAGACTGAGTCAAGGAGGAGTTGGCACCTTCACCTGCCCACTGCACCTGCTCTGCTCCTGCCCACCCCCCTTCCCCGCGGTCACTGTCTGCTGATGGTTTGTTGCAGGGCATCCCCACATCACCCCAGACTCCTTCCTGGGGCGCCAGCCTTACAACGGCTACAGTTATGGTTCCTTTGGTGAGTCCCAGGTGCAGATGGTGCCTCCCCCCCTGAAGCCCCTCACCCCACCTGTGCTGCAGGTATAGATACCAGGCCTGGGCTTTGGGAACTGCTGTGCCTGTTTGTCCAGGAAACCTGGTGGTGCAAATGAGCAAGACACTTCAGGGGGGGGGGGGAGGGAATTGCCGCCACCACCTCTCTTGTGATCGCCTGAGAGGTCTGAGCCTTGCCGCGCCACTCACTCTGTTTTGCCCCCTCCCTGCCCTCCCAATTGCTGTTGCAGACAACGGTTCTACGGCCAGCACAGAAAATGTCACCGATAGCCTGCTGTCCACAGAAGCATCCTACAGTTACACAGGTGAGCTGCTTACCTGGATGGGGGGGGGAGTCAGGGATGCAGAGACCAGATTCCTTCTCTCAAGCGCCTGGGTTTTGCATGCTTGCATGGTGGGAGGCAGCCGGGGGCCCCAAGAAAGTGGGCAAACAGGGTGAGCTGGGCTGCTGGGCCTCGTGGATCTTTGGGCCTTGCGAACTGCTTTGGGGAAAAGTTCCTGGCTTGTCGGTTGTTGTTGGCATTTCTGTGGCAGGTCCTGAGAGCTAACTCCTCTGTGTAACTCTTTCCTTTCCTTTCAAGGGCAGGATACCTGTCAGCACCGCCAGAGACACTGGGCCATTGCAATGGGTAGATGCTGGCAGAGAGAGAAATTGCCAATCATTTCACAATCAGGCATGGCGTTCCTGGCACCAGGCTTCCTCGACCCACTTCCTTGACCAGGAAAGGGAGAGGGCGTTTTGGCTAGGCACCTCTGCTGCGTTCTGTGCGCTTTCCGTGTTATTTCAAAATCAATTTCTTGCAAGAGAAATGTGGCTGGTGAAATCGCAAACATGGAGCTCAATTTAAAACATGGATAAGAAGTGATGGGGCTACATGCTGCCTAAGCTACTACCCCTGACAATACAAATCCTAGCAGTGGCTGCTTGGTGGTGCAAGGAACAGAGTCCAGGCTGAGTCCTGCTGGGCAGCCAGGAGGGAGCTCAAGAGGGGTTGAGCTTTGTTCTCCTCTGGCCTCCCTGGGGAGCAGAGATGCAGGCAGACTCACATGCAGGATTCGGGTTGCTTTGCAGCTTCTCCACCACCGGCTTGGAGAGACAAAAATATACTTACAAAAATGAAGCACGGAACATGCAGTCAGCTGGCAAAGATGCTCCCTGGAACCAGGAATGTGATGCAAAGGCACAAACCCCAGCCCCCTCCCCAGCGCTTCCTCTTGAGCTGCCTGTGGCTTTCTGAGGGGCTTCAATAGCGGGAGAGAGGGGTCATGCTTCTTCCACCACCGCCATCCAGCAACAGGGATTCCTGTGGTTTCCCTTCAAGCCTTGTGGGCTAATTTGGATTCTAAGGATGAGGCCACTTGCCCTCAGAAAGCTCACAGCAGAGGGGTGGGTTAATCTGCATGATTCAGACTCCCACACCAGGCAATTGCATGAATCAGGTGCGTCCAGGACAGGTGATTGCTGCTCCTGGGGAGGGAGAAGGGGCCAAGCTCACCATGGGGACGGGAGAAGCGGGTGACAGAGAACAGCATGTTGAGGGTCTTTCCTGACACTCCTTGGCCTACATTGGGCAAGGCGGCTTCTTGGCCCTGTAGCTGCCTGGGTGTCTGAAGACCCCCTACACTGAGCTGTCTGCTCTGCAGAAAATGAGGCAGCCAGGAGGTCCTTTACATCGCTAATTCGATGGCCCGGGGCTGATCTGACCTGTTGCCTTTTGGCCGTGAAGGCTGCCAGACGCCTCCACGAAACTAAATTGTGTTGGCTGAATTCCCCCTCCTACACACACACACACCTGGGGTCGGTGTGTGTGTGTGCACCTGGCAGACCAGCTGGCCATGTGTGTCTGTGCCTTGTTAGTCACGCTGCCCCATCTCTGCCCACAGATCGCTCCCTTGAGAACATGGCGGGGCGGCCACGGCTCGACTCGCTCAGCTCCGTGGAGGAAGACGACTATGACACGCTGGCTGACATCGACTCGGACAAGAACGTCATCCGCACCAAGGTGCCTTGCGCTGGGGAGCAGGAAGGCGTGGGAGCCCAGAGTCTCCCTCTGCCATCGCCTGCCAGTGCTGGTCACCTGCCCTGTGTGTTGAGGGCTGGAAGTGATGCTTCCCTTGCTTGCCATTTAGAACAAGCCAGAGAACCACTGGCTGTAGCGAGGGAGGGAGGAGACACAGGAGGAAGTGGGGCTGAGTGAGCAGTACGTGGCCTGGCTTGCTTGCTTGAGACACCCAGAACGATCTGCAGGTGGCTCTTGATTTCTAAGGCTCTCTTGGGCTTTACCTGCAAGTTGGGCTGGGGGGAAAGGGATCAGACAAGATGAGCGGGAGTCAAAGCAGTCTCAGGGTCTGGAAATACCGACCTTCCTTGTAGCCTCACAGGTTATCTTTCTATGGGGGGAGGAAGCGGCCGCTCCCAAGGAGACCCACAGTTCACCCCGTTCCTTGCGTCTTCTCATTGCAGCAATACCTGTATGTGGCGGATCTGGCCCGCAAGGACAAGCGGGTGCTGCGGAAGAAATACCAGATTTACTTCTGGTGAGAGAGGAGAAGGATATGGGGGGAGGGTGGCTGTGCCCCACCTATACTGGGGGCTAGCTCTCCCTTCTATCCATCAGTTCTGGGTAAAAGGGGCAGCCTCGCGTGGTGGCTGAGTGGACCTGCATGGCCCCCAGTGGGTCAACAGAGAGCCCACCTATTGCTTTATGGTGGAAATAAATTGGGGGTGTGGGACGCACATATGCCCCCTTACCTCTGGTGTCTCCTGCAGGAATATAGCCACCATCGCCGTCTTCTACGCTCTGCCCGTCATCCAGCTGGTCATTACCTATCAGACCGTAAGTGGGTTTCTTTCCTGGGCTTCTTTCCATGTGCTATTGATAGTCACCTGGCCACCTAGTTGCTATCTTATCCCCGAAAGCCTGGTCTACCCATTTGCCCTCCTCTGGGCTGGAGAGGTTGGCTTTTGCCCCAGCCCAGCTCTGAACACCTAGTGCCTTCTCTGTGTCGGTGTGAGCCGGTTTTCCCGGAACTGGGCTCTGCTAAAGGGGGCGGTGGACTGCCAAGCCAGCCCTCACAGTTGGGTCCTCTGCAGTGCTTACATGCTCTTTCTCGTTGGCAGGTGGTGAACGTCACCGGCAACCAAGACATTTGCTACTATAACTTCCTGTGCGCCCACCCACTGGGCAATCTCAGGTAGGAGCAAGGGTCATGCAGCATCCATCATTCTGCCCGGACACTGAGGTCTGGTGGTTCCCTCGCTGCAAGAAGCCAAGTTGCAGGGAACCAGGCAGAGGGCCTTCTCGGTGGTGGCACCCGCCCTGTGGAACGCCCTCCCTCCAGTTGTCAAAGAGAACAACAACTACCAGACTTTTAGAAGACATCTGAAGGCAGCCCTGTTTAGGAAAGCTTTTAATGTTTAATAGGTTATTGTATTTTGGTGTTCTGTTGGAAGCCACCCAGAGTGGCTGGGGAAACCCAGCCAGATGGGCGGGGTATAAATAATAAGTTGTTGTTGCTGTTGTTGTTAGCAGCAGCAGCAGCAGCAGCAATAGTAATAGTATCCTCTTCCCTGGGTCAGGGATTCCAGCAGAGTCTCTCTCGCTTTTCCCCACCATGCCTTGATTCAGACCTTCCTGCCTTGCTTTCCTTCCCCCAGCGCCTTCAACAACATCCTCAGCAACATGGGCTACATCCTGCTGGGGCTGCTCTTCCTGCTCATCATCCTCCAGCGCGAGATCAACTACAACCGGGCACTGATGCGCAATGACCTGCAGGCTGTGGTGAGTCGCGGTGGTAGGATCTGGAGGGTGGTGTCAGTCCCCCGGAGCCTCGACACCAGGCGCTGCACCCTCATTTGCCTCTCCTGCCCTGGGACGCCTTTTTCTTCCTATCCCAGATCCCTAGTCTTAGAGGTATATTCAAGAGGCGGGTGGCGCTGTGGGTTAAACCACAGAGCCTAGGACTTGCCAATCAGAAGGTGACGGGGTGAGCTCCCGTTGCTCGGTCCCTGCTCCTGCCAACCTAGCAGTTCGAAAGCATGTCAAAGTGCAAGTAGATAAATAGGTACCGCTCCAGCGGGAAGGTAAACGGCATTTCGGTGCACTGCTCTGGTTCGCCAGAAGTGGCTTAGTCATGCTGGCCACATGACCCGGAAGCTGTACGCCAGCTCCCTCGGCCAATGAAGCGAGATGAGCGCCGCAACCCCAGAGTTGGCCACAACTGGACCTAATGGTCAGGGGTCCCTTTACCTTTTTATGTTCAATGCAGAGTTAAGAACAAAGGCAGAGGGTGAACCCGGCAGAAACAACATTCACAGCAGCATTTTATTTATTTGCAAGGAGCTTTCATCCCAGCTCTCATTGCTTACCTTCCTCAGCCCCCAGTGCTGTTGCCAACCATCCTTGGCTGTGTATGCATATTCAGTCACCAGCGTGCTGACGGACAAGTGCAAATGTAATATAGGGAGAAAACAAATGTGTCGGTCCAGCATTTCCCCACCAATTTAAAATCCTATAGAAATATAAACAGTGTAGTGCAGGTCACAGCAAAATATTATGTCTATCTTTTCATAGCCTCACCTGTAGTTTTATAAATCATTTTACATGTCAATACAAATGGAAGTTGTTAATGCTGCAGTTGTTGTAGAAGGGATTGTTATTTTGACCTGAGTGTAATTGAAATTATTAAGATTTTGGTACACAGAAATAAAGTAAATAATCAAACCATCAGTTCTAGCACGCGGGGAGCCACCTGAATTATATAGTTTAGTATCTGCATGATTGGCATTAGTAATTATATTATAATGAGGCTGTTGCTGGATTGTAATTGAAAACTAATAAAAATTATTATCAAAAAAATAAAAATAAAAATTGAGGGTCACAGCAGCTGTAAAAATACATCAGATCAATGAATCATAGCTAGCCGTCCCAGAAAGGTGTGCTTTTTGAACTTTAGCCTACACCAACCAATGTGGGAATACAGCTCCCATCAACCCCAGACAGCATGGTCATATGATACTGGGGCTGATGGGAGTTGTAGTCCAACAGCATCTGGAACAGGTTGGTGAAGGCTAGTAGACTCTCTCCATCTCTCCAGGCACACAAACACGGAAAAACTTAGGGGAATTACGTTCTCTTCCTTTCTCCCTGGCTCACTGTAGTTGTGCAGAGAGTTCTGCTCTACTCGCCACCACTTCCCAGCCCCTTTTTCTCTCCGGTAGACGGGGGTACAGTCGACCGTGACCCTGGGAGACCATGGGAGCAGAAAGGGCTGCAGCTGAATGCCAGCTTTCAGGTGGGCAATGCAAAGCAGAAGCCACTGCCCAGCTTCTTTTTTAAACAGGAGCACTCTCTGCTCCCTTCTCTTTTCCTAGGAATGTGGCATCCCTAAGCACTTTGGCCTCTTCTACGCCATGGGCACTGCCCTCATGATGGAGGGGCTGCTCAGCGCCTGCTACCACGTCTGCCCCAACTACACGAACTTCCAGTTTGGTGAGTGTCGCCTGGGAAGTGGGCCAGGACCGGAGGGGAGGGGCTGCCTGCGCCCGGCAGATCAGGCACCCCCAACCTGGTGCCCTCCATCCTGCTTCCGACTGCAACTCATAGCAGGCCCAGCCAACATGGCCACGGCAGCTGGGGGGCACCAGGTTGGGAAAGGCTGGACTTCACAATCCAGGGGCCATGGAGAACTTACCAGGTGAGCCCTGCAGAAGAACGTGCAGCAGGTGCCCTGCCTGGTACATCTGGGGAAAATGTGTACAAATAATGGTATTAGGGGCAGCCCCTCTGCCCATGTGCCAAGTGCACTTTGCTTGCCCCTGAATAGCCACCTGCTGCATGAAATTTTATGATTATTTAGTTAAATATGTTAAGTTAAATTAATTGGAAAAAGCAACCTTGCAATTACCAGATAGGCTGAGGATTTAAACATGTAATGTGAAGAATCACTGTATTTTTCGCTCTATAGGACGCACTTTTTCTCCTCCAAAAATTAAGGGGAAATGTGTGTGCGTCCTATGGAGCGAATGCAGGCTCCTTGGCTTCAGCTATAGCAACGCGAAGCCTCCGAAGCGCAGAGGGAGTGCTCCCTCCGCACTACTTGGCTTCGCGTTGCTTTCGCTGAAGCCTGGAAAGCGAGAGGGGTCGGTGCGCACCAACCCCTCTCGCTCTCCAGGTTTCAGGGATAGCCACCTGAAGCCTTCGGAGCGCAGTGCGAGTTCCCGCTGCGTTCCACAGGGTTCAGGTTCCTTTTGCTGAAGCCAGGAGAGTCTTGCTGGCTTCAGCAGATAGGGAGAGCTGCACAGTGCCCCTTCAGCCAAGCGAGAGGAGAAATGGAAGGGGCTCCATTTCTCCTGCCGCTTCGCTGAAGGGGTGCTGAGCAGAGAGGGGGAGATTTTTTTTTTCTTGTTCTCCCCCTCTAAAACAAGGTGCGTCCTATGGTCCGGTGCGTCCTATAGAGCGAAAAATACGGTAATATGTTTAATGCTGAATGGATAAGACAGAAATACGTTAAGTGACTAGGTTAATTATATAAGAATTTTGATTTGGAAAACCGTTAAAATGATATGCACTGAAATTCAACTAGGGGGATACGAGGAAGTCACTCAACAATGTTATTAAGATTAGTTTTAATAAGGTAATGATTTATGTTTGTTTATTTATTTGTTTGTGTGTTTATAAGTTGTGAAAATCAATAAAAAAAATTGGGGAAAAAATGAATAGCCACCTGCTGCTGGTCTTTTGCTTGCAGACACCTCTTTCATGTACATGATCGCCGGCCTCTGCATGCTGAAGCTGTACCAGAAGCGGCACCCAGATATCAATGCCAGCGCTTACAGCGCCTATGCCTGCCTGGCCATTGTCATCTTCTTCTCGGTCGTTGGGGTGGTGAGTGGCGATGGGAAGCCTCCGGAGCTGCAGGAAGGAAGGAGGGAGGGAGGCAGCCCTGAGCTGGGACAGTGGCTGGTGTCCTGTTGGCCTGCATGCGTCTTTTCATTCTTCCTTTTCGTGGGTTTTTGCAAACAGCGTTGTCCCTCTCCGGTGTCCCTCAAATTCCTCGGTGGCCTTTATGTACTGGCAAAACATAAAACAAAATCACAGCAGTGAACCAGGAAAGGAAAGCCTTTCCCCTGATTATTACACTTGAGGACTACAAATCGGGGGATTTGGCGCTGTGGGTTAAACCACAGAAGGTCGGTGGTTCAAATCTCCCGCAACAGGGTGAGCTCCCGTTGCTCGGTCCCTGCTCCTGCCAACCTAGCAGTTCGAAAGCAAAGTGCAAGTAGATAAATAGGTACCACTCCAGTGGGAAGGTAAACGGCGTTTCCATGCGCCGCTCTGGTTTGCCAGAAGTGGCTTAGTCATGCTGGCCACATGACCCAGAAGCTGTACGCCGGCTCCCTCGGCCAATAAAGTGAGATGAGCGCCGCAACCCCAGAGTCGGCCACAACTGGACCTAATGGTCAGGGGTCCCTTTACCTTACCCTTCAGGAAAGGACGTTGCAGAACCACTTTCTGCTCCTGTTCCACCCCAATTTCCTCTTAGAATAGTGGGGAAACCCCAGCATCCATTGAAAGGAGGGAGGAGGCAGAAAGGAGACTTCCTGCCTTGCCTTCTCACCCCACTCACTCCCCCAGCCTTGAATTCAGTATCATGGCCCCTGCAAATGGCATGATGTGCCCCTTTCTCCCTGCTCTCCCAGGTCTTCGGCAAGGGCAACACAGCTTTCTGGATCGTCTTCTCCGTTATCCACATCCTCTCCACTCTGCTGCTGAGCACCCAGCTCTACTACATGGGCCGCTGGAAACTGGGTGAGTTCTGCCGGCCCTTTTTTAATAATAATATTTTTATTGAATTTTCTGTTGCACAATTTCAAATGAATATTTTACAAACTTAAAATATATCCAGTGGCTTCCCTTCTTCTCTTTCCATGGTTCATTTTATGTATCCTATATCCCTGCATATTTTAGTATAACCATTCAAATCAATTTTCCACTTTTACATCCATCAAGAATTATTTACTGACTCTATTGAACTTATCTTAATGCTGCCTGCATTTTCAGCTATACGCACTTACTTTCCATATACAGTGGAACCTCGGGTGTACTCAATAAATGTTTTCCAATCTTATTTAAAGGCCTGTTCTTGTCTCTTATTCAATATGTTAAATCTGCAAAGTGTGTGTATTCTGCCAACTTAAGTTGCCAAGCCTCTTGAGTTGGGACCTCGCTCACTTTCCATTTTGGGGCTAACAAAACAACGGGCATAAGAAAGAATAAGAAATCAAGACAGCAAACTTTTTATAAAAGAATGGAACTGGTTATTGAATATTTACAGATAAATTGCAAACAGATAAAAACACTGGCAGGATTATTGTAATAACCTGTAGTTACATAAGAATATACCTGTATATTTAAAGTAGATAATTAAATGAGTAAATTAAATGAATTTGGATATGCAGAAGACATTAAAAAATAAATTTAAGGAACCGCAGAAAGAGAGGGAAGGAAATCAAACTTTGAAATGTTAAAAGTAATGAAATGTATAATGAAATGTATATTTATAAAGTATAAATAAATACTTAAAAAAACGAAACAAAAACGGGCATACCGTAAATAACCTTTTCTGACACCTGGGAATTTCATTCTGGGTTATCCCCAGAAAAAAGGACTCTGGTTTTTTGGGAGGAGGGCACATGAGAGAAATCTCGTGGCTGATTATGTAAACATGTCCTCTGCTTGCTTCCCAGAACTGGCCTCCTGCCTTCACCGAGTCAGCCCACAGGGCAGGGTGCATTCCAGGGTCAACGTAGCTTTAACATGTCTCTCTCTCTCTCTCTCTCTCTCTCTCCACAGACTCTGGGATCCCACGCAGGATCTTGCACGTGCTTTACACAGACTGCATCCGCCAGTGCAGCGGGCCCATGTATGTGGTGAGTAAGGCTGGATCTATACTGATTAAAAAAACCGCTATAAAATCTCTCGGTGCAAAATTTCATTGGCAACAGATCACTCCTCTACAGCACCACCTGGTGTCACATGTTTGTAGTGCAGTTGGAAAAATACAATTGATGCGTGTAGCTGAGTCCTCTAAGTGTGGCTGGCTCTCTCCTGGAAGGATTGCGGGGGCTGTATGAAAACTCGCCCTCCCTCTCGCTGGGCTAGGCCCCCCCGGGTGCTTGGCTGGCCTCTGTTGCAGACGCTAGGCCCCACTGCCTTCCTCTCTTTTCCTCCACAGGATCGAATGGTGCTGCTGGTGATGGGCAACGTTATCAACTGGTCTCTGTAAGTCAGGGTTGGTTGGTGGGCAGGGCAGGGCAGGAGCCAACCTGGGCAGAGAGGATTACCAGCCAGTCAAGGGGCAGGAGGGTGTGTGTGTGTGTGTGTGTGTATTTATTTATATCAGATTAGGCAAGACACACAGGGCCTTCTCTCTGGTGATGCTGTGGGAGACGGGCTCCCTCTGCCCTTTCTAAAGGGAGGTTAGCAAATATCTATTTTTTTTAGAAAAAGATTCAGCTCACTTTTAACACGTGGCCTTCTAACATTATGGGATTTGTGTTTTCCTTTCTGTGTGTTGCTCCTAGTACCTGAATATTTTGTGTGAACAGCTCCTGCCTTATTCAGGTTTTAGGTCTGCTGTTTTGATTGTGCATTTGTGTGTGCATTTTAAATTGAATTTGCACTTACACATGGTGGGACAGAAAGGCGGAACAGCAACAAGAGTGACACATTATCATAACAACAATGGCAGGAGTGGTCCTCGCAGGCTGGCAGAGGCCTCCCCCCGTGGCCTTGAAGGGCCCCCAGGTGTGGTCCTTGGGGAGTCACTCTCCTGCTTCACGACCTCTTTTCCCCCGCAGGGCTGCTTACGGCCTCATCATGCGGCCCAACGACTTCGCCTCCTACCTTCTGGCCATTGGCATCTGCAACCTCCTCCTCTACTTCGCCTTTTACATTATCATGAAGGTGCTGCACGTAACCTGACTTGGTTCTTGGGGGCGGCCGGGGCCAGCTTCTCTCTGGGTGGAATATAAATTGCATAAATAATAATAATGAGGGGGTTGGGGTTCCCATTCAGAGGCGCCAGCTCGCGAGGGCAATTGTGGGTGGAGTTGTGTGTGCATTAAAAGGATGCCAGGACGTACCCAGTACCAGTCCCCAGCGTGGGGCTGCTTCAACCTTCCTTCCCCTCCGTGGCAGGAGGAGGAGCCGCCGGCCACTGAAACTGTGCCATGCTCAAACCCCACACTTGGCTTCCTTTGTCCCCTGGGTTTTTTTTGGACTTTGGGGAGGGTCCCCCCAAAATTATTGTATGTGAGCCAAAAGGATTTGACCTGCATGAGTTGGCGCCCCTGCTCCCATTCATTATGGTGGGGTAGCTTCCTGCTAGATTGGAGCCCCTCTGTGCTCCTTTTGTCTGTGAATTCAGTACATCCGCAATAGCAGCCAAGAAAGTTGGGACTTCCACCTCCCTCCCTTCCTCAACTTTGTTTCTGATCAGCTTTCCTTGCCCTGCAGCTCCGGAGTGGGGAACGCCTCAAGCTGATCCCCCTGCTCTGCATCGTTTGCACTTCCGTCGTCTGGGGCTTTGCCCTCTACTTCTTCTTCCAGGGGCTGAGCACCTGGCAGGTGAGCCATTTCCCCACCCTCCATATCCTCAGTTCCCCCACAGGCTTGTCCAGAACAACCCACGTAAAAGCAGACCTCTGAGTAGCAAGTTGAAGAAGCTGCACTTATACAGTGGTACCTCGGGATGCATACGCTTCAGGTTACAGACTCCGCTAACCCAGAAATAGTACCTCTGGTTAAGAACTTTGCTTCAGGATGAGAACAGAAATCGTGCTCCGGCAGCGCGGCGGCAGCGGGAGACCCCCATTAGCTAAAGTGGTGCTTCAGGTTAAGAACAGTTTCAGGTTAAGAATGGACCTCTGGAACGAATTAAGTTCTGAACCCGAGTTACCACTGTAAAAGGCTTTAGAAAAGCTCTCATGCAGAAGATCCAGCCCTGCCCTGCATCGCTGTTTGGTTAGGGCAGCCTTAGTTTTAACTGTGGCTCCCTCCGTAGCTTTTGGGACTACGACTCCCATCAGCCCCAGGCAGCGGCCTGGCAGTTGCATCCCCAGACCTCTGGAGGGCGCCAGTTAGGGGCAGACTGGGTTAGAGCTTGTTGGGTGGGGGCAGCTGAATCCAGCGCAGGCTGCGCAGACCGCCTGCCTCCTGCCAAGCATCACAGACTTCCTTGTCGCTGACCCTCCGCAGAAAACGCCGGCCGAGTCCCGCGAGCATAACCGGGACTGCATCCTGCTTGACTTCTTTGATGACCATGACGTCTGGCACTTCCTCTCGTCCATTGCCATGTTCGGCTCCTTCCTGGTAGGTGGCGTAGGCCCAGCTGGCCTGGCAAGGAGCGGGAAATAGCAGCACCCAGACAGCGGTGCTCGATGCCGGCTGCGCCGAAAGGGCCAGCAAATACCGGCGAGCCGGGAAGAATCTGGAGGGAGGTTTGCTGAGGCGGTGGGGTCCCCGCGGGCCGGGGCGAAAGCAGCACCCTGCACCCACTTATTTCCCCTTGCACGACAGCATAAAGCTACCTGCATTTCTGGGGAAGGAGAGGGTGGGCTTTGAAACCACTGCCCACCTCCCCAACCTAACTCTCTCTCCCTTCCTCTTGTTATAGGTATTACTGACTCTGGATGATGACCTCGATTGTGTCCAGCGTGACAAGATCTATGTCTTCTAGAGGCCAGGATTCCCCAGCAAGGGGGGAATGAGGCCTTTCCTGCCTTCTGGCTTGGGACAGGCCTTGCAGAGGCGTTTGGCTGGAGCCAGGATTTGCAACAGGCCTACCTGCCTGTTCAAATGCATCGTGAACATGTCACCTTTGGCAGAGCCTGCGGTAGCAACCTAGGCTGACGGTGGGGGGCACACCCTCTTTCAGTATTTGAGTCTTCACGGTGCTGGATGCCCCAGGCAACTTTGGGCAGCTTTGAATGTTGCCTGTCTTGCATTTCCAAGAGCTCTGGATGCCAGGCAGGCTCTGGCCGGGTCGCTTGGTCCTGCTGCTGCGCCAGGTTTTCAAGAGAATCGGCACCTCGTTGGCTGCCAGCCTCTGAGGGTTGGCCTATGTGCCCACCAACTCCCCTGGGCATGGCCTGGGTCAATAGGGAAATGATAAGTTCCCCCCCTGCCTCTGCCTCCTCCTTAAAGGGGTGGGGGCTTGTGGTTAGGGGCCAAACTGGGGTCTTGCACTTCCAGCACGGCGCTCAGAAGAGGGCCTGGCAGCAGCTCCTAGGTAAGGGGGCCTGCCTTGGGGGCCCTCGCCCTGGAAGCTCTGCATCCGCCCATTGCCTCACGCACATTTCTGCCAACCCTGAGTTAAGCACATCTTCGCCCTCTGCAGCTGAGGCCACGTTGCCTCCTATCTCTGGACAAAGACTTGTGACCTCCATGACGCTGCCACAACCGGTGTGATCTTCCTTCCAAGCGTGGCCTTTCTGAGGGGCGGGTGGTGCTCAGTGGGGCCCCTCTTGCCAACTAGATGCCACTGCCCTTGCTCTGGGCCACTGCCATGCCCAGGAGGAAGGGGGCGCCGTTTTCTCTCTGTTCTCAAAGCACACACGGCATTGGGGAGGGGGCTCCCTTCAGTGCCTAACTAAAATTGGGGTGGCAGATTGGGCTCTGTCTCCTTGTCTCCCCTTCCGCCTGCCACTGGTGGGCCTTGGCAGCTGCGTCGCCCCCTGACGGTTTACACTGCACTGCCTGAAGATGTTTGCTCCTTTTTACTCTTGTTTTCTGCTCAGACCTAGAATCCGATCCAGGAGGCCTCTCTCCTCTCATTGTTCCATACGAGCTGCCCAAAGTAGCCGTACGAATAACAGTTATGGGTGGCCGCTCCGGGCTGCAAGCCAAAGGGCTCCTTCAGTGGCTGGGGGGAGGCCCCCACCCACTGCACTACTGGGGGAAGAGCCTTCCCCCCCCCACAAAAAAAAAATAACAATGAGAAGGGCCTCCTATATTCGTCCATTCCTGGTTATTGATGGTGAGTTTGTTTGTTTTTAAACCATTATTTGTGTAAGACGTTGCAGAACAAAACGACCGTTTTCATTTCTTACGGATTCTGCTGCCAAATGCAAAGAAATAAACAAAAGCATTGCTTTGCCCTTTTGTGTAGTTCTTCCTCCTCTGGGGACGGGCAATGGTGCCTGCCTTTAGAGGGGTGTGGGTACTCTTCACCCTCCCCATCAAAAATCCCTTTTGGCTAATCTCTTAATGGCAACAAGTGAGGCAGCGCAGTTCCCAGGCTCTCCCTGGCCCCCCACCTAACATCCCTCTTCAGGGAGAAAGGTTCTCCTCTTCACAGAGCAGGGAATCCTTTCCTTCAGGGATTTAGGGCACCGTACACTCTTTCAGCCAAGCTCATAGGTGCTTGTGACAATCGCTCCGGAGGTTGGGAAAGCAGGAGATGTGAGCCTCTTGGTTGGGTGGAAATCAGGGCGGAAAATGAAGGCGTTTGAGCAATTGGGCACAAAAAAAACGCTGGTGCCACGTAGCCTCACTAAAACAATGTGAATTGGGGGCCATTCTTTGATTTCCTTCCACAGGACTTTCAATTGGACTAAGGTACACTGGAATTTGCATCAAGACGGTGCCTCTGGGCAGCTTTTAATATGAAGCAAAGTAAGAGCCAATCTGTGTACAGATGAATGCGTTCATTGGTGCCACGCACGCGATTTGCATTTTTTAAAAAATTGCACATTAAATGCAAAGGCCTGTTGAATGGCCTTCCTTGTGTTGGCCTCGACTGAGCATTCCCCTTTCCTGCTCCAGGTGCAGACCCCTGACCCCCCCCCTCCCAAAGAGGGGGCACAGCCAAGTGGGACATTTGTTCACAACTGGAAACATCTAACCAGGATTGCCTGCTTGCCACCACCTCATTCAATCCTGGGGGTAAGGGTGGGGAAAGTGAAAGGAAACTCCAGAAAGATGGAGGTTTGCTTTATTAGGTGGGCATCAAAATCTCTCTCTTGTCTTGAGAATTTTTCACACATGGCATTCAGAAACATTACAGGCAGCTTCTCTGCCTGCAGCCTTCCTCCCTTGCTTCCCCCTTCCCCCTAGTCCTTCTGCCCCTTTTAAAGTGTTCCCCCACCCCCACTGCAAAGACCTGGGCAAAGTGCTGTGTGTAGTAGCCAGGAACCCCTTCAGGGCCCCTGCGCAGTCAATCTAGGCTGCACCAACTGGATCCCTGGGGGCTTCCTTGAGCCTCTGCCCCCCATGCCCTTCAGCCTTCCTGTGGCACCAATGCCAGGAGGCCCCTGACTGCCCCCACCAGTTCGCTGAGCTCCTCCTCTTTGTCCAGTCCATGCTCCCCTCCTTTGAACAGCGTGATGTGGACATTGGCACTCTGCAGCCGCTCCGCCACCTCCAGCGCTCGCTGCCAGGGCACGGTCTTGTCCCTCAAGCCGTGCAGCAGCCGGACAGGGCAGGACACGCCAATGGATGGGCGCTCCAGCAGGCCATGCTGCTCTGCCTCCTCAAAGAAGCCCCATTGCATGAGCAGGGGCTCCTTGCCAGCCCTAGGGAAGATGTGGAAGCCATTCTGCTGGGCTTGGCTCCTCACCTGGGCAAGAGGGCAGAAAGGGCACAGTCAAAACAGGGTGGGGCAGCGGCCACCGTGGCCTCACCCACCCCAGGGCTGAACCTAGCCCCAGTCTGGATGGCAGCAGAGCCCCAAATTTGCCATGTGGTCCTTCCATGAGAAGCATGCCCTTTGGGGGGCGGATACCAGGCACCCCAGTTCCCACCCCCTTGCTGTTTATTTGCTATATTTACTTGAATGTAGAGCGCAGCTTTTTTTGCCAAACCACACTGTGAAAATTAAGGATGCACATTAGATTTGATGGCACCATCCAATGCTTTTTTGGTTCTGATGTTTTGGAAATTGAGGTGCGCATTAGATTCGATGGCGCATTAGATTGGCATCAATACAGTATCGGCCAACTGTCTATCCCTCCCTCCCAAATGATCCCAGGGTGACCCACTCTTTGGCTAAGAGCTGCTGCTCACCTCTGCGGGGAGCCCCCTGGCATGGGCGATGAAGGCATCGACGCCAACCCCTGTGGCAACCAGCCCAGCAACCCTGCCTGGGCGCTCCAAGGCCACCAGCAGCATCAGCCAGCCCCCCATGCTGGCCCCCACCAGGATCTGGAAGAAGAGGAAGAGGTGTTTGCCCTCTGCCACTATGTGGGATGGCAACCCACACCTTCTCTGGGCAACTCTGCGCTGTCCTTCAAAAGCGGCTGGTGCTTGTGCCCATCTGTGAGCTGCCTGGGCATCAGCCAGGAGGTTCCAAGAGCCCATCTGGTCTGACTTCCTGCCCTAAGGGCAGGCCCCTTGATCCATAGCTCAGCAGGCCCCTGCAGAGCCAAAAGGCCAGGTGAGCTGGAGTGGCAGTATGGGGCAATGGGCACGGGGTTTGGTCATCCATATTGCAGGCATTAAGGCACTAATCCCATGCCAACCAGGGATGGCTTAGTGAATCACAGGGATGCTTACCTGGGGGCCGCTGGTGAGCTCGTCGAACACACTCAAGGTGTCTTCCTTCCAGTCCCCCAGGCGGCTCTCTTCAAAGCAGCCATCTGACTCCCCACATCCCCGATAGTCAAAGCTGGGGTGAGAGGAGACATTTTGAAGACCCTTCCCCCAAAGGGGAACACACCCAGGGCTGCCCCTGCCATTATGCAGAGTGGAGCAGCAAGTGGTGGCTTTGTGAAGGACACTTCTTTGTGTGTCTGCCATCCTTTGGCCCAGGAGAGGACACTGTCCTGTCACCAGCGTGGAAGTGAAATTCAGCCATCATCTTCAACGCATGGGAGGCCATCTTTGCCTCAGGCCGCAAAAGGACTCTAAGCCCACCCCAGGACCTCTGGAGAGTCCAAACAGCTTCTTGCTTCCCACCTGACGAATGCCTGTCCTGTCTCCCGGCAGAACTGCTCCATCCTCTGACACTTGGGGTTGGCTCTGGTGCTGTGGAAGCCTAGCAAAAAGACGACACCGGGGCTGCAGCCTGGTAGGCGGTGGTAGGCCAGGCGGGGCAGACCTTGGCGCAACAGAAACGATGGTGCCATGTTGGCAGAGCTGTAGGCAAAAACAGAGGGGGTGAGTTGCTAGATTTTTGTTAGGATCACTTTTATTGGGTTGGTATATTACAAAACATGGGATGCGGGTGGCGCTGTGGGTAAAACCTCAGCGCCTAGGACTTGCCGATCGTCAGCGGTTCGAATCCCTGCGGCGGGGTGAGCTCCCGTTGCTCGGTCCCAGCGCCTGCCAACCTAGCAGTTTGAAAGCACCCCCGGGTGCAAGTAGATAAATAGGGACCGCTTACTAGCAGGAAGGTAAACAGTGTTTCCGTGTGCTGCGCTGGCTCGCCAGATGCAGCTTGTCACGCTGGCCACGTGACCCAGAAGTGTCTTCGGACAGCGCTGGCCCCAGGCCTCTTAAGCGAGATGGGCGCGCAACCCCAGAGTCGGACACGACTGGCCCGTACAGGCAGGGGTACCTTTACTTTTTTTTAAAATAAAATTTTTATTAAGGTTTTTACATTACAAAAAGAAAAGAAAAAAGAAAGAATACAAAATAAAAATTGTTAAAAACAATCAATCTTTCCATCACATTATTTTTCATTTACTTGTTTCTCGGACCTCCTCATACCTCCCTTTTTTGTATTCCAAATCAAATTATTAATTCAACAATTTCTTTCCCTCTTTACGCTACCCAAATCTTATTTTTAAATTATTACAATCTTAAATTTTTACTTGTATAAACCCATTTTTTCATACTCTTTTAACCCATTACAGCTAAAACCACTTAGTTCCAATCCAACATTATTATAAAATTCATTAATTTTGCAATGTTTTTCATAATATTCTCTCTTAGGGCATTACATGCCGTAAATTTCATACCGGTGTTCCACAACTGTTCCCAGTCAGCAAACATGATATTATGTCCAACATCTTGTGCCCATTTAATCATAGCAGATTTAACCGTTTCATCTTGAGTGTTCCATTTCAACAGCAAGTTATACATCCTTGACAAATTCTTAGTTTTGGGTTCTAACAATTCTGTTTCTAATTTTGATTTTTCCACCTGGAAGCCAATTTTCTTGTCCAAATTATATGCCTCCATTATTTGATAATAGTGAAGCCAGTCTCGCACTTTATCTTTTAATTTCTCAAAACTCTGCAATTTCAATTTATCTCCTTCTTGTTCCAAAATTTCCCAATATTTCGGCCACTTGGCCTCCATATTGAGCTTTTTCTGAGCTTTCGCTTCCATCGGTTACAGCCACCTTGGGGTTTTATTTTCCAGTAAATCCTTGTATCTTATCCAAACATTGAACAATGCTTTCCTAACAATATGGTTTTTAAATGCTTTATGCGCTTTGATCTTATCATACCACAGATATGCATGCCATCCAAATACATTGTTAAAACCTTCCAAATCCAAAATGTCTGTGTTTTCAAGAAGTAGCCAATCTTTCAGCCAGCAGAAAGCTGCTGATTCATAATAAAGTTTAAAGTCTGGAAGGGCAAACCCATCTCTTTCCTTTGCGTCCGTTAATATTTTAAATTTTATTCTAGGCTTCTTGCCCTGCCAAACAAATCTTAAAATATCTCTCTGCCACTTCTTGAAACAATCCATCTTGTCCACAATTTGCAATGCCTGAAACAAAAACAACATTCTAGGCAATACATTCATTTTTATAGCAGCAATACGACCCAACAAAGAAAGCTTCAAATTTGACCATATTTCTAAATCTTTTTTCACTTCACCCCAGCATTTTTCATAGTTATCTTTAAATAAGTTCCCATTTTTTGCCGTCATATTGATCCCCAAGTATTTAACTTTCTTAACCACTGTTAAACCTGTCATGTTCTGAAACCTCTCTCTCTCAGTTTGTGTTAAGTTTTTCTCTAAAACCTTGGTTTGGTGTGATGGCCTGGGATTCCGATTCAGAGGCTGAACCAGAGGAATCCCAGCCTGCACAGGAGTCCCCGCCTCCAGGGCCGGCTGAACTGGGGCAAGGCCTAGATTCTGAGGAGCCTGCACCTGTGTCAGATCCTCAGGAGCAGGCACCAGGTGAAATCATTCTGGCCCCAGAGGTGCTTGAGGACTCAGTGTCTACAGGTGAGCCTCCTCCGGGAACCAGGAACCCTTCGGCCTCTCCTGAACTGCAGAGGCTTAGGGCAGAGAGGCGAAGAGAACTGGTTGCTCCCAGGAGGAGTGCTCGCCTTAAGGCCAAGGGAGGCAGGGCTCCTGGGGGCCGGGACCGCCCCTGGCCTTAGAAGAAGATAAAGGTCAGTCAGCCCGGTCCCAGGTTGCGGGAGCAACGTCGTTGTTGGCTTCAGACCTTCCAGTGTTCCTGTTCCCTGCCCGGCCTCCTGCTCCTGACCTTCCAGCATTCCTGTTCCCTGCCCGGCCTCCTGCTTCTGACCTTCCAGCATTCCTGTTCCCGCCCGGCTCCCAGCTTCGGACCTTCCAGTGTTCCTGTTCCCTGCCCGGCCTCCTGCTTCTGACCTTCCAGCGTTCCTGTTCCCCGCCCGGCTCCCTATTTCGGACCTCGCCTCTCATCTTGTGAACTCTGTCTACGGTAACGGTACCTTTCCCCCGGGACCAGCACAGTTTGCTCCCGCCACCTCCCGCACTCCCTCTTTGTTGGGGTTAGGGTTAGGGTTAGGGTTAGGGTTAGGGTTAGGGTTAGGGTGGGAAGAGCCAGAAGCCATGGCCGACCAAGCGGCTACACTGCTGGCAAAAAGCCCAGGAGAACCAGGCCTTGACTCACACCGTGCAGCAGCTCAGCAAGGCGCTTACGGCACTTCAGCAGCACTTGGACGCCCTACCGGCTCCTGGGGCCGACGCCCCGGCTCCTGGCAAGTACCCAGTGGCTTTGCCTGAGAAATTTGATGGGGCCCCGGCCAGCTTTCCCATGTTCCTTGCCCAGGCCAAGTTGTATATTCAGGGGCGAGCCCGGAACTTCCCTGACGACCGCACCAAGGTGCAATTCTTGATTAGTTTGTTAAAGGACCAGGCGGCCAAGTGGGCGTTGCCACTGCTCAGGCAAGACTCCCCCTTGTTGACAGACTATATGGGGTTTTGCAATCATTTGGAGGCCGCGTTCAGCAACCCCCACAAGGGGAGTCAAGCCAACCAGGCAATCAGGCGGTTGAAACAGGGCAAGTCCACTGTGGCCGCATACACCACAGAATTCCGGCTGCTGGCACAGGACTTGGCCTGGAATGACTCTGCTCTTCGGGACCAGTATCTCGAGGGGCTTTCAGACGAGATACTGGACCAGCTGGCCACAATGGAACGCCCCACCATGCTAGACACCTTCATTCAACGGAGTCTACAGATAGACGATCGGCTAGAGAACCGTCATCAGGCCCGGGGCCGCCGGCACTTCCAGTTCTCGGCACCAGCTTCTACCAGCAGCTCCACGGCCACAGCCGAGTCATCGGAGGGGCCTATGCAGCTTGGGGCAGCGCGGACACGCCTCCCCCCCCGCGGAGAAGACGCGTCGTCGTGAGGGGAATCGATGTCTCTATTGTGGCGGAAGCGGACACTATGCCCGGTCCTGTCCTGAGAAGCGCCAGCCACAGGGGAAACCGCCAACCCCAGTAGCTGATGGCCCTGGCTACCTGGGGTCCCAAACAGCACAGAATGGGGCCGCACCAATTGAATTGCAACACCTTATGGTTCCGGTACGTCTATACCCTCCAGGTGGGCCCTGGATTCTTACCCATGCTCTGGTGGATTCGGGGGCAACCCGCTCCTATATGGACGCTGCTTTTGCTACCCATCATCAGGTGCCACTTTGGAACAAGCCAGAACCGGTACAGGTGGAAGCAATTGACGGACGGCTTCTTCGTTCAGGTGCCGTTACTCAGGAGACCCAGCCCCTGGTCCTGTGTCTCCAGCAGCACCGGGAGATGCGAACTTTGGACATTGCCTCCATGCCTCGGTTCCCCCTAGTGCTCGGGATGGACTGGCTGGAGGCTCACAACGTTCAGATTGACTGAGTCAAACGGACTGTGCACTTCCCAGACCCATGTTCCCATGCTCAGTCCGAGATGCTAGCGGCCACGCCCACGGAGGAGGCAGCACCCACGCTCCCAGCCGTGTACCGGGACTACCAAGACATGTTCGAGGAACGGGGGGCAGACCAGCTGCCGCCGCATCGGTCTTTTGACTGCGGCATAGACCTCCAGCCCGGAGCGCCCCTACCGGTGAGTCGCTTATACTCTCTAACAGAGCCAGAGCGCGAGGCTTTGCAGGACTTCTTGCGCAAGAACCTGGAGCGTGGTTTCATTAGGCCTTCTACCTCGCCCACCGCTGCGCCAGTGCACTTTGTTAAGAAGAAATGTGGGGAGCTCCGCCCTTGCTATGATTACCGGGCCCTGAACAAAATTACCATCCCAGACCGGTACCCCTTGCCCCTAATCTCAGAGTTGCTGGAGCGGGTGCAAGGGGCACAGGTGTTCACCAAGCTAGACCTCCGGGGGGCCTACAATTTGATTCGGATCCGAGCCGGGGATGAGTGGAAGACAGCATTCGGGACCCGGTACGGGCAGTTCAAATACCTGGTTATGCCTTTCGGTTTGTGCAACGCGCCTGCTGTGTTCCAACGCTACATCAACCACGTGTTCCAGGACTTGCTAGACAAGTACGTGGTGGTGTACTTGGATGACATTCTGGTTTACTCCTGTGACCCGGCTCGCCATGAGGGACATGTTCGGACCGTGCTGCAGCGCTTGCGCGAGCACCGTTTGTATGCAAAGCTCAGCAAGTGCGAGTTCCATCAGCGGTCTGTGGACTTCCTAGGTCACCGGCTCTCTCCGGATGGGGTGCAGATGGATCCTGGGAAGGTGGCAGCGGTTCGAGAATGGGCGGCACCTCGGAACCGCAAGGACCTACAGCGTTTCCTGGGGTTCGCCAACTATTACCGGACCTTCATTGCAGATTATGCTCATCGCACCACCCCGTTGACCCGGCTACTGCGCCCCAAGACACTGTTTTCCTGGGACAAGGAGGCAGAGGAGGCGTTTCAGGGGTTGAAGGCCTGTTTCCAGAGAGCGCCGATCTTACAACATCCTGACCCCTCTCGACCCTTTGTGGTGGAGACCGACGCCTCCAGTACGGCTCTCGGTGCCGTCTTGTCTCAGAAGTATGGACCTGAAGCACCACTCTTACCCTGTGCCTTCTATTCCCGCCAGCTCCTTCCAGCGGAGCGTAACTATACCGTGTGGGAGCGGGAACTACTGGCCATCAAGGTGGCCTTTGAGGTCTGGCGCCACCATCTTGAGGGGGCACGACATCCGGTGGAGGTGAGAACGGACCACCGGAACCTGGAGTACCTCCAGACCACCCGCAAGCTGAACCAAAGGCAGATCCGGTGGGCGTTGTTCTTTTCCCGGTTCCAGTTCCGAATCCGCTACATCCCTAGCTCCCAAAACCAGAAGGCGGATGCCCTGTCCCAGAAACCTGAAGACAACGCAGACACGGTACAGCAAGCAGTACCCACCACGATTCTACCACCAGCTGCATTCCTGGCCACCCAGGAGGCTGAGCCACTGCAGGCTCGGGTGCAGGAACGACTCCGGGAGCTGGCTGAAGGGTCCAGCCCTCAGTATCCGGGGCTGGTCCTGCATCAGGGTCTTTTGCTGCACCACGGTCGCCTGTACATCCCGCCAGGGCCACTGCGGCTGGAGGTTCTCCGGATGACCCATGATGCCCCAGCAGCGGGGCACTTTGGGCGGTATCGGACCACCCATCTGGTAAGCCGTGAGTTTTGGTGGCCCCGCCTGAAGGCTGATGTGGCTCGCTACGTTGCTGGTTGTGATGTCTGCCGGCGGGCCAAGGGCCCTACCGGGCCACCCCCCGGCCTACTTCAGCCATTGCCAGTTCCACCACGTCCTTGGCACACGGTTTCGCTGGACTTTGTAGTGGACTTACCCCCGTCTCGTGGCTGTACCTGCCTTCTAGTTTTCTCCTACCATTTCACTAAGATGGTGCACTGTTCCCCCTGCCCATCTGTACCCACAGCCAAGGAAACCGCTCAGCTGTACCTTCAGCATGTCTTCCGCCTGCATGGCCTACCTGAGCGTGTGGTGTCCGACCGGGGCGTCCAGTTCACATCCCGGTTCTGGCGAGCATTGCACCAGACCCTCGGGACAGAGGTCTGTCTCTCGTCAGCCTACCACCCACAGACCGATGGCCAGACGGAATGGGCGAACGCGGTGCTGGAGCAGTACCTCCGGTGTTACTGCAGCTACCAGCAGGATGACTGGGTCGACCACCTAGCATTGGCGGAGTTTGCCTACAACAACGCGGTGAATGCGTCCACCCAGCAGACCCCGTTCCAGGCCAGTTATGGTTATCATCCACGGCTGTTTCCAGATGTGCTGCCGGCATCCGCGGTCCCTGCGGTGACGGAGTGGCTTCAAGAGCTCCAGTCCCAGCAACAGCTTTTGATGGAGCAACTGCACCAGGCCAAGGAGGCGTACAAGGCCCAGGCCGACCGCCACCGCCAGGTGGGGCCGGAACTTCACGTCAGTGACCTGGTATGGCTCTCCACTCGCCACCTCCCCCCCTCTCGACCTTCGCGGAAGTTGGACGCCCGTTTCACCGGCCCGTTTCCTATCGTGGACCAAGTCTCACCTGTGGCATTCCGTCTCTGGTTGCCCGCAACCCTGAAGGTTCACCCGGTATTCCACAGGTCCCTTCTGAGTCCGGTGGCCCCACCCGATGAGTTCCACCCGAACCGTCCCCGACCGCAGCCAGTTTTGGTTCAGGGAGAGCCTGAGTACGAGGTGGAACGCATTCTGGACTCCCGATACCGCAGGGGAAAGCTGCAGTATCTCATTGACTGGAAGGGGTATGGACCGGAGGACCGTTCCTGGGAACCAGCGGCCAACGTCCATGCGCCTGCCTGCCTCCGAGAGTTCCATGCGGCGTACCCCAGCAAGTCGGGTCCGGACCCTCGATTGAGGGGGGGGCCTGGGAGGGGGGATGGTGTGATGGCCTGGGATTCTGATTCAGAGGCTGAACCAGAGGAATCCCAGCCTGCACAGGAGTCCCCGCCTCCAGGGCCGGCTGAACTGGGGCAAGGCCTAGATTCTGAGGAGCCTGCACCTGTGTCAGATCCTCAGGAGCAGGCACCAGGTGAAATCATTCTGGCCCCAGAGGTGCTTGAGGACTGTTCTGTTGGTGGTATCACCTTCTTCAAACACTCTTTTAATTCGGGAGGAAGATCTGGTATGTCCAAGGTTTCACTTACAAGTGTTCTTAACTCTCCTTCGGCTTTCTTCTGCAGGTCTTCTCCGTGGTCTCTCCAAAATTTGGTTTTGTCGTCCTTTGATTTTATTCGTATCTTCTTGCCTTTATAACTGAAAGACAGGCCTTGAGGGAATTCCCACCTAAAAAAGATTCCGTTACTTCTCAGCAGTGCAGTCAAGTCCTTATAATTGGACCTAAGGTCCAAAAGATGTTTCGGAATATCCTTAAATATCTCCACTCTTGACTGATGTATTACCAAAGTCTTCTGGAAGTGCAGACTCAAAATTTTATCTCTCTCCTCTTTTGTTCGGAGGGTGATCAGACAGTCTCCTAATCTATTATTTCTCCCTCCTTTCCCGAGTCTAAACGCGCTCATTATCTTGAAACTGTCCTTCTCCAAATCTGGATTCCAAAAGTCTGCAAATTCCTTTGTAAGAAATTCAATCAAATTGTCTTTCTCCAATTCAGGAACTGCCCTGATCCTTAAATTTGCCTGTTTCTCCCTCAACTCAATCATAGAAAGAGTTGATTTATGGTCTTGTAATTGTCTATGTATCAGTGGTATCTTCTCTTCTACCACGGTGGCTGTGTACGTTGCAATTTCTTTTGCCTCGTCAGCTGTCTTTTGTATTGAAGTTGATTCCTGAACTAATCTCTGAATGGTCTCAATGTTAGTGTTCACTTTCTGACCCAAATTATTAATACTTGTAGTACCGTATTTTTCCCTCTATAACACGCAGATTTTTTCTCCTAAAAAGGAAGGGGAAATGTCTGTGCATGTTATTGAGCGAATGTGTGGTCCCTGGAGCCAAATGGCGCGAGTGGAGGCAAAAAAAAGCAGGCAAAAATCAAATTGCACGTCTCGGAGAAGGGAAACCTGAAAAGAGGAAGCAGCTGCTTTCCTGCATTCTGCCTTAGGGTCTTACTGCCCACCCACCCCTGTTTCCTTGCTGTGTTTGCTCAAATGGAACAAAGAGCAGGGAAAGCCCCTCCCCTCCAGGCAAGCAGAGGGGAAAGCAGAGTGTCCTCTCTGTGCTCCAGTGCTGCTGAAAACATGCAGGAGAGAGAGAGAGAGAGAGAGAGAGAGAGAGAGAGAGAGAGAGAGCTGGCTGGCTTGGGTGGGTAGGTGAGGGAAAACTTTTGCCTTCCTTTCCTCCCTCCCGTTATACCCCTCTCCTGCATTCTTAGCCAGCTGCTTCTCTGCACACCCCTCTCGTGCTCCTTGTCCATTCTGTGTTTTTCCTTCCCTCCCCACTTAAAATGTGGTTAAAAAGCATGGATCCACATGGATCCTCAGGATACTTGCATTGGGTCACCCCAAATTCACCATCAGATCACATAGCATGTCCATGGCTACAGCCTGCCCCCCCAAAATCATGCACCCACTGTTGCCTGGGGCTGCAATGGTGCAAAAACGTGGTTAAAAAGCATGGATCTACATGGATCCTCAGGATCTTTGCATTGGGTCACCCCAAATTCACCATCAGATCACATAGCATGTCCATGGCTACAGCCTGCCCCCCCCAAAATCACGCACCCACTGTTGCCTGGGGCTGCAATGGTGCAAAAATGTGGTTACAAAACATGGATCCAGAGGGATTCTCAGGATTTTTGCATTGGGTCACCCCAAATTCACCATCAGATCACCTGTCTGTGGCCACAGCATGAAGCACAAAAATGATATATCCACTGTTTCATTCAGAATGTTTTTTCCCTTGTTTTCCTCCTCTAAAAACGATGTGCGTGTTATGGTCAGGTGCGTGTTATAGAGCGAAAAATACGGTATTTTGATTGATACTTGTGGTGTTTTGATCAATTTTATTCAATGCCTCGGCTAGTTGTTTACTTATTTTGTCCAAAGACTCATTTATTTTACAAAGAGCCTGAGCCAGGGCATCATCCGCAGCCATACCTTTAGGCTTAGATTGTGCCAATGGGGTTGTTGTTGGCAAACCAGAGGGGCTCGATGTCGAGGCTCTCCTTTGCAGCCCAATGTCTGTACGAAATACTTTCCCGGATCTGGTTGCTTGTTGAGACTCTAACTTGTCTTTCCCATCAGCCATAACCTTCCAAATAAAAGACAAGGTCAGTCACACACTCAAAGTCAGAATCAGAGTCTTGAGTCAGAGTCTGTCAAGGTCAGTCACACACTCAGAGACAAAGTTTGTTTTGAAGTGGAAAATTTCCTTAATCCAGCTGCAGTTTCAGCAATTTCAAAGTTCCTCTAGGGGGACACTGTATCAACAACAGTCAATAATGTCTTTAAAATAACTTACTTTCCCTTTCGTCCCCCAATCTCCAAAGGACAACAGTTCCTGTTTCAATTTATTTATTGTCTGATACTTTAAAATCAGGAGAAACCAGTCAGTAAAATTGTGTCTTAGTTGTATCCTCAAAACGCAGAGTTAACTGTTGCAAAGAAAAAGTACTTTCAGCGACAACATACGTCCCAGAGCAACATTATTTCCTGTTCACAGAAGCCGATCTCAGGGGTTTGAGCGGTGGATTTAGCTGCTCTTACTCTCTCTTTTTGCAGGGAAATACTGTTCAGATCCTTTCCCCGCTCCTCCCCTGTGTCAGAAGAGGGCTAATGCTTATTTAATGTTCAGATTATAGTCCTTAAATTTCTGCTTACAAGTTCATTGTTTTACTTCTTTACAAAAAACAGGAGGCAGACTTTTTGTACCTCTCCGCATTCGGTGCCAAATCTTTTAAATCAATTCCTTTAATTGCCAAATTGACCTACTCACGGGTCGTTGATCTTGATATCAAATTTCAAGGAAGAAGGCAGCGCTCTCCGGCAACGGCTTTGCGGCTTCGCTCCACGGAAGGAGCAGACAATTCACAGCACAGCGCCACTTCCCCGCTCCGCTCCAAAGCCCAAAACTGGACTCCTTTGCAGATTGGGGGGCGCAAAAAGGTGCCCGCCGAGTCCCACGGCCACAGGCTTCACCCGCCTGTGGGTTTTGAGGGTCCCCGCTGCGCCGTAGCGGTAAAGACCCCAGTTTCCGCGGAGCCAGTCCCCTCCGAGTTAAGGGGAATCAGCCATTTTCCGATGGCGCCACCTGGAAGTCCCAGGCAGGGGTACCTTTACCTTTTATATTACAAAACAATATAAAAAAACATGAAGGCAAAATCCAGCCGTCCCTCCACCCTCCGCAAGAGATGATGTCTGTATCTATATCTGAAGTGTATTCAAGTCCACATCATATATCCAGCTTGCAAAGGTCCTCAAAGGATGACGTCAGCCAAAGATGTTTACATGAAGTTCATTAAAGTCATTTTTCACTGTATGCATGTTGAAGCTGTGCCATTCTGCTGTGAATAAGTCCTTTTGACTTAGACTTTGTGCCACTTGAAGTTTATTGGTAAGTTTCTCAAGTGCCAGTTTTCAGACCATATTATACCAATTTGCCAATTGGTAAATTGGTATAATATGGCCTTCCATATTTATACAGTGGTACCTCTGGTTAAGAACTTAATTTGTTTCAGAGATTCGTTCTTAACCTAAAACTGTTCTTAACCTGAGGTACCACTTTAGCTAATGGGGCCTCCCGCTGCCACCGCACGATTTCTGTTCTTATCCTGAGATAAAGTTCTTAACCCGAGGTACTACTTCTGGGTTAGCGGAGTCTGTAACCTGAAGTGTCTGTAACCTGAGGTACCACTGCATACCAATAAATACCTATACTTCCATATATTTCCAATACCTAGTTATAATAAGTCTTGCTGCAAATAATAGATACACAACCAGTGGCTTAACGTGCACATTTGCATTTTAAAAAGATTTAGCAAAGCCACTTCCAGGCATTGAACCTAGATCCCATGAGATATTAATACAAGAGTGTGTCTGAGCCAAGACGAAGGGCCTTTCCCTCCAGGCGAAGTCAGTGGCGTAGTGTGGGGGGGCAGGGGGGGCCAGCCGCACCGGGCGCAACATCTGGGAGGGCGCGCTCGCACTCGCAGCTCTCTGCCCCTACCTGGCTCGCTCACTCTCTCTCACTGCAGTGCTGGCTGTGCGAATCCGATCCGAGCCGCCGGGTCGCCGCCCACTGTGGAGGGGGGGGTGCTAGGCATGCAGGTTAGGGGGCGCAAATTACTTGCCTTGCCCCGGGTGCTGACAACCCACACTACGCCACTGGGCGAAGTGACCACAGTCCACCTCCATCCATGTGTCCTGATTTCAGATCCTGCTTTAGCCCCAGCTGCTCTTGGCATGAGAATTCCACACTGGGCAATTGCACCAAGGGACAATCACTGCTTGTGGCACTTCTCTCCTGCTAATCCTCCTGTGGCACCTCAGAGCCAAGTCCTGCAGGTCTCTCTCTGCAAGCTGCTCTTCTTCTGAAGGGCAGAGGCTCGGAAAGGTTCTGGCTAAACAGAAGGTTGCAGCATCCTGGTTGTACCTGGGACTCAGCTACATTAGCCAGGAATAGAACAGTGTTTTGAATGCATTATAAACACCAGATGGCGCTGTAGAGCAGAAAACTTTTCTATGCGATTTTACATAGCATTTTCTTTTGTTCTAACAATTTAATTTCTGACATATTTATAGCAGGTTTCCCCCCTGTGTGTAGATCTACTCCAGCAAGGCCAAGAAGACTTTGAGGCAGGTGCTGCCAGGGATTGTTTCCCTGCCCATCTGCTCCTTCGGTAGATTTCTGCAGCACAAAGAGACATTCTTCTCTTCTGCTGCTGATACAAGCAGTGTAGTTAGTGGGTGGAGGTGTAAATCCTGGGTTCAAATGTCACCAGGGCCAGAGAGAGACCCACTGTGTGGCACTAGGCTCTCGCTCGGTCTTCCTTTTAGTCTCAGTTGGCCTTCTGAGCAATGTGTGCACTGAAATGATACTTACATTTGTCTCAGCCGCCGCTTCATTCACCCACAGAGATACACATGGACCTTCACCCGACACTTGCAGGTAGACTTTGACTCTATTTGCTAGATCACTCCATGCCTGTAGCAGCCAGTCAACCAGCCAGGCCCTCCCTCTTCCCAGCCCTAGGGCTCAATGACAGCCTTCCTTCCCTTGGAGACTCTCCCATTTTTCTCTGCCCCTTCTCCCCAAAGTCATCCCACCTGTGCCAAGATCTGTTGTAAATAAAAATATGCCCTTTTCCCTTATGGGGTATCCAAGAGCCCATATAGAGTCCTTACATAGGTTCCCTATTGGTAGGAGAAAATAACAGAGGCCAACCAGAGAATATTGAGAAGCAAAGCAGCTAGGAAGCTTGATCTTTATTGATCTGTTGCAACAGGGTGCTCCCCTCACACGCAGGAGAGGAAGAGGACCCCCAAAATTGCTGTGCAAGGGCTTATAAAGACTTTTGAAATTCCCATCCTCTAGATCAAGACCACTCCCAGAAACATTATGCATTCATCACAGAAGGGGTGTAACCTAAGACCGCCCCTCAGATAAGGCGGTCTAAAACAGAACATTTGCATGTTGTTTTCTCCTGTCGCTTTGTTTATTTCCTGTCTGGCAGGTTACTTGATTGGATTTCTTGGGGAGCCTGGGCAGTCTTTTGTAATGATAAGGCTCACACCCTTATTCAAACACAGATTAAGACAGGATTTGTGAAGGAAGAGACAATGGGGAGGCTTTTCCATTTTGACCATGCAGAGAAACATTTGCTCAGTTTAGAAATCAAAATGGTTCCAGGTTGGCTTTCCTGTGCTGATCTATGTATGTGTGGTTATGAACGTTGCCATATATCTAAAACCATAAAATTCCTATCACAATGGCACAGCCACTGGGTCACAGAGGGAGATCCAGTTCCTCTTCCTCCTCCATGCTGAAGGCTGCAGATTGGTTATTCCCCCCCCCCTCTAATTTCCACAGCCCCTGCTTGGGTCCTTTAAGGGCTGTGAAGTCCTGGCACCCACCTTTTCAGCTGTGGTGCAGGCCCTGGGAAAGCAGCTGACCTGTTGCCCTCTGTGCAGAGTCTGTGACAAACAAGCAGCCTCAAACAGAGGTATCAAACACTGGCTATTTGCTAACTCAGCAAGCTGGAGACTCATTAAGGAAGGAGGGGAAACCCCAAGCCTGGGAACCACTGGAGGAGCGGCAGGACAGAGACGGAAGCATCAAGGGGTTGATTTCTTGTGAGAGATATGCAGAGCTAGTACTTTCTGAGAAATCCAGTTCTGCAAAGGTGACGGAAGCCACACTGTGCCTGCTCAGAGGCCCCTCTTCGTTTCACATGTTCCAAATCACACAGGAGTGCTTTCTACCTGGAACCTCAAACAGCCAGTAGGTGGAGATTTGTAATTTTCCACTGCGATTTGGCTTATGACGCCAGCATGGTTAAACCCAGCCTTTTACTCCTTGGTGCATTGGCCCTTACAAACGAGCAGGGGCTCCTTTTTACGATACCATTCTGAATTAAAACAAGGTCCAAAGGCAGCTCATAAATTAGCATATTTTTATTTGTGAGAGCTGATGGTTAAATCTGAACATAGAACTGGCCACAGCACCAAATTTTCTGCCTTGTAAAAGATCAAGACAGCCATTAGATGTTGCTGTTACTCCATCAGCAGGTGGGACAGGGCAAGCCAGGGATGGAAGTATTGTTGCCTTGAAAGGAGGGTGTGTGTGACTGGCTCTTTATGGTTGTGTTTTAAATTTTATTATTACTTTCAGAATTTCTATCCTTTCCTTCCTCCCCAAGGAGTGCAGGGGAGCAAACAGATGCACAGTTTGAAAGCAAAAACAAAGTATAAAACCATTAAAGGCAATTACAGTTAAAAACGTATCAAAGCAATTATGCTTTAAAACTTTATTCCACCCAGCGATTGTGGGCTTTCCAGAAGTCAACACAGATTTATGCTTTTCAAATTACTCCATCAGTCTTTTCCCTGCCCCTCCTGAATATGGATTTTGGACCTAGTCCTATTGCATGTTTGGGGTGAAGCAGCCTAAGCCATTCAGTGAAAGATTCTGCCAGGGGTGGGTGGGTGGGTGGGTCGGGTAGGAATGGACATAGTGTCAGGCCCTGTTGTCTGCAAACAGAGCCAGTATGCTAGTTCTTTCTTATTCAGTATGCTGTTTCCTTTTAATACCATACTTTTGCTACCATCAACCATGACATCCTTCTGGACCGTCTAGGAGCTGGCACCTGGGGGCACTGTTATACAGTGGTTCCGCTCCTTCCTCCTGGGTCGTGTCCAGAAAGTGGTGTTGGGGGATGAGTGTTCAGACCCCTGGGCTCTTACTTGTGGGGTGCCTCAGGGTTCTGTCCCCCTTGCTTTTTAACATCTCTTTGAACCCGCTGGGAGAGATCATCAGAGGGTTTGGGCTGGGTGTTCATCAGTGTGAACCAGTGAAGGAGGTGAAGGTCCTGTGTGAGTGTCTGGAGGCGGTTGGAGGACAGATAGCAGCTAACAGATTGAGGTTGAATCCTGACAAGACAGAAGTACTGTTTTGGGGCGACAGGGGGCGGGTGTGTGTGAAGGACTCCCTGGTCCTGAATGGGGTAACTGTGCCTCTGAAGGACCAGGTGTGCAGCCTGGGAGTCATTCTGGACTCACAGCTGTCCATGGAGGCGCAGGTCAATTCGTGTTCAGGGCAGCTGTCTACCAGCTCCATCTGGTACACAGGCTGAGACCCTACCTGCCCACAGACTGTCTCTCCAGAGTGGTGCATGCTCCAGTTATCTCTCGTTTGGACTACTGCAATGAGCTCTATGTGGGGCTACCTTTGAAGGTGAACTGGAAACTACAACTAATCCAGAATGTGGCAGCTAGACTGGTGACTGGGAGCGGCCGCCGAGACCACATAACACCGATTCTGAAAGACCTCCATTGGCTCCCAGTACATTTCCGAGCACAATTCAAAGTGTTGATGCTGACCTTTAAAGCCCTAAATGTCCTCGGCACAGTATACCTGAAGGAGCGTCTCCACCCCCATCATTCAGCCCGGACACTGAGGTCCAGCTCCGAGGGCTTCCTGGCGGTTTCCTCACTGTGAGAAGTAAGGTTACAGGGAACCAGGCAAAGGGCCTTCTTGGTAGTGGTGCCTGCCCTGTGGAACACCCTCCCACCAGATGTCAAGGATTTAAACAACTATGTGACTTTTAGAAGACATCTGAAGGCAGCCCTTTTTAGGGAAGTTTTTAATGTTGGATGTTTTCTTGTGTTTTTAATATCCTGTTGGAAGCCACCCAGAGTGGCTGGGGAGGCCCGGCCAGATGGGCAGGGTATAAGTAATAAATTATTATTATTAACCTTTAGTTATTTGTACAGTGCATTTCAAGTGTAAAAAGCAGCTCTCTCTCTCTCTCTCTCTCTCTCTCTCTCTCTCTCTCTCACACACACACACACACACACACACACACACACACACACAATTACAACAGCCCTGCAAAGTAGGACAGTATTGCTCCCCTGTTGCTAAAGTGGGGGCTGAGGCTGAGAGAAGATTGACTTGTTTAAGGCAGCTAGCGCATTTGCTTCCAGATATGGATTTGAACCAGTGACTTCTGCATTAAGCTTGACTACTATCCTGAGCCGTCCTCTTTCTTTCCTCATTTTTTCTCTCCAGAAAGGCTTTATTTACATTATTCTGGTGGTTCTTGTAACCTGTGTCCCCTGCACCTTTCCTAGCTGCAAGATTACTTCTGAAGGATGCGTCAACTAGAGCTTCAGATGAAAATACAAAGCTGCAAATGTCACATTTCTCAGTCATTTGTGTAGCACTTACCACTTACCACTCAGTGATTAATTATGTAAACTAAAAATTTAAAACCCACACCAGACTTGGAAACTGGGCTGGATCTAGACACATCAAAGAAGCACTTCAGTTAAATGTGTTGCAAACTTTGTATGAGAAATCAGGTTAGCAAAAATAGAACTCCACAGCGCCATCTGCTGTCACAGTGTTAGAATACATAAACAACGCGTATAAAGTGTTTTTGTTCTTCACTAATGTAGCTGAGTTCCTGGATTCGAATCTCAACTCAGCTATGGACTTAGTGGAAGAGCTCACTCCCTCACATCAGCCTCGGTTCTCCAAATGTCAATTAAAAATAAGTTGGTGTCCTGCCTTACAGAATTATTTACTATAAATCTTGTAAAGCACTTTGTGATATGCAGCTGCGGTCTGTTCTGGCAGGGCCAAGAACTCGAGTCAAAAACACAGGGGGATGAGGAGCCAGGGAGGGCTCTGATTGTGCAGCAAAAACTCCCATCATATTGGAGATTCAAAGTTGGCGAACTGTTACAATACCTGTTAATCTCATGCGGAAGAATTTCAGGGCATCTTTATTGGGCAGATGTTTAGATCCATGTGGGGAAAGATATTCATCCATTACTATCTTAAGGAGATCTTTACAGTGGTACCTCGGGTTAAGTACTTAATTCATTCTGGAGGTCCGTTCTTAACTTGAAACTGTTCTTAACCTGAAGCACCACTTTAGCTAATGGGGCCTCCTGCTGCTGCCGCGCCGCCGGAGCACAATTTCTGTTCCCAACCTGAAGCAAAGTTCTTAACCCAAGGTACTATTTCTGGGTTAGCGGAATCTGTAACCTGAAGCGTATGTAACCTGAAGCATATGTAACCCAAGGTACCACTGTACTCAGCAGGGAGGGACTAGATGGTTGCAAAACCTTGCACCCAACATCTTGAGGGGCGTTAGGCTGTAACTCACCAGGTGTTGCAAAATCAAGAGTTATTATTCAAACAAGGTTAGCTCTCACTGGTACCTTATTCCTCCCGCCCCTCAACCCTAGCAAATTCTTTGTATTCTGACTTCAGAGGGAAAGCAGTGATGAGGTCAGAGCAGAGCCCCCCACCTTCCTTCCCCCCTCCCTCCCGCAGCATCCTCTGAGCAAAGCCTGGAACAAAGTCCTGCCTAAAAAAGGACCGACTCCCTCTGGTCAGGCCCAGGCAGAAACCACCGTCTCTGACTTAGGCATGTGGGGAATGTCTCTGGAAGGCTCCTTCGTCACTGTCTTTTGGAGTCTTTCCCCAAATATGGTGTCTGGAGAGCGGAGTGGTGTGGGGGTGGCTTGGTGGGGAAGGGCCGGGGATGATGTCACTGGTCAAGGAGCTGGAAGAGGCTTTTAGCCCCAGTCCCAGCCTCCGCTGGCTGCAGAGCGTGGCCAGAGCATCATCGGAGGAGAGCAACGCAGAGCAACTCCTTGTAAGTGCCTCTTTTTTAGGTGTTCTTGGGAAACGTGTATGGGGTGCTGGGCAGAGGGATGATGGAGCTTCTGGGCTGGTTATGCTGATGGCAGTGCAGCACATTTCAAATGACTTAAGCGGGCAATGGAGAAGTTGAACGTCCCAGGAGCGTCTGGTTTCTTCTTCACCTGTAGCGAGCCAGGCATGCTCTTGGAAGAA
Source organism: Podarcis gaigeae (assembly GCF_964106915.1). Lineage (NCBI taxonomy): Eukaryota > Metazoa > Chordata > Lepidosauria > Squamata > Lacertidae > Podarcis > Podarcis gaigeae. The sequence continues at coordinate 16,929,354 of NC_139692.1, read as the reverse complement.
GGGCAAACAGGTGATGGGATGGATACATTCCAAACTCTACTCCACAGACAATCCATGGCTAAATGGGTCCTCCATCTGCAGCGGCTAATACAGACCCTCCAAGCGTCCCTATTCCCAGGGACAGTCCCGGATTTACAGAAGCCGTCCCTGTTTCTGATTTAATCCCAGAATGTGCCGCTTTTCCTTAGGACGTCCCTATTTCATTGGAGAAAGCTTGTAGCTAAGTGACCCCCAAGCCAAGGAGATGAGCAACTATACAGTGGTACCTTGGGTTACATATGCTTCAGGTGACAGACGCTTCAGGTTACAGACTCCGCTAACCCAGAAATAGTACCTTGGGTTAAGAACTTTGCTTCAGGATGAGAGCAGAAATGGTGCTTCAGATTAAGAACAGTTTCAGGTTAAGTACAGACCTCCGGAACGAATTAAATACGTAACCAGAGGTACCACTGTACAACTATACAGGGAGCCCTGTATGGGGAAGTTTTCTATTGTTTAATGTTTTGTTGTGTTTCTGTACATGTTGGAAGCCACCCAGAGTGGCTGGGGCAACCCAGTCAGATGTGTGGGGTATAAATAACAAAGTTATTAATCTTATGGACTAGGACATCCCTATTCTCATTGGAGAAATGTTGGAGGGTATGCTTTTGAGCAAACTTTAAGGAAGGATAATTCTCTTCTTATGAGCTTCCTGAAGGCATCTGACTGGCTGCTGTAAGAAAGCAACTCTCCTGAGCCTGAGGGACCCTTGCTGTGGTCCGTTCAGCATCCCCAACTAGAAAGAGGCAATCTTTGGCCAACTGGGACCCACAGCTTCTGTATGCGCTGCCTTGGCTGTGGCCCAGGCTGGGTGGGTGAACTTGAGTCAGAGCAAGGAAGGGCAGCTGGATCGGGCACCTTCTCTGAGTTCTCTTGAACTTTGTGCAGGAAAGTAGCCAGAAGGGTCTGGCTGGGGGAACTTGCTGCAGCTTGTAGAACAAGCACTGTTTTTGCACAGGCAAATCTGATAACAGACTGGTGCTATTTTTCGAGCCTGTCGGTTGCATAAAAAGAATCGTTGCTTCTTTGGTACCCTCTGAATGAACCTCTGCAGAAGTCACTATTTGCCACTGATGCTTCATGTACAATTTCCTATACATAGAATCATAGAGGGACCTCAAGGTTCATCAAGTCCAACCCCCAACAATGCAGGAATCTTCACTAAAGCATCTATGACAGGTGGCCATCCAATCTCTGCTTAAGAGCTTCCAAGGAAGGAGAGCCCACAACCTCCCAAGGGAGTCTGTTGTGCTGCTGAACAGCTCTTACTGTTTCTCCTCCCTGATGTTTAGATGGAATCTCTTTTCTTGTTACTTGAAGCCATTGGTCTGTCTCCAACCCTCCAGAGCAAGAGAAAACAAGCTTGCTCCATCCTCCATGTGATAGCCCTTGAGGTCTTTGAAGATGCCTATCATATCTCCCCTCAGTCTCCTCTTTTTTAGGCTAAACATACCCAGCGTGTTTTGTTTGTTCAAAACTATTTTGCACCAAGAGTGTGGCCACCAGCAGAGTGATATATATGGGGGGCAACTAGGGAGCCAATTCTGGCCACAGGTATGTGGCTAGTGGACCATCATGCTAGCCTTGGTAGCTTCTCTGGCTGTTTCTAACAGATCAGCCTCGGATATTCTGGAGTGGCTCTTTCCATCCGTGGGTCATTGTGAGGAAAGCCTTTGGGATATGCTTGTGTGCCCCAATTCCCAAGCAGTTCATTTTGTGCTCCATCGGAGAAGTGTGCCATGTGGAACTTGGCTTTCATGGAGGCTGCGAAACAGAGCCTGGGCAACAGGCAGGGAAATAAAGACTTGCAAAAGCATCTCTCTGCCCCAGGGAATTAATCTCCAAGGAGCTTTGACTTCAAGAAAGTGAAGGGAACACTAAAGTAGGGATCAACATACCTTGACAGGTTTGGGATCTGCTGGGGTGGGGCAGGGCACAAGGAAGGCTGGTTGAAGCTGTTACTCAGGTGTGTCGAAGCACAGGGAATCTTTTCCATCCCTGCTTTCCAACCTCCCTTCCCCCAGGACTGTGGCTGACAGCCCCACTGGGAAAGGTGAGGTATTGCCCATCCTTCCAGGCTGTGCTTCTTGACTGGAGGGTCTTCCCAACAGGGTGCCTGTGCTAGTGGAATTCCTAGAACCATAGCAAGGGGCACTGAAGGCGGGATGACCCCAGGCACCCATGCTGTATATAGTTGTTGTTGTTGTTGTTGTTGTTGTTTGTACCCTGCCCATCTGGCTGGGTTTCCCTAGCCACTCTGGGCGGCTTCCAGCAAACTACAAAAACATAATAAAACATCAAAACATTAAAAACTTAATGTTAACAAAACATTAAGAAGAAGAAGAAGAAGAAGAAGAAGAAGAAGAAGAAGAAGAAGAAGAAGAAGAAGAGGAGGAGGAGGAGGAGTAGTTTGGATTTGATATCCCACCTTTCATTCCCTTTAAGGAGTCTCATTAAAAACTTCCCGATACAGAGCTGCCTTCAGATGTCTTCTACAAATTGGATAGTTCTTTATCTCCTTGATGTCCCATGGGAGGACGTTCCACAGGGAGAGCACTACCACTGAGAAGGCCCTGCAGCATGAAACACGCTGCAGATTTTAGCGTTATGTCCGCATTACATTCACACCTTTCCTGCAACGCAGTCAAGGTGGCATGTATGGTACCTTCCATATTTTATCATCACAACCCTGTGAGGTACGTTAGGCTGTCTGTCCCACGGTCACACCTAAAGGGTGGGGATTTGAACTCTGGTCTCCCAGGTCCTAGTCAAACACTCCAAACATGATGCCACAGGTTCCCCACCATGGACACTTATTTTGGCTGGCATAAGAGAGCTCGCAGCCTCAGCTCGGAGCCAGCACACCCTTCCTTCACCCCCACTTCCAGGGTCAGCGAGTCCCAGGCTTTTCAAGCCCAGGAACACCAGCGCCTTGCCAGACAGAGCAAAAGATCCCAGGCTCACTGCCTCGCCACCAGGCCCAGCTTCCATTTAACACTTAATGTGGGGCTCTGAGGCATCAGTCTCACCAGCCAAGGCTTACAGTCAAGACCGGACTTACTTGGGACCTGAACATTTCAATACTGGGAATAAAAGACCTGCTGTGGAACTTGTACATTTGGTGACATCTGCATGTGACAATGTGCAACTTCTGCATTTGGCGTGAGCCGTTCAGCCGGTCTTGGTGTGCATGATTCACCAGCGCGCATGGAAGTCGCTTTCTGGCGGGACGATTCCATGAGGATTCTCTTCTTTACTTCGGAATAAACTATTGGCATACCTTTGTCCTCCCATCAGATGCCGGAGAGCAAGAGAGGGGTGGGGCAGATGGAGAGCAAAGGGCACTAGAGGGCAACAGCCTCTGGGTCATGCTGGTCTACAAACAAGGACTTTGGGCCTCCGCCTTCTACACAGTGGCCTTGTTGTAGCATCCTCTTTCTAGCAAAGGTTGCTAAGCACAGTGTTGGCAGTTTCCCAGATGCAGCTGGGGTTTTTTAGTGTGTGTGTGTGGAAAGGACAGAAATGCTGAGCAAATGCCTTATCTAGGGTTGCAATACATCTGGGAAATCCCAGACATGTAATCTTTTGGGGGGCCAACATGCAAATGTCCAGGGGTTTTTTGGGGGGGTTAGTTTTATTTGGGGGGGGTTGCACGTGGCTTGGGCTCAGGCCCCTCTGCATACTGTGACCGCTGCCAGCCCAAGCCAAGGAATGGGGCTGGCGGTGTCTCGGCCTTTTGAGATATGGCAACCCTACCTTATCTGTTCTTTGGGCTTTTCTCTACAGTCAGAAATAAAGTTTATGCATCTCTCCCCATCACCTGGGACGCAGGTGGTGCTGTGGGTTAAACCACAGAGACTAGGACTTGTCGATCAGAAGGTCGGCAGTTCAAATCCCCGTGACAGGGTGAGCTCTCGTTGCTCGGTCCCTGCTCCTGCCAACCTAGTAGATCAAAAGCACGTCAAAGTGCCAGTAGATAAATAGGTACCACTCCTGTGGAAAGGTAAACGGCGTTTCCGTGCGCTGCTCTGGTTCGCCAGAAGCGGCTCTGTCATGCTGGCCACATGACCCGGAAGCTGTACGCCGGCTCCCTCGGCCAATAAAGCGAGATGGGTGCCGCAACCCCAGAGTCGGCCACGACTGGACCTAATGGTCAGGGGTCCCTTTACCTTTTTACTCATCACCCACAAATGTACACAGATGGGGAAATGGGAATGGTTCTTAATTCAGATCCCTCTGGGATGCAGAGGGTGCTGCCTATCTTGCTGATCACATTCCCATGCTCCTGACCCCAGCTGCTCTCCATGTTTTGCTCTGTGGGGCAGGGACAGGGGGGCAGGACACTCCTGGCATCCGCCATTCTCCCAGAACCCACTTCCCGGCTTCTCTGACCCAACCTCACCTCCCTGCCCACCTCTCTTTCTGTCTTCCCAGGTTATCCTCCTCTTTCTCCAACAAGCATGGCAAACAAAGGACCTTCCTTTGGCCTGAGCAGAGACGTCCAGGCCAAGATTGAGAAGAAATATGATGATGAATTGGAAGAGCGACTAGTGGAGTGGGTTGTGCTCCAGTGTGGGGCAGATGTGGGGCGCCCCGAACGTGGCAGGCTGGGCTTCCAAGTCTGGCTGAAGAATGGCATTGTAAGCACTGAACATCCCCCCTGCTTGTCCTTTTGTCTCCCTGACCTCGGGGCTCAGCTGTGGACTGTGTAGTGTAATGGCAAAGGAAACAGTGACTCGGGGCATGAAGAGCATTCTCTTAAACTGCCCAACTAATCCTGTGAGCCCCTCATCCACCACTATTTGATCGTGGGGTTCCCATGTTGAATGGGGGGAACAAAGACTCCAGGCCCATGGAAGCCCTGGTGTGCAGGCAGCCTCCATCAGTCCATTGGTTTCTTACAATTGCAGCCCACCGTTTTCCCATCGTGGAGCCCAAGGCAGCAATGGTGGACTTTGGGGTCTCAAATGGCCCCCTCACACTCCGTTCGAAATCATAATTGCGGCATCTCCAGCAGCGCCCCTGAGGCTCCTCTCCCAGGGTGACCAAACCAGTCGCGCTCCCCTAAATCCATCTCTGAAGGCAGCATGATTTGTGCCCAGGCACTCACCTACCAAAGCCCTGATCAGACCCAGGCCTGCTTAGCTTCAGTAAGAGGGTGGCTTCCTGGGCCTTCAGGCCATATCCCGGGGGCCGTTCTGTTTGGCCACTTTGGCAGCTACACTTTTGACCTGCTCCAGGGTTTGCAAACGCAAATGCTTCCTTGAGCCAGGAGGAAACCAGTCTGTCAAATCAAACCAGCCAACCACACATGCCCTCAACCAGGATTATGTGTGAGGTCTTACAAAGCTTGCTCCTTGTCATTGTCACTCTCTGAAATAGGGGAGACCCCGGTCTCTCTTATGGGGTTTCCCAATACATTTTGCCGCCTGAGATCATAGCATGATAGAGTTGGAAGGGACGTTGAGGATCACCTAGTCCAACTCTCTGCAATGCATTAACATGCAGCTGCCCCGTATGGGGATCGAACCTGTAACCTTGGCATTATCAGCACCATGCTCTAACCAAATGAGCTATCCAGGCAGAGATCATACACAATCACATTCACACACTCCTCATCCAAAAGCCAACTGGATTGGCAGCTGACTCTTCTTGAGCTATCAGGCTGGTTTAGGGGACCCAGGATAAACTGTGTGGTGTGCACAGCTCTGTCCTCCAACAGAGGGAAATAGCTGGTGGGGGATCACAAAGAAGAGCTGGGGGGAATCCACTTCTGCCTCCCTTCCGGCACCTGCCACCTGAGGTGGCTGCCTCATTCTGTCTAATGGTAGGGCCAGCCCTGGGGTTTCCAGTGACATATGATGCTCAAAGCCCTTGAGTGACTGTGGCTCCCTTCGCTTCCTCTGGCAGATCCTAGGCAAGTTGATCAACAGTCTTTGTGCTTCCAAGCCTGTGAAGATCCCCGATACTCCTCCTAGCATGGTCTTCAAGCAGATGGAGCAGATAGCCCAGTTCCTGAAGGCGGCAGAGGACTACGGTGTGGTGAAGACGGACATTTTCCAGACGGTTGATCTGTTTGAAGGTGGGAGGATAAGGAAGGCCTTCTGAGGCAGGTGGCAATGAGCAGGCAACAGAGAGCTCACAAAAAGTGGAAGGGAATGAGTGTCAAAATGCCTCTTGGCCTCTCCCCTGTAAAATTGGCATGACGTTTGCCTTCATGGCAATAATGCAAAGGAAAGTGTCATTGTATAGTGAACACACAGAGAGGCAGGCAGCGGCATCTCCCAGACGGTGCAAAAGCAAGGCAGGACACGAACCCAGTGCAGTCCAACTATCTAGAGCCCATTCAGGTTCACACCTCTGTTAACATTTTTTGCCCCTCCTTTGGAATATTCTACCTGGCTGAACATTTGCTGGAGGAATATTGGCTTTCTAGGTTCAAGCTCTGTCTAGGTAGAAGCTGCCTGGACTCCAAGAGATGGGGAGCCATTTCCAGTTCCCTTCTGGCCAACCTTTTGGGGAGAGGGGTTTACATGCCAGTAGTGGGTGGGGCCAGAGGCAAACGTGGGTGGAGCAATGGACGTGAAGCTGGTACAGTAGGCTAGCTTCTATGCAAACTCCCATGCACCCCTCTCTGTCCTCCACCCAGACAAGCCACAGGCACGATCCGAGTTCAAGGACGCATTTCAAGCCAGGCAAAAGACACTTAGCATTTGAAGTAGGACGAGAGAGCAGCAAGGGTGGTTCCTCATCCTTGGCCATGGGGCTGAAGCCTATAAGACATGCCTGGATCATCTGGCAGTGGCCTGAACTGGTTTGGAACAGATTTTGGGATTTGCTGCCTGGAACCTTTGACCTGCCAGATGTTGATGAACTACAACTCCCATAAGCCACTGCAGGCATAATCCGTGGCCACAGGTGGTGGGAGTTGTAGTTCAGCAACATTTGGAGGACCAAGGGCTCTGCACACCTGGTTTACTTCCTGAGCCTAGGAAGCTGCCTGGAGCAGAACCAGATCCTTGGCCCGTCCAGCTCAGTTTGGACTACTATGACTCAAGCTTTCCCATCCCTAAGAACAGAGACAATGTGCTAGTGAGTTGTGGCTCTTGAAAACACCATTGGTGCCTTGACTCAGCCCAAACTAAGAATAATCACCTTCTCTCTCATCCTAGCGAAGGACATGGCCGCAGTTCAGAGGACGCTGATGGCCTTGGGCAGCCTTGCTGTGACTAAGAACGATGGACAGTATCGTGGAGACCCTTCCTGGTTCATGAAGTAAGTGGCATCTGAGCCTCTCTGCGGAGTCGAGCCAAGAAGAGCAGCAGGTGGATCAGGCCCAAAGCGATCTTGTTTTCGTGTCCCAGTTGGAGGCCACAAGAAGAATCTGAGCGCAACAGTTGCCTGAACGCCAATCATTATTTCTAGGAGAGGGTACTAAGAGGCATTCTGCCCATTTAGACTTGGACAGAATTCTCACAAGGGTCATGGAACTCAAATTCAGTTCAACTTGCCATGACTATAGCATTCATCTAGTGAATGCTTCCATTTCCAAATCCCCAGTGCTATAATGTGGAAACTCATCCTTTGGCAGCCAGATTTCTGCACGAAAAGGGATTCCTGAACAATAGACATCAATTCAGATGCAGAATTTGTGTTAATGTTCCAACAAACAAAGAAATAAAAAACCCAGGGGGCAGGATAGTGATTTGGGGGGTGATGAGTAGGGCTGGGCAATATCTGGTTTTCAACATTGGGATACATCACCAGCTAAACATGATGATATACCAATGTATTGTGATGTCTGAAACAAGGATGGAGCTATGTAGAGGTACTGGCTGGCTTCACGGTTTTCCCTGCATCATGATTTTTGCCCGTGATTTGTCTTGTGATTTGCTGCCTCCTGCAGTTTTTTTTTTAAAAAAATTAATCATTTTTTTCAATACAAACCACCAAAAAACACATACAACAAAAACCACAATAACACTAATTACACAATTTAACAATTCAGATTTGAGTACTGATATACCTATAACTACACCATTTTAACAATATTTCCCCACCTCTCCTCCCCCTACTTCCCACCACTGTCCGCCTTATCACTTAAGTATTCCTTCCAGATTTCTTCATATTTATCCATTCTTAATTTGCGTCGACATGCAGTTCATTCGTATGTGGCTAGTCTGTCCATATTGTCAATCCATGTGCTCAATGGAATCTTTTTGCGGCTCTTCCAATTCATCAAAACAATTTTTTTTTTTTGCTTCAAATATGGCACGGTACATCCATATTTTTTTAACCCCTTGTAAACTCCCACATTTCCGGTATATAATTTATAATTAAATTCAATTCCCCTAAATAACATTTTTTTTATTACTCTTGCTATATATATCCTCACCTCGCACCACAATGACCTTAACATCGGGCAGTTAATCATCATATGTACTAAGTTCGCATTTTTACTCCCACATCTCCAGCATTTGTCAGAGTTAACAGGGGCTGCAGGAATTGAGAGAAACATTGGCTAGCTTCACGCTATCCCCCACACTGTGATTTTTGCGTTGCACACGCATGCATAATGATATATATATATGAGAAACCGATACCACGATATGGACTTCAAACCACTTTGGGCCAATATATCACCCAACCTTAGTGGCGAGTACTGCAAGAAGTGAGATTGCTAACCCTGTTTTCCTCTCTTTTTTCCTGCAGGAAAGCCCAGGAGAACCGGCGGGACTTCTCAGACAGTCAGCTGAAAGAGGGCAAGAACGTGATCGGTCTACAAATGGGCTCTAACCAGGGTGCCTCGCAGGCAGGCATGACAGGCTATGGCCGACCCCGACAGATCATCAGCTAAGCAGGATGCAACCCTCCCCACCCCCTAGCAGAACTGGCCCTGCAGCTCCTGCACAAAGAGCCCCAATGCCACGCCGACGAATCATGCCGCAGGGGCAGCAACGGCCGCCAACTGGGAATTTTTTGGGAGAACCTTTCAAAATCACCTTAACTCTGCCCCAGAAGTTACTACCTGGGAGCAGGAGGATTCTTACAAGGTTGCGACATGGCAACAGCCCCCCCCCCCAAGCATTCTGCTTGCTTCATCTCCACGCCAAATGCCAGTCCCTTGCATGCTCGCTGCTTTGCTGCTTTTGCCCCTTGCAAAGCTGAGGAAGTGGCCATTCACAAAGCCAAGGGCAGGAGGGGAGAGGGGATATTGAAGCCCTGGCAATGGAAAACCTTGTCCCTGATGCATATTTGAACGTGGCTGAAACTTGCACATAAGTAAGACCTCTACGTAAGTGGCGGAGGGGAGTGTGCCTCTCACCCATTTTGTACTTTGTTGTTGTTCATCCATTAAAAACAATGACTCTTTTTTTTTAGGCTGTTTTCTTGGCTGGGTATCTGTTGCTGTGCCTTTCTGTTGCTGCAGTTATAATGCCAGGAGTAGAAGGGCAAACTCCCTAAAGAATCCATTTCCTCCTCATTTTAGCTACTGCCTCAGTCTGGCCCCTGGGGCTTCCCTGCTTCTGGGCAAAGTGCTAAAGCCAGCAGGTGTAGGCTGAGCCCTTTAGGAAGGCAGGCCGAGCCGTTGCCAAAGCACCCAGAGAAGCTATTTGCTTCATCGCTCTGTTGGCTAGAGCGTGGTGCTGATAACACCAAGGTCGCAGGTTTGATCCCTGTGTGGGACGGCTGCATATTCCTGCATTGCAGGGGGCCCCCCGATGATCCTTAGCGTCCCTTCCAACTCTACAATTCTACGAAAGGCAGAGAAAAGTGGCCAAAGGGCGGCAGTCCTCTTGGGAACTTCCCTTTCAGTGTTGAGAGGGAAAACACAGCAACAAGGAAAAAATGCACACTTTAAAAACCTCCTAGCCTTGAACATGAGACTCTGGTGTGCTGGTTTCCCTCAATAGCTGCAAGGATCTTCAAATTGGCCAGGGTTACTCCCTGCATTTTCTGCTTGGAGGTGCCTCTCCAAACTCTCCTCCTCCAAAATGCACAGGGAAAGCGACCCCAGCTCACTGCCCAGCCTCCTGGGCATAGCTGTCAACTTACAGATTTGAAAATAAGGGACCAGCAGCCTCAAAAATAAGGGATCAAGCAGCCAAAATAAGTGATTTTAGTCAACCAGCTGAAATACGAAGTTAAAAGGGACCACATAATTTGGGAGAGCAGCACCGGTTTTTAGCCCTTCGTTTCCAGAGGTTGCTGCTCAAGACACCAGCTGATGAAATACTGCAATTACCGGTATATAACTACAAGCAACAACCACTTTTCACGCAAAACGAAGTCCAAGCTGCGAAGATGCTGCTGCAGTTCTGTATCTTTTCTGTATCAGTTCCATCAGGTGGGATGGGAGGAAGGGGGGGGGAATAGCGCCCTAAGTAAACCCGCAGATCAGACCATCTATGCTTGTCTACTACAACAAATCTATGGGAGAAGCGCTTGTGGTCCTTCCTTCGCTTTCCCCCTCTATGGTTAGCCCTTGGAACACCTGCCCGCGCCTCCGCCTCCTCTCTCTCAACTGCTTTCTCTATGGTTGCCTTCGCTCTCCTCTCAAGGCTCCTCAGCAATTCATAGGCCACGCCAGGCTGCCCATCTCATCTGGGTTCTTCGGCAGCACAGCCACAGTACGGCCTAGCAGGAGCGGCGGTAGGCAGAGAGGAGGCCCCAGGCAGAGATGCTCAGTTCGGCGGCTGCGAGGATGGCGGCGGAAGGGCCCAAGGCTCCTGGGGGCCAAGGCTGGTGAGAGAGGCCGGAGGGGGGCGGGCCAGGCAGCCAAGCAACATAGTTGGAGCCTCCATCCTCCCTGGCCGGCAGGGAGGGAGAGGAGCTGCTTCCTTTGAAACCTGGAAAATTTAAGGGACATCATCAATAAGGGACAGCAGCAGGACACGGCACTGGGATAAGGGAGTTTCCCGCCAAATAAAGGACGGTTGACAGCTATGCTCCTGGGTCATGCAAATTAAGCAGCTTCCGAGAAAACTAGGGAAGTTATTTTACTGCCCTAAACCTTGAGGTCTCCCCCCAGCACCCATGAAGCCTCGGAGCCCCTGTACCCCCACAGCTATCATAATATGAAGAGTGGCTCAGTTTCCCTCCCTTGAAAAGTACACCAACCGGAAGCAGGAAGTTGGGAAGAGTGCCACTTTTTCCCATTTCCTTTCTCAATTCTATGGGCTTTGCCAGGGTTCAGGCCAACTAGATCTTTTCTCAAGATCCCTTGGAAACACAAGTGTGGCTGCTGCATGCACTCTTATTTCCGCCTGTCTTTTGGCAGGCAGGGGAGAGACATGACCAGTGGGGCTGGCACCCACTCATAAATCCAAAATTTGCCAGCATACTGAAAGCAGTTGGCAACCCCACCCTAAAACTTGACGGATTCATCTTATACAATATATTTATATTCCTTTCTCTTGCTCTAAAACCCAGAGTTCAAAAATTGCTAATATCCCCCACCCACCCTTTCCTGTATTTTTAATAAGAAGTGAAGCTTATATGTGTATTTCCGACGTGCCGCTTGAATAGAAAACAACAGAAAAGGAGAAGGCATATTTTAATGGGTTTATTGGAAAGCTGCAAAGAAAAGCTTTGTGCTGTTAATTAAAAAACACACGCCCAACTGATTTAGAAAATAATAATAATTACCCACCCATCCCTGCAAAGCTGGATGACTTTGGGAGTGGCACAAAGGCCTCACTTCTTCTGCCTACAGAAGACATACGTGTCATTTCTTCCCAATGGGATGGGGGTCACAGCAGAAGCAGAAGCCACCGCACCAGCAGGAGAACGGCTCATGCTGCTGCCACCAAAGACTGTTTCGTTCGTTGACGTGGTCCCAAGCCAGTGCCTCCACCCAGCCCGCAACTCCATGGAAAGCTGCCCATGCTCTGCTCCTGATCCCGGCTGTCTCAGGATATACGTACAGAAAGGAAGTGCATTGAATGATACCCTTTAGGGTTCCAGTGGTGGAGGAAGGCCCCCAAAAGCTGCTCCTCTATGCCATTTGTCAGCAGCAAAGCAGGTGACGCAGGCGGGGGCACTGGGACAGTGTGAGAAGGCTGGCAGGCAGGGGGCACTGGCCAGCCCAGGGTCTGCTGCACCACTTGGCAGCAAGATAAGGCAGCGAGTTGGTGAGAGCCCATAGGCTCCTTTCCACAAAGTTTGTGGGGCACTGCAGGGGCAGGCTTCCTCTGCACCCCACCCCCTTGGCACACCCCCAGATCTCAGCCCCACCACAGACACTGAGTAAGGCTGCCCACCCGCGGGCAAGGCTCAGCCTCTGTGCCAGCCACAGGCACCCTGGCAATCCCATGGCACAGGTGGTGGCCCCCAAATGCAAGAAGGGGCCAGGGTTAGGGGCAAGCTGGGCTACCCACAGAGAGATGATTCCGTCGGTCAGACTTCCTCGCTGTGTGCCAAACCCAGGGAAAGCGCTGGTTCAGTCTGCGTGTCCAGGGCTCTCTGCCAGCAGTCAGTAAACCCCGGGTGAGGTAGCCTGCTCTTGCTCCGGGAGGTTCAGCAAGCCTCTCCCTGCCGATAGTCTTGGGGTGCCCGCAGCTCCGCCTGCCACTCTTGCCTCCTCCTCCACCCTCAGGCAGGATGGCTGCTGCTCCGTCTCCAGCTCCTTCCCTCCATACAGGGGGACGGTCTCCTCCATCTCTAGCCCATCCTCCAGGCTCTTGGCTGTCCTGCCTTCCGAGGACCACGGGCAGGCCATGGCGTTGCCGCAGGCGGCCAGGTCAAAGGTCATGCTGTGGCGCATCAGGAACACCTCCAGCATGTAATAGAAGGTCCAGAAGACAGCAAAGCAGCCCAGCAGCATCAGGGTCTGGGAGGTCAGGAGGGGAGAGAGAGGGGTCGTCAGAACTGGCACGGAGTAAAGAAACCTTTACAAAAGACAACAGACCTGGAATGAGGGAAACCAGGGAGAGGAGGGCATCCTGGCTGAAACAGGAGTTCAAAGTTCCTATGGTCTTGTGAGCAGTGGAAAATATTGGGGGGCGGGTGCTTGGGTGGTTTTTCACCCAAGTGGCACAGAATCTGCCAGCAGAATAAGTTTTGCCAGGAAGGGAGTGGAAGTCACGCCTGGCTTGGCTTGGGCCACAATCCTGGCATTCAGTAGCCTTGGAGACTCGGTCTATGGCTGGCCCAGTTTCACCCAGTGAACTTCATGGCTGGCCAGGGAGGCAGTGGGTGAATGTGGTCTTGCCAGCTGAAGTCCAACACGCCAACCTCTGGTAGACCACCCTTTGCCAGCCTGAAATTATTCTGAGCCTGTCGGCGGAACCTAACTAAGCTGAGCTCTTCCTGAGGTCCATGGCTAGGGGGAGCTGACATGATGAGGCCCTGCATGTCAAAATTTGCCACTTCCACCACCCTAGTCTAGCCACCCCTCCCCACCAATTAGCCGATGACCCACAAGGCTGAGATAAACCTCACTGAACACACATGTTCCAGGGCTTGTCTGCTCTAAACCAATCAAAAAGGGACCCCATTATTCCACTGACCAAACACACAGTGGCCCTGTTGCGCTGACTATCGCTACGTCACCGCCGAAGCCCCTGCCCCTCACTAGCTCAGTAGGTAGGGCTTGAGACTCTCAATCATAGGGTTGTGGGTTTGATTCTCCACATTGGGTGAAAAAATCCTGCATTGCAGAGGGTTTGGACTGGATGACCCTTGTGAGACTGCTTCCAATTCAACAATTCTATTATTCTTTCTCCCTCCACTGCCTGTTGAGGATCCTGCGACAGGCAGGTGTCCATTACCTTGAGGGTGTTGGTGGTGATGGTGTAAGGCTCCTGCTCAGGGATCTGCAGGCCTGGTGGGCAGGGCAAGGAAAAATCGCTGTCCAGGTATCGCCCACTCATGGCCTCTTCAACCAGCCTGCGGGAGAAACAGCCTTTTCTGAATTGCACCAACAGGCAGGGGGGCGATTTTTCCTTTCTTCGCTTCTGCCAGATTTTTAAGGCAGGTTCCTGTGGTCTTCCCTCTCTGGCCAAAGCCTTCCCCCGGCCCCTGCCATTTTTTCAAGGTTCCTGTTCTGACAGGGCCCAACCAGAAGTCCTTTAAGGACAATCTGAGTGAAACGGCAGCGCTCCCGGCCACACGTGATTCCCAGCAATTGGCCTCCGAGCGTGAAGGTAGTGCAAAAGCCACCAGACAAAATCATCCAAGGTGGCTCATGCTAGCTAGCCAAGCCCCATATCACAAGGGGGAAAAGATAATTATGTTAAAGCCAAAAAACACCCTTCGGGTCATTGCTAGTCTGACCTAAGAAAAATTACTTCCCCCTCCCAGTTAGGGTGACCAGGCCAGGCCCAGAACAGAAGTATTTATCTGCTTTGTAAGCCGCCTTGAGTTTGTTTTGTAGTGGAGTCACTGAACACATGAAATTGATCAGGGGGAATCCTTTCCAGTGGGGGCAGGGGAGCTACAAAAGCTTTTTAACTGGGCATCCTCTTGCTCCTGACTGAGACTAGGGCTGGGCGATATATTGACGCATCACCCAAAACCGGTTTGAAGTCCATATCACAATAGTGGCAATATATTGTGAATCATGATGTTTGTGACTCTGCAAAAATCACAATGTGGGGGAAGCCGTGAAGTCAGCCAATGCCTCTACATAGCTCCATCCTTATTTCAGACATTGTGACAATATTGTTATACAGTGGTGCCCCACAAGACGAACGCCTCGCAAGACGGAAAACCCGCTAGACGAAAGGGTTTTCCGTTTTGGAGGCGCTTCGCAAAACGAATTTCCCTATGGGCTTGCTTCGCAAGACGAAAATGTCTCGCGAGTTCCTGCAGGGTTTTTTCCCCTCCCCCCCCTTTTCCTAAGCCCTAAGCCGCTTATCAGCTGATCCGCTAAAAGCCGCTAAACCGCTAATAGCGCTAATCCGCTAAGCTGTCAATGGGCTTGCTTCGCAAAAACCGCTATACGAAGAGCCTCACGGAACGGATTAATTTCGTCTTGCGAGGCACCACTGTATTGTGATGTTTAGCTGGTGATTTATATTGCGATGTTGAAAACCAGATATCAGCCAGCCTTAACTGAGACAGAAATTTGGAGTCGAATTGTCAGCCCTGGCAACCTCCCAGCCTCTCTGATGCTCGTGCCTCTGCACCAAATCTCACCATCCTTACCTCTGTCGCTCCTTGATCTCGGCAAGGGCCCACGAGGATCCGTACAGAGTCAGCTGCCAGTGCTTCAGCACACCAGCCCCCAGGGTCTCATCCCCTGCAAAGGAGAGGCATTGGCAGGAGAGACTAGCGAGCGAAAGGCTTGTGGGAACACACAGACAGGGGGCAAGAGGGGAGCTCGCCACCTCCCAGAACAACAACAACAACAATAATTTATTATTTGTACCTCACCCATCTGGCTGGGTCTCCCCAGCCACTCTGGGCAGCTTCCAACAAAGATTAAAAATACATTAAAATGTCACACATTAAAAGCTTCCCCAAACAGGGTTGCCTTCAGATGTCTTCTAAAAGTCAGATAGTTGTTTATTTCCTTGACATCTGATGGGAGGGCGTTCCACAGGGCGGGCGCCACTACCGAGAAGGCCCTCTGTCTGGTTCCTTGTAACTTGGCTTCTTGCAGTGACGGAACCACCAGGAGGCCCTTGGCGCTGGACTTCAGCGTCCAGGCTGAACGATGGGGGTGGAGATGCTCCTTCAGGTATACAGGACCGCGGCCATTTAGGGCTTTAACAGTCAGCATCAACACTTTGAATTGTGCTCAGAAATGTACTGGGAGCCAATGTAGGTCTTTCAGGACTGGTGTTATATGGTCTCAGCGGCCGCTCCCAGTCACCAGTCTAGCTACTGCATTCTGGATTAGTTGTAGTTTCCGGGTCACCTTCAAAGGTAGCCCCATGTAGAGCGCATTGCAGTGGTGCAAGAGGGAGATAACTAGAGCATGCACCACTCTGGTGAGACAGTCCGCGTGCAGGTAGGGTCTCAGCCTGTGTACCAGATGGAGCTGGTAGACAGCTGCCCTGATTCCAGAATCCCTCTGGAAAAGGCAAAGGGGTAATCAAGGGTCTCGATTCTAGGCAGTCACAGCGCTGGCAAGGAGCAGGTGAGTGGTACATGTGCAGGAAGCCATGCAAGGCTCTGAGATTTCACAGCAAGAACCACATGGGGGGAAGGGAGGGGGCAAGAGTCCTCCCTCTTTGGAAAGAGGAAATGAAGCCACAGGACTCACCAACATCCCGGATCAAGAGGCGGTAGGTGCCCTGCGCCTCCTCACCCCAGCAGCGCACGGTGGAGAAGGTCCAGTCCGCAAAGCCACTGGGATCCCTACAGAAGAGACGGAGGACATGGAATCTGTGCAGCGTCCGCAGAGCTTGGAATTAGAAATCCACCCCCCCACCCCCAGATGATGGCCTTCCAGCCTTGAGTTACCAAGCCCTTTCTTGGCCTAGGGTGATGCTCATTTTATACATCCTTAAGATTTCGATGACTTCCTCTTTTCTCTTTCCATGGTTCATTTTACATATCTTAAATTCCTGCATTTTTACAAAAAAAAAAAACTATACCAATCAGTATTCCATGACTGCATCCTCAAAACTTATTTACACCACTGAATTTATCTTAATGCTGCCAGCGTTTTCAGCTGTACACAATTATATTCCATATACAGTGGTATCTCAGGTTATGTGCTTAATTCGTTCTGGAGGTCGGTCCATTCTTAACCTGAAACTGTTCTTAACCTGAAGCACCACTTTAGCTAATGGGGCCTCCCACTGCTGCTGCGCTGCCACAGCACAATTTCTGTTCTCATCCTGAAGCAAAGTTCTTAACCCAAGGTACTATTTCTGGGTTAGCGGAGTCTGTAACCTGAAGCGTATGTAACCTGAAGCGTATGTAACCCGAGGTACCACTGTATTCAATAAACATTTTCCAATCTTCTTTAAACATACATTCTTCTGGTTCTCTTATTCTATATGTTAAGTCTGCAAGTTGTGCATATTCTGTCAACTTAAGCTGCCGTTCTTCTTTGGTTGGGACCTCGCTCGTTTTCCATTTTGGGGCTAACAAAACACGGGCTGCAGTTGTTGGATACATGAATAACCTTTTCTGACACTTGGGGATTTCAGTCTGAATTATTCCCAACAGAAAGGACTCTGGGTTTGGGGGGGAAAGTACGTTAAAACTCCCACCCCTCCAATTCATTATAGATCATTTCCCAATACTCTTTTACCCTTTTACATGTCTACCACATATGAAAGAATGTTCCCTTTGCCTCTTGACTCTTTATTCGTTTCTTAATTGTACTTCTAGCCTGTCCTTCACCAAACATTCCATTTTTTACAAAAATAAATAAAAATGTTCTTAACTGAAACAAGAATACTGCTTTTTTTAAAAAGACTAATACGGTTTACTTAAAATCATAAAATAAAACCACGAAACAACCCATGGCAAAATAACAAAATGGCAGTGTCATAAGAACCATAGCTGTCAACTTTTCCCTTTTCTTGCAAGGAATCCTATTCAGAATAAGGGAATTTCCCTTAAAAAAAGGGAAATGTTGACAGCTATGGTAAGAACATGAGAAAAGCCTGCTGGATCAGGCCAATGGCCCATCTAGCCAAGCATCCTGTTCCCCCCAGTGGCTGACCAGATTATAGAATCATAGAACTGTAGAGGTGGAAAAGACCACAGGGGTCATCTAGTCCAACCCCTGCAATGCAGAAATCTTTTGCCCAACGTGCATCTCGAACCCATGACCCTGAGATTAAGTGTCTCATTCTCTACCAACTGAGCTGTCCCCGGGGATGCCTGCAGGAAACCCACAAACAGGGTTCAAGCACAAGGGCGCTCTCCCCTCCTGTGGAATACAGCAACTGACACTGAGAAGTGTTTCTGCTTCCTGCTGTGGATCAAAGCATAGCCATCATGGAAAGCAGCCATCAATAGCCCCTCACCTCCAAGAATTTGTCTAATCCTGTTTTAAAGTCATTTAGCTTGGTGGCCATCCAGTGGGAGTGAGTTCCATAGTTTTAAACTATATCCCGAGTGGATAAACCCTTTCTGTCGTCTGCCTGAATCTTCCAAAATTCAGCTTCATTATGGTTATGCGCAAGAGGGGGAAACGTTTTCTCTATCCATTCCATGCATCATCATATATAGCTGTATCATGCTGCCTCTCACTTGCCTTTTCTCTAAACCGGTTAAGTCCCGGACGCTGCAACCTTTCCTCCATCTCCTTGGTCATTTGGGTTGCCTTTTCCTGAACCCTACAATATCCTGCCTGAGTCAAGGCGACCAGAGCAGCTCACAGCCCTTGCAAACAGGATTTGACATCTTTCTGCAGGGCCTGCAAGACAGAGCTGTTCCACCAGGCCTTTGGCCAAATTACAGTCTGACCCCCTCCTTTGGTAATCCTCACAGAACTCTAGCCCAATGGTTGCCATTAATTTGATTTTGAATTGATTTTAAAATGAATTGATTTTAGAATACTGTGTTACTTTTATTGTTGTTAGCCGCTCTGAAACCCGGCTTCGGCTGGGGAGGGTGGGATATAAATAAAATTTTATTGTTTCATTGTTTAGTGAGGCATTCAATAGCAGGGCCAGGAATTTTGTTCGGACTGCCTTTTTTTTTTTAGGCCAAAAGGGCTTTATACTCTTTTTTGATTTTGAAATAAGATGGAGGTAAGTAATTTAGTCCAGCGTTTCTATAGGCCAAATAAGCGTTCCTCAAGTCTTCCTTCTTTGTGCGGCACTCTCGGTCAAACAGACTGCGCCCTTTAGTAGTGCGTGGCTTGCCAGCTGATGTCAGGTTCCTATTGGAAGACTGGACAAATGCTAGAACATTAGCAGTGGCAAAGTTTTTATTGGTGGTTGCAAGAACAAATGATCCCTATATTCTGAACAAAATGCTTGTTTAACCTGGAGGTAGGCTGTATGAATTGTGTATTGCTTTGTAATGATTTGTTGGGTCTCTGGACCATAATAAAGATTGATGATGATGATAAAAAATTATTATTTATTATTACTAAATGGAAAGAGGTTTATCTGATGGGCTGGTGTTGCGCTCGGTGATTCCCCCACCCACTTCCTTCCAGGGGCTGTCCTACTCACGAGTCCATGCTGCGTGGTGTCCCGATCCAAGACTTCATGCCGCTGGGACAGAGGAGGCGGATGTCCAGGTTGCCACGCCGGGGGTGGGTGATGGTGACGGTCACAGCCACGTGCTCCAAGGTCCTCATCCCCGAGAGCTCCAGGTCAGCTTCTGTGACTGAGAGGGGAGAGAAGCAACTGCAGAATGGTTGCTTGCCCTGGATCCCTAAGCGCTCCTCCTTCTGCAAGGCCTTTGGGAGGCTGTGCACGGGCAGAGGGGTGGGTGGGTGGGTGGGCATCATCCTGGCATGGATGCAAGTGGGACGATGCCCATGGTCCACAAACCACAGCTGGGCCTAATCGGTTGCAGCAAACATCTCGCTTGACCTCTGGTGAGCACGACTTGTGCCATCTGTGCGCACGCCAACCACTCGCGGCGTTACTAGCGCACGTGGGGCTCGGGACCAGGGTGCCAGATCTGCTCCTCCTAGCTTCCTGCCTTAAAAGCTCCTCCAAGTTTTGGCCACCTCCATGGAAGGCTCTTCCTAAGCTCCTCCATCAAAAAAGTACCTTCCTCACAGGAAGCTAC
The DNA here is from genome assembly GCF_964106915.1 of Podarcis gaigeae. Lineage (NCBI taxonomy): Eukaryota > Metazoa > Chordata > Lepidosauria > Squamata > Lacertidae > Podarcis > Podarcis gaigeae. Next base: position 16,909,653 of record NC_139692.1, on the reverse strand, counting down.
CAAAGAGGAGCCTGGGTGCTGGATCAGGCCCAAGGGGGCCCACCTAGCTTAGCATCCTGTTCTCACGGTAGTCACCCTGTTGCCCCAAAGCAGTGTTTCCCAAACAAGCTGTTTTGTTGGACTACAACTCCCATCATCCCTAGCTAGCAGGACCAGCATTCAGGGGTGATGGGAACTGTAGTCCAAAAAAAACCAAACATCTGGAGGCCCAAGTTTGGGGAAATGCTGCTGCAAAGGGAAGCCCACAAGCAAGACCCCGCGATCTCCCTTTCAAGGCTGCAGTTTCCTCCACCCTCAGAGACTGACTCTTGCATTCCTCTCTGGGCTTCAGCCGCTTTCTGGCATTTCCTACCCTTCTGTTTGTTGTTTCACATTTCGCCGGAGAGAATTCCTTTTACGGGAAACAGGCGCGGAGCAGCCCTGGACTCCCTTCCAAGGACTCCAAGGCTCTGGGGAAGGCTGGGAACAGCTGAAGCCCACAAGGGGATCTCCCCCTCCCCTTAAGATCATGTTGCATCTTCCTAGAGCTCCCCCAGGGCATGTTGACTAGAGACAGGTTTTTTTCTGGTTACAGATAGGTAGCCGTGTTGGTCTGCCATAGTCAAAACAAAATAAAAAAATTCCTTCCAGTAGCACCTTAAAGACCAACTAAGTTAGTTCTTGGTATGAGCTTTCGTGTGCATGCACACTTCTTCAGGTTTTTTTTCTAGTATTGATGGGGTAGCAGGGTGGGGGAGGGCCCAAGACAGCCCCCCATGCCTCCCCATCCTATTAAGTTTTCAGTGCTTGCCCCGACTTGGTGGAACACTCTGTCACAAGAGACTAGGGCCCTGCGGGACTTGACATCTTTCCGCAGGGCCTGCAAGACAGAGCTGTTCCGCCTGGCCTTAGACTTGGACTCAGTCTGACCCTTGTTTCCCTCCCCATATGGTTTTGATCTATGGGCTATTACAGTGGTACCTCTAGTTATGTACTTAATTTGTTCCAGAGGTCCGTTCTTAACCTGAAACTGTTTTTAACCTGAAGCACCACTTTAGCTAATGGGGCCTCCTGTTTCCGCTGTGCCGCCAGAGCACGATTTCTGTTCTCATCCTGAAGCAAAGTTCTTAACCTGAGGTAATATTTCTGGGTTAGCGGAGTCTGTAACCTGAAGCGTATGTAACCCGAGGTACCACTGTATGGGCTATTATTAAAATGAGGCTGCATTTTAAATTGTAATTTTAACCTGTACTGTATTTTAAATTGTTTTCCCCCCTCCCCTATCATGTTTTTATTGTAATCTTACTGGTGTTAGCCGCCCTGAGCCCAGCTCTGGCTGGGGAGGGTGGGGTATAAATATATTATTATTATTATTATTATTATTATTATTATTATGGCACTTCATGTTTCTCAGGCAGGCCTGGCCCTCTGCGCCTTGACAAGGCAACCTGATCTAAAAGCGTTCAGCAGCTCCATGGTCGTGGGGGGGGGGGTCAGAAGCTCCCTGCTCAAGTCCTGCCCGCTTGTGGTGCTGGAGAGGCACCGCTAGGTCTGTGGGCCTCTCTCACCGGTGGACAATGTGAGCCGCATGCCCTGCAGTTGCACGAAGGAAGAACATGAAATAGGAGGCCTCGAGGCTTCTCAAGGAAAACAGAGGGATGGGATGAAACCACCTCTGGGAGGCATCAGTAGCTGGGGAAGAGAGGTCTCACGACGTGTGTGTGTGTGTCTGTGTGTCTTGTTTGTGTGGACGGAAGCTGGCCAAGACAGGAGCTGCCGCATTGCCTAAAATGGGCAGAGGGAGCCTCTAGCTTGGGCAAGCATCCATGCACACACACACACATCCTGCTGAGGAGGCCTGGCGTTGGTTGGGGTAAAGAGGAGGGGGCAGCACAGCAGTTCCAGCTCCCTCCCCCCTCCTAGCCGCAGCGTGAGAGATCGCACAGACGCCCCCCGATTCCGCACTCTCCCCACCAAACTCGGACTGACCATTTTGGTCGGAATAATGGAAATTGCAAGGAGCATCGCTCTCCATCCTGTTAATTGACAGGGGTCCCAAACCAAGGGGAGGTTCTCCTCTCAAAGCCCCCTCATTTCAAAAGAAGAAGAGCTTCCAAGTGGTTCCTGCCCCAGGGAGTTCCACAGGTTGAAACTTGTTTTTTTAGATTTAGCATGGCTCTCCCACTCCCAAGGAGTTGCGGGATCTGTAGTTTTGCAAGTGAACAGGGAATTTCTTTGGAGGGCAACAGGCTTTCACAGGCCTGCCTCTCCCTGGGTTCACTGGGGACGTCAGGGCAGTTAAACAAGCTGAGATTTATTAGTTCAAGCCCCTCCCCTCCCCTCCAAGCTCCACGAACCATTCCAGGTGACCTCCAGCTGCTGTGGCGCCATGGGGATGGTTTTGCTCTCTTTCAAGACAGGACTGACGTAGGAGGCCAGGTAAGGGACCGACTCCCAGATCTGCCAGTAGGGGAGAAGAAAGAGAGGAGAAGGGGAGCGCTGAGCACCACACACAGCTTTCTCCTGCCGGCCCCTACATGAAGCGCCCTCTACATGACACTGTGCCCCACTGTCCAGAAAAGGAGGGAGCAGGGGGCACTCAGCCCAAAGTCATTTCACACAGAATCATAGAATTGCAGAGTTGGAAGGGACACCAAAGGATATCTAGTCCAACCCCCTTGCAATCTCAACAAAAGCATCCCTGATGGGTGACCATCCAATCTCTCCAATGGAGAGTCCACCGCCTTCAGAGGGAGTCCGTTCCACCGCTGAACAGCTCTTACTGTGAGAAAGCAATAAGCCCACTGGCACGTTTGCAAAGCTAAGCAGGGTCTGGTCTGGTTTCAAATTGGATGGGGGACCACATGTTGAGATCCCTGCATTGCAGGGGATTGGACTGGATGATCCTCAGTGTTTCCCTTCCAACTCTACAATTCTATGATTCTAAGGTTTGTTCGAGATGAGTATTTCTTGCAATCTGAATTCACTGGTTCTGGTCCCACCAGAAAACAAGCATGCTCCACCTTCCATGTGAAAGCCCTTCAGATATCTGAAGATGACTCTTATACCACCAGTTCATCTCCAGGCCTTAATTGCATAAAAACAACTTTGCAAGCATGTCAGCTTGCAGACATAGCCCCAGCCCTTTCAGCCTGCAGTGAGGGGTGTGGGGGTCTTGTAGGGGGCAGCAAGTCCATCCCAATATTCTCTGGCCCCTGCCCCATGCTTCTGGTTGAAGACTACAATGCCCAGGTGGAGGGCAGCCCCTTAGATGCATCAATCCTTTCTCCCTTTTTCTGGGAGTGCGGTGGGGGGAACAGGACCCAAACGAGAACCATGGGGCAGACTGCTGCCTTCCCCCCACATTCTGACAAGCAGCCCTGGTCCTTGGTCCTCTTCCTGCCGACTACCTTGGCTGCGTTGACCAGCCTCCAAGCGTTCAGCAAGCCAAACCCGTGCTGGTGACTGTGGCTGAGGCCGGCCTGGTTGACATCCCAGCTGGCCCGGTTGTCTTCATACTGCAAAGGGAGGCAGGGAGCTGATTAGCTGGGGCAAGAGCTTGGGCCTCGGACAGGGAAGGCGGGAGAGACCACGGCTTCAGAGGATGGAGGGGGCTTTGATGCTGCTGCGACCCAGGAGCGATGCGAGAAGGAAGGAGCTGAGCACCACCCAAACCCCCAGGGCAGGCAGGGAGGGAAAATGCTGGGGAAGAGGAGCTTGGAACTGCTGCAGAGAGTAGGGTGCAAGGCTGGATCTGAAATGCTGGATCAGCAGGGCTGAAAGGAGCAGGGAAGGATGCAGCTCTGGATTTGAAACGGTCCAAGTGTCCTGCTTCATTGATACGCCTCTGAATCGGCATGGGGTTATGGGAGGAGGGGAGAACAGAGCCACACCCCACTCCTCCTTTTCCAAGTCTCTGGGATGGGAGTGGTTGGCTCAGCACCAGCACTGATTCAGTTAAGCATCATAGCCAAACTCACTGAAACATTCACACAGAGTTCTCAAGTCCAGCCACCCAGACCCCCGAGAAATGAAGGGGAGGAGGAGGAGGGCTTACAGAGATTACTGTGCCTGGGGGGTGGGTTGTGGGTTCAGGGTTGCTCTCCACCCCCCTGATTCAGGCATGGAATTGTGGGAGGCGGGGGTACCTCTTTGGGACCATGCAGAGGCCCACACTGCCAGGATTTTGCCATGGACTGCATCGTCTCTTTCAGCTCAGTCTACTTCCTTCCTTGCGTTTCCATCCTGAAGCTGGGCTTGGGCCTTTTTAGCCCGGAACCAAACTCCTGCCCGCTGCCCCCCTCCCCATCTGGGCACTGCTGGCACTGTGAAGGTTGCCCACAGAGGAAGAGAGATTGGTGGGGGTGCTACAAAGGTGCCCTGGTTTCACCTTGGTGGCTGTGAAGACGATGATGTGCTGGATGTCCCGCCAGGTGAGACAGGGGCGCACCTGCAGCATCAGGGCGATCATGCCAGCAGCCAGGGGGGCTGCAGCAGAGGTGCCAGTGTGTCCCTCCGTGCACCCGGTGCCCCTCTGCAAATCCCAGTCTGTGGTTGCCTGGAAAGAGAAGAGCAGGAAGCTGGAGGTCACTGGTTCGAATGGAATATTTCTGGGGCCAGAGGGAGGGCTGGCTAATCTGGAGGCGTCATGCATTGGCTGGGGCTTCTGGGAGGTCAAGCCCCAAACAATTGGAGGGCACCAGTTCAGAGAAGGTGGCTGCATCTCAACCCAATTTCCAAGGTAGGATCCAGCAAACACCTGCCTGCATACGTCACGCAACACCCATCTTGCATCTTTTGCTTCACCCCTTGAAAGATCCTCCTTCTGCCGCTGTAAACATGAGTAAGCCCAGTCACCAGGACTGCCTTGTGTGCTCCATAAAGCCTTTATTTATTTTCTCTCCCTGGTACCAGGCAGGCTGCTCTTACACTGAGCTTAGGGAGGATGGGGCTCCAAGCAGGTGGGAGGGAAGGTCACTCTGGAAGGAGCCCAGCTCAAAACAGTTCTGGACCACTTTTCCTTGGGATGCACTAGCAAAGCTTGTCTGTCTGTCTGTCTCTCTCTCCCACTCTCACACAGCTGCCTAAGAAGAGTTCTGGGGGATTAACCATGTCAAAGGTTCAGTTGGTGTGAATATAATCTTGGCATTGCTTCTCAAAATGGAATTACATAATAAGAGTAATAATACTCTAAGCATGGGGGGGGGCTGCAAATAATGAAGCCCTGGGCAACTGGTATGACCCTGGCTCCCCCCACCATCATTGCACTACAAACTTATCTCCTTCCTCTCCGAGGCTGAGTTTCTGCAAGGTGGGATGGGTGCAGAATACGGACGGAATCAATCCTTGTTTCTGGCAGCCCATGGAAGAAATGCACTTTGTGCCTGTCTGTTTTGGGTGACTTGGAGCCCCTGGTCTGGCTCTGAAGCTGCAAGGATAGCATTTCATGTGCCTTCCTTCCACCTTAGTGGTTCAGTCCACCCCTTTGTAATACCTAGTGCCTGATTTGCACATGCAACTCGGGGGGGGGGGGGAGACATATTGGGGTTTCCCACTGCAGAAACTTGAATACTATGTGGCAGCTCTGCTGGACTGTGCAATAAACCAGGTAGAAAATCCCCTTTGTTGAAAGAGGGGGAGATGGAAGCAAAGGCAGTAAACTAGCACAAGGGATTGGCAGCTACTGGGTTTCTGCCTTTGTTCCTTCCTCCTTTCCCCACCCCACCTGCTGCTGTGGCTCAAAGGGGGCTGGGTCCATTTTTCCACCACTTCCAGCATCATCCATTTGGGTTTGGGGACAAGGGAGCTACCCGGCTGCTTCCACTCCAACCAGCCCAGGAGAGCCTTGAGCTCCTCGGGAAGGCACAGAAGCAGGGGAGGGAGATATCCTTGCTTGCAAAGACAATGCCACAGAAGGGAGGAGGCCATTTAAGCAGACATAAAAGGAAATACAAAGGAAAACAGAATGATGCACCTTAACGGGGGGCAGTGAAGGAATGCATAGCGCAAAACCAGACCAGACACTTGGGAGAACAAAATGTCCTACACTTGTGGCACTGTTTTTAAAGAATTAGTAGCAAGCTGCAAGGGGAGGGAGATTTGGATTGGGGCATTATTATTATTATTATTATTATTATTATTATTGCAGTCGTATCTCGGAAGTCGAACGGAATCCTTTCCGGAAGTCCGTTCGACTTCCAAAATGTTCAGAAACCACAGCACAGCTTCTGATTGGCTGCAGGAAGCTCCCGCAGCCAATCGGAAGCCCCGTCGGACATTCAGCTTCCAAAAATAGTTCACAAACTGGAACAGTCACTTCCAGGTTTGCGGTGTTCGGGAGTCAAAACGTTTGAGAACTAAGCTGTTTGAAAACCAAGGTACAATTGTATTATTATTATTATTATTATTATTAATATTATTGAATTTTGTTTTAATCTTGCCCAAGGCAGCCCAAAGAGACTTATACACAAACAAACAAAAAGCCCCACATACATATATTAAAACCAAGGGGGAAAACAAAATGCATTAAAAACACCCCACATGCTTTTAAAAAGCTACTGATAACTAAAAGCCAAATCTAAGATGGGATGGTCAAACCCCGCCACCACCTGCAATATGCTATATTGAAAGCCCCAGCCAGTTGCATGGGGGCATGTATTAACTATCATCCTCGCCATCTGCCTTTCACCCTAAATTCCCAGGGCAGGTTACAACAATTCAAACACAGCATATAGGTTACTTGTATGGTATCTGCATGTCTCAGATAAGATCAGGACATCTGTATTTGGGGAGGGGGAAGAGGCTAAATGGCTCCAGTGCCCCCACTGCTTCCTTGATTTAACTAGCAGTCAATTTGCTTGCATTTAAAGGAAGCTGGGAAATCTCTCTCAGCTCTCCTTGTGCAACAGGCTGTTTTGCTCTTAGTCTATGACAAATAAATGAAAGGCAGGCCTAAGAAGAGCGAGGGGTGTGGGTTTTTTTTGGGAGGGGGAGGCTGCTCCTGTCATGCCTTGCCTACAAGGTCCTAGATGCACCTGGCCAGCCATCTGAGCAACGGGAAGCTGGCCTAAGTGGACTCTTGCTCCGTGATCGAGCAAGGCAGTGTTTACAGATTCTTGCTGGCTGCCTCCTTCTGCCTTGCCAAGCACAGTCCTCCCCTCCCTCTCGCCGCTGACTTTTAGGTTGAGCGTGGAACCATTCTGTTGGCTGCTGACAGCTGTTATTTGCACTTGGACACGAGATGCACGTTTTCAAACATGCACTAGCTTAGCCAGGAAGCATCAACAGGAGCCAAGAAACTGGGTTAAATTCTTCCCATTAAGGACACAGTAGAACATCATGCAAAAAGCCCCTTGTGGCGACGGGAAGAAGAGCTAACTCTGGAGTTTGCAAAAGCCCTGCAGAGCAGAGCATACCGGGCTCCTTGCATGCAGCCTTCCTCTTCTTCTTCTTCTTCTTCTTCTTCTTATTATTATTATTATTTTATACCCCGCCCATCTGGCTGGATTTCCCTATCAGTGCCTGCCAGAAAGAGCTTTGCTGTCATGGGTGAGGCCCCCATGGCAGGCTCTGGGGGGCACGACAAGGCACTTCAAAACCCATTGGGTGGCCCAGTGCTGCGCAACGACAGCATTTGGAACCTGCTGGACTTACAATGCTCCTCATCATCTTGTCTCCCCCGCTGAAAGTCACAGCCAGCATGGAGGCGCACTCCTCAGCGTAAAAGGGCATGTACCCCATCTCATCCACTGCACCTGGAGGGAAAGAAGAGGCAAGAAAAAGGGTTGAAGAAAGTGGCATAGACACACACATACACACAATTTACTATTTAGTAATATCCTGAAAATGGTTTCAGTGGGATAAACAGAGCCAAGCCACTAGCAGGACAGCTCTGGGGGCGCAGGGACAAGATTTGGGCATTCACAGCGGAGCACATCAAACAAAGTCATGAAAAATAACCTCTCCCCCTGCCGGGCCCCCTGCATGCTTTGATTTGGCTCCTGCCTCGTGGACAGCTTCCCAGAACACACAAGCGTAGGTTTATTCATCCTGCGCAGCCTGGCAACTGAAGCAGGAAGCCCAGGGCTAATGGGCAAGGGGAGGGAAGAGGGGAGAAAATCTCAGTGGTGGCTGCCGAGAAACGCTTCTCTTTGGGACCCCAGCTGTGCCCAACTCAAGTTCCTGCGTTAGGAAAACATATGCAAGCTCCGAAGGGCTGTTTGAGAGAATCTGGATTTCAGAAAGAGCTTGGAGCCCAATGCATCTGTCTGTCTGTCTGTCTGTCTGTCTATCTGTCTGTCTGTCTTTCTCACAGACACAAACCTTCTGTACAAAGTTCCCGCCTGCCCATGTTGTCATATTGTCGGTCTGTTGACAACAGTCCATTGTCAACACTTGCGTCTTGCGAATGGCCTGCATACAGATGTCGACTTTGTTTAGATACATAGGACAATATTTGGATTGAGTTTATGCAGAATGAAGTAGGCTATTACCATCTATATGCTTTAGGATAATAACACGATATCAAATTTATATAAGAATGTATGGGAGTATACTACCATTGCTCTTCTTTTTTGGGGGATATATATTGTTACAAAAGCCCAGTGCCTACACCTCTTTCTGCCAAGCCGGGGCAGGAACGCATGGGGCCGGCCACTGGCACACACCCCGGGTCTGTGTCCCTTTGGAGAGTAGCAGGCACAGCAGAGACTGTCTTGCTTTAAGAAATATGGGTTTTTCTCCCACATATTTACACCTTCAGTCTGCATGGAGGGGGTCCAGATCTTACAGCGTGGCCAAAGCATTCCCTGTCTGGCACAGCCCTGCCGTTTATGGGTTATTTAAAAAAAATATTTATACTTCTCAGGTTTATACATTTCGCTAATTTACAATCATTTTGACATTTCAAAACTTGACTTCCTTCCCTCTCTTTCTGCCGTTCCTTAAATTTATTTTTAATATCTTCTGCATATCCAAATTAACTTAATTTGCTCATTTATTCATCTTCTTTAAATATTTACTCTTATGAAACTGCAGGTTAGTACAATAATCCTGCCAATGTTTTTATTTGTTTACAATTTTTCTGTAAATATTCAATAAACCACTTCCATTCTTTTATAATAAAAAATTGTTATCTTGATTGTTATTATTCTGGCAAGTTTCGCCATTTCTGCATATCCCGTAAGTTTTTGTATCCATTCTTCCTTTGCTTCTTCTTTCCATTTTGGGGCAAATAACATTCTTGCCACTGTAGTAGCACACATGAATAGCGGTTTACGTTTTAATCCATTCCCCAATTCATCAAACCCTGGTATTTATTAATCTCTAGGGTTTAGGGGTTCTGTATATACAGTTGTACTGCGGTTGCGGACGGGATCTGTTCCGGAGGTCCGGTCAGATCCTGAGGTTTCCGCAACCTGAGGACCATATGTATGCACGGCGAAACCCAGTTAAATACTTCCAGGTTTGCCGCGCATGCATCCCAAAGTTTACGTAACCAGAGGGTTAAGTAAACGGAGGTATGGCTGTATAAATTCTTTCTTATACACATACCCGCACTTCCCTCGATTCCCCCCTTTTGCATCACTTTATTTCTTTATAATTGAAATTCTTCCAGTAAAAATATTAAAACAGTGGTACCCTGGATACGAACGGGATCCATTCCAGAGTTCTGTTCGCATCCTGAAGCGAATGTAACATGCGACTGCATGTCTGCAGGTTGTGTTTCGCCGCTTCCGCGGATGTGCATGACGTCATTTTGAACACCTGCGCATGTGCAAGTGGAGAAACCCTGAAGTAACGTGTTCTGTTACTTCCTGGTCACCGCAGAGCGCAACTTGAAAACACTTAACCTAAAGCGTATTCATCCCGAGGTATGACTGTAAAAAACAGGCCCCTGCCTGCCCTCTTACCGATGGTGACAGTGTAGATGGAGTTGGCATAGCCATCATAGTTGCAATTGTCATTGTGCTGCCCTCCGTTCCCACTGGCCACCACAAAGATACTGCCAAAGCCCTGGCGGCCGGCCATCACCCCATGCTGCAAAGCGGCCTGAAAGGTAAAGGGGTAGGTTAGCTGAGTGAGCAGGGGCGACCTTGCCTCACCCCCTCAAAGTGCAGGGCATCCCCCCGGCCCCCTTGCTGAAGAACGTCCCGCAAGGACAATGGGTCTGTGACAGGGAAAGCCCACAGAACAGGGATCCTAGACCTTTCAGCTCCCTCAAAATCTGTGCATGCGATCCTGTGGCTCACAGCCAATCGCATGCAGCAGTGCTGCTTCCCTCCTCCTGAGCCACCCTGTAAGGCCCAGTGTTCTCCAGGTCTCTCGGGCCGGCAGGGAAGGAGATGGCAGAACTCGAACTCCGTACCTTCCCAAGCTGGTGAGGACCATCCACGGTTTTGCCATCGTCATCGGGGCCCCAGCTGCAAAGGGAAATGCCAGAAAACAGAACTTAGGTAGATCTAACTGTTGGAGATGCAATAGGGATAATGCTTTTCTAAAACGTATGTTTTTCCATTGTCCTATATCAAAAGATTTTTGGTAGATGCTACCTGAAACTATCAACAGAACAAAATAAAAAAAATTCCTTCTAGTAGCACCTTAGAGACCAACCACCATAGATTCCGGTGTATAAGACGACTTTTTAACCCCGAAAAATCCTCTAAAAAGTTGGGGGTCGGCTTATACGCCGGGTATGGGTTTGCCGGGCAGTGGCAGTGGACGGCAGGTTCCGCGCTGGAACCTTAGCGATGCTAAGCCGGCTTTGTTGGGCAGCTTCCTTCTGGTGCAGAGCCCACTGCCCACTGCCGCTGCTCAGAGAAGCTGCCGCGTATAAGACTGGGCGTATAAGTCGACCCCCCAAATTGGCAGGTGCCAATTTGGGGGGTCGACTTATACGCCCAGTTGCCTAATATGCCGGAATCTATGGTAATTTTGTTACTGGTATGAGCTCTCATGTGCATGCACACTTCTTCAGATACAGATGTGTATCTGAAGAAGTCTGCATGCGCATGAAAGCTCATACCAATAACAAACTTAGTTGGTCTCTAAGGTGCTACTGGAAGGAGTTTTTTTATTTTGTTTTGACTACGGCAGACCAACACAGCTACCTACCTGTAAGTATCAACAGAACTGTATGGAACAACCTTACATTTACAGAGCAAAATCTTCTCTGGCATTATATACCCAGCACATGGAACCTTACAAAAGGACAATATGAGTGGATTCTCTGTGCCCTTACCACACAGCAAAAAAGACTGATACTGATAAACTGGAAAAATAAAAATGCAGCTGCCTTCTATGATTGGATTGAAGACTTATACAAACTCGCAACATAGGAACAACTTGCATATAAACGCAGACTTGCCATGGTCAAATTCAATGACATTTGGAATCCATTCTTACAAATACAGTGGTACCTCGGGTTAAGAACTTAATTCGTTCTGGAGGTCTGTTCTTAACCTGAAACTGTTCTTAACCTGAGGTACTATTTTAGGTAATGGGGTCTCCCGCTGCTGCGCAATTTCTGTTCTCATCCTGAAGCAAAGTTCTTAACCCAAGGTACTATTTCTGGGTTAGTGGAGTCTGTAACCTGAAGCATCTGTAACCCAAAGTACCACTGTACTGTAATAGGTTAAGATCTGGTAAACTACAATAACAACCTTTAATGTATAGTTTTGGGGTTTCCCCCTCCCCCCTTTATTTTCCCTTCTACATGGGTTCTGTTTCTCTTGTTCTTGTTCTCTCTTTTATTTACGTCTCACAATATTTAGTACGCATATGATTTTGTGCTTTTTGAACTTTCAATAAAGATGTTTAAAACTGAAAAACAACAACAACAACCTGGGATACCAGGCATTCCTGGAAGTGGCAGGCCAGGGCAACAGAACCCCCTTTCCCACTTCCATGGGGTCACACAGGCTCTGCAGTGAGTGAACAGGATTCCCCTTTCTCTCCATCAAAACTGACCCAACAGCTCCAACAGCCTGCAGGGGAGTCTGTAGGAAAAAGGAAGTGGCTGCTGCTGCCCTGGGTGATGCAATTTCCGGGGACGCCACCAAGCATCTAGCAAACCAGCCCTTCTGCAATTGAGACCAGAGCCTGCAGCACGGACTTTACCCACAAAGGGGACTCGGTTCACATCCCTGTGATCAAAGCCCTCCCCCCAAAGCTTCTTATTTATTTGCTGTTCTTCCAGCACTGACCTGCAGCTGTAGATGTCGTTGATTTGATAGTGCTTGTTGAAAGCCACAGCTTCCATGCTGTCGGTGAGAGGCCCGTCCAGCACTCGGATCCCTGCACAGACAAGACAGGTAAGGCAAGGGTAGGAGAGACCTGGCAAGCAGTTCAGACACACACAGGGACAGAGGCTTCCAGTGCCATCCCAGAGCAAGGAGGCCTGTGTTCAAGTCTTGCTTCAGCCCAGGACACTGGCTGCTGCGGGAAAGTGGCTTTCTCCCTCTCAGCCCCTCCAGCTGTAAAATGGGAATAAAAGTAACACACTGTCCTTTGAAGGTGACTCGGAAACTACAGCTAACGCAGAAGGGGGCAGCTAGACTGGTGATGGCAGCAGCCCCCAACATCATATAACAAGGGTCCCAAAAGACCTACATTGGCTCCCAGTACGTTTCAGAGCACAGTTCAAAGGAATAATGCCAACCTTTAAAGCCCTAACAGCCTCAGCCCTGTATACCTGAAGGAGCGTCTCCAACCCCATTGTTCAGCCTGGACACTGAGGTCCAGCTCCGAGGGCCTTCTGGTGGCTCCCTCAATGCAAGAAGTGAAGCTACAGGGCCTTCTCAGTAGTGGCACCCCACCCTGTGGAACACCCTCTCATCAGATGCCAAGGAGATAAGTAACTATACAATTATGCAACCTTTAGAAGACGTCTGAAGGCAGCCCTGTATGAGGAAGTTTTTAATGTTTGATGTTTTATGATGTTTCTGTATATACTGGAAGCCGCCCAGAGTGGCTGAGGAAACCCAGTCAGATGGGCAGGGTACAAATAATAAAATTATTATTATTATTATTATTACTGCTACTACTACTACTACTACTCTCAGGCAGGCAAGCAAGAGGGGTCCCTGCAGTTGCAAGGGATGCTCCAGCCAGGTAACATCACTAGAGGAGGGCCAGTAAAGGAGCCAGTGAGGGGTGTGGCTTGAGGAAGGTGCATGGCCTGCACAGTCCGGAGGCCGAGAGAGAGGGGGATGTTGGGCTGCATTTGGCCCGCAGGTTGAAGGTTCCCCACCCCTGGGCTATTTAAGCAGTGACTAGCAATGATGTGTCTTCGGAGTGAAAGTGGATCTGGTGGAAGCCACACCTGCTAAACCATAAAAGGAAGTTGGGAGAACTTATTCTCACCTGCTGAGCTGATCCCAGACTGTGTGTGTGTCTCTTACAAGAAAAAAGGGAAGGGATGGAGTCAGGAGGTCAGAGGAGCAGCAAGGAGAGCTGGGCTGGGATCTGCCCTGCTTACCTCCACCCCCCTGGAATTCCTGTTTCCACCATCAAGGTGGGATGTGTTCAGCTGCCACCCAGCTCCACTTCCATCTAAACCACTTGCAAAACGCCAAGCGATCTTTTCGGCCATCAGACACCCCGTGTAATGCACCAATTTCATACTGTCAAACCGTGAATGTCTGCAGCTACATTTGGTTTTTTTCAAGCCACAAACCTCCCACAGGGAGAGCAAACAGACGCACTTGATCCGGAACCACGTTCCCAATGAACCAGAGAGCTGCTAATTGAGCCAATTTGCATGGGAAGTCTAGACCGGCAGTGAGAAAACATCGCTGCAGATGGGAGCTGCCTGCCCGGCTCAGCGGCAGAACAAACATCCTTCGTTCTCTGCGGTTCGGGGAGCTGCAAGCACAGCAGTTACTGCCTCACCAGTAAGGGAGGGGCCCACAAACAAGCCCCCGAGGCTCAGCCAGGCTCCCCTCTCGCACTGCATTTGCCAGTCTGCTCTCAGAGCACCACTCAGAGTGTTTGTGCAGTTCCAGTTTGCACTGAAGAGGAACGCATGCACCACACACCCTCGAAAGCCTGTGAAGCAAAGCAACCTATGCTCTGAACAAAGGGGGGGTGTCCTGCTCTCCCCACAAGATTATCTTGGGATAGGGAGAAGACGCCACCTGCTGTCCATAGAGGAGAATGGCAGCCTATGACTTTCAGGCTTGTTGACACCCTCCCTCGCTTTCCACAGTAATGGCAAATACTGTGCTGAAGCCAAAAGGTTAGGGTTGCCATATATTGAAGAGCCAAAAAAAGGACACATTTGCCAACTCCTGCTTTTAACTATGGATTGCTTTGATGGCTCTCGTTTTAAATAAAGGTAAAGGGACCCATCATTAGGTCCAGTCGTGGCCGACTCTGGGGTTGCGGCGCTCATCTCGCTTTATTGGCCGAGGGAGCCGGCATACAGCTTCCGGGTCACGTGGCCAGCATGACTAAGCCGCTTCTGGCGAACCAGAGCAGCGCACGGAAACACCGTTTACCTTCCCACTGGAGCGGTACCTATTTATCTACTTGCACTTTGACGTGCTTTCAAACTGCTAGGTTGGCAGGAGCAGGGACCGAGCAACGGGAGCTCACCCCATCACGGGGATTCGAACCGCCGACCTTCTGATTGGCAAGTCCTAGGCTCTGTGGTTTAACCCACAGCGCCACCTGTGTCTCGTTTTAAATACCCCTATTTAAAAATATGTTGGCTATAGCAGCTGAGATATATTGATAGCAGGAATGTTCTCAACTTTCAACAACAAAGTAAGTATAATAATATTGCTCCCTCACTCACCACGTGAAAGTATTTGGACTCATGTTCACATCTTTGTGAACATAAGTGTGCACAGAACAATTTATTGAACTGTTGAACATAGACATATGGACACTCCTGAAAGGCAGGGGGATGTGAACTCTTGCCCTCCCAGGCTCCTACTCCAAGATCTTGTAGCTGAGCCAGTGTCCTTTTAGTTCAGCCACAAGAGAAAGGATTTATACAGTACAGTCGTAGCTTGGATCCCAAACTCCTTGGGAGTCAAATGTTTTGCCCCCCTGAACGCTGAAAACCTGGAAGTGAGTGTTCTGGTTTGCGAACGTTCTTTGGAAATCGAACGTCCAATGTGATTTAGGTGGCTTACGATTGTGTGCAGGAAGCTCCTGCAGCCGATCGGAAGCTGCGCCTTGGTTGTTGAATGTTTTCAGAAGTTGAACAGATTTCCAGAACGGATTCCGTTCAACAACCAAGGTACGACCGTACGTAGCTAGTTCAAGATACTGCTCTGCTGCAATTCTCTGCTGTGGGCAAGCTTAGCTGGGTCCCTTAGATTTGAGTCTAATGCACTAAAAAAAAATTTCTTGGGTTACTGTAAACACAAGAACCAAACAGAAAAACCTCCGTACATTTTGCCAGATTTTAAAAATCCACCCTGAAAAAGAGGGGGGGGGGGACATATGGCAACCAGACCTGAAAAGAGGACGTGTCCTGGAAAAAGAGGACATATGGCAACCCTACAAAAGGGTTCCAGGGGTGAGGATGCCGTCACATGCTGAGCTACAGGTGAGAGCTGAATGCAGGGTAGGGACCAGACAAACTACCCCAAAAGGAGCAACATGTCTCCCACCAGAAAAACTACTCGTCCCCTAACACCCCATACAGCCCTGTATGCCCTGTAGTAATGTCACTATTATGCCCATATGTGTGTATGTGTAAACATGCAGGGGTCCGTGGGTGTTAAGGGAACAATGGCTGGCTTAAGGTCACCTCGTGAGTTCACGGCAGAGGTAACCATGAGGGGAAATGGGGACCTCCTGGCTCACAGCTCACGCTCTTCCACAGCAGCCTTTGGGACACTGCTTTGCCTGCAGAAATGCAAGCCAGCTGAATCCCACCCACTTTCCTTGCAGCAACTGAGCAGAGTCCAACCCAAACAGAGGAACACCGGAAGCTGACTCTTCTTCCAAGTCAGATTGCCAGCCCATCTAGCTCAGTGCGTTCCACACTGGCTGGCAGAGGCTCTCTAGAATGTCAGGCAAGAGATTCTCTCCCTGCAGATTCCAATTGGGCAATGCTCTGGCACTGAGCCGCAGCAGCTCTCCCCTGCCATCGGGTGCCAGTACCTGCAATTCGGCTGCCATAGGCAACGCCCACAGCACAGAAGCTGTTGTTGGAGACGGCTGCGATCTCCCCAGCACAACGGGTCCCATGATGGTTGCCATTTTCCTCGTCCGGGTGGGGCATGGGGTCTGGGTCGTTGGAGTTCAAGTCATAGCTGCCTTCAGGGCTCTGAAAGAGACCAAGACCCAGAGTTGAGAGTCATTTTTCCTGGGAGTGCGAGGGTAACTGCAGCTGGGGAACAAAGTACTCAGGACTCAACAAACATCAGTTGCTCTCCCCACCCTGCCCCCAACTCTCCCCTGCCCCTTCTTTCCTGCTTTATTGTGATTTTGTTGCCTACAATAATTGCACTTTTAATCCTTGTAGGCTCTTGTTCCCAGAAGGGCTAATCTTTTAATTAAATAAAAAATGGTTGAACCGCATAATTTCCTGACAGAAAATCATCCGAGGAGTTGATGGAAGTCCAAAATATTGTATAAGATGAGAAGTTATGTTGTATGACTGTTGACTGTTGGAACTGATATGTTAAAAAATTAATAAAAATGTGTGTGTGTGTGTGTGTGTGTAATTTCCTAAGTGAGAAATCATGTTTATTTATTTAATTTATTAAATTTATGCACCGTGCCTCATCACAAGATCTCAGGCCGGTTCACGGAATAAAATACAAGATAAAAACACAAATAAATAAATTGAAAACAAAAACAACAGGCACATTTAAAAGGCTGTAGAATATTAAGCAATCAGCTTCCACCTCAAGCCAAGACCCTGATCTAAGGCAGCAGGTGCTGCTTCTGGGCTCAGGATAAGACGGGAACAAGCATTTGGGTAATCTGTGGCTGGCCCAGGAAACCGCCATCAGCCACCATTGGGTGCTTTGCGTCAGAGTCACAATCCCTGCCCCCTTCCATTTCAAAGAGGAAGCTGAACAGGACAGGGCAGGAAATGTGAGTTGTGACCAGTGCTATTTTTCTAGAAAAAGAGGTGTCAGAATTCACCATGAATGCCTCCCTTGTTCTTTTATACAGTCATAAGGTAAAGGTAAAGGGACCCCTGACCATTAGCTCCAGTCGGGGCCGACTTTGGGGTTGCGGCGCTCATCTCGCTTTATTGGCCGAGGGAGCCGGCATGTGGCCAGCATGACTAAGCCGCTTCTGGCAAACCAGAGCAGTGCACGGAAACACCTTTTACCTTCCCGCCGAAGCGGTACCTATTTATCTACTTGCACCTTGATGTGCTTTCGAACTGCTAGGTTCGCAGGAGCAGGGACCGAGCAACGGGAGCTCACCCCGTCGCGAGGATTCAAACCGCCGACCTTCTGATTGGCAAGTCCTAGGCTCTGTGGTTTAACCCACAGCGCCACCCGCGTCGGGTTAAATGTGCTTCGGGTTGCGCTCCGCGGCGAACCGGAAGTAACAGAACGCGTTACTTCCGGGTTTCGCCACTCATGCATGCGCAGATGGTCAAAATGATGTCGTGCGCATGCGCGGAAGTGGCGAATCGCAACCCGCGCATGCGCAGACAAGGGTTGAATTCGCTTCTGAATGCGAACGGGGCTCCGGAACGGAAGCCAGGTAGGTTGCTGCCTGCTGGATCCAGATGGTTGAGTCTTAAAGGCCAAGTGTCCTCTTCTGCAGCCCAGCCAAGGCCAGGAGGCAAACCTCTCGCACCTCTAAGGTAGTTCTGGGCGATATCTGGTTTTCAACATCACGATATATCACCAGCTAAACATTGCAATATACAGTGGTACCTTGGGTTAAGTACTTAATTCGTTCCAGAGTTCCGTTCTTAACCTGAAACTGTTCTTAACTTGAAGCACCACTTTAGCTAATGAGGCCTCCTGCTGCCGCCGCGCCGCCAATGCACAATTTCTGTTCTCATCCTGAAGCAAAGTTCTTAACCCGAGGTACTATTTCTGGGTCAGCGGAGTCTGTAACCTGAAGCGTCTGTAACCCGAGGTACCACTGTAACGCAAAATCACATTGCCGAAGGATCGAACTCTACAGCGCCATCTGGTGTCGCAGTGTTATAATGCATTTTAAACACTTTTTTAAAAAAATAACGTTGCTGAGTTCAATGTCTGAAATAAGGATAGAGCTTTGTAGAAACATTGGCTGGCTTCACGCTTTTCCCCACATTGCGATTTTTGCATAAGCACACACACACTATGATTCGCAATACATTGCCAGGTATGAAACAGATATCACAATATGGACTTCAAACCAGGTTGGGATGATATATTAATATGTCACCCAGCCCTACTCTAAGGCTCCAGCTGGGTCCTAACTCTCCAAGCCCAGCCCAGGCAGCTGTGGTGCCCCAAAGGGAAGGTGGTAGCATCAGCTACTCACGTAGTTGGGCTGGATGTCTTTGATGGTGTGCTCCACCCCGTCATCCACCACGACCACTGTCACGCCCTGGCCAGTGACATTCCTCTCCCAGACGCCCGTCACATTGATGTCCATCCCAGGGCTCTTGCGGTTGTTCTAGGCCAGGAGACAGAAGGGAGGCACAACGTTCAGAAGGCACAGCGAAGAGGCAAGCCAACATGCACACACAGGAGCAGATCCTGGGTTTGCTGCAGATGTCATGGACCGGTTGGATGCAGAGGAACGGTGGGAGGAACCAGCTGGGGAGCCCCCAAGGGAAGAAGGCTCAGAGTCCAGGGAATGGTGGTGGGATGATGATGAGCGGTCAGAGGAAGAAGACTGGGAAGAGGAGGCATTGGCAGTGGAAGAGTAACAGGGCTTAGTGAGCAGGGAGAGTCTGTAGCAGAGAGAAGTCCAGAATCAGAGGCAGAAGTGGAAGCAGGAGAGTGGGATGAGGCACAGATGAGTCAGGCTGGTGAAGAAACATGGGTGTCTCCTCCTCTCCTGCTGCAACAAGCTCCCCTCCCCGCTGGTCTCCCAGGACCAGAAGAGGCATGAAACAGGAGGAGCAAAGGCAGGAACATAGATGCAGCCTCTGATTGCTTGGGGAGAAAACCCTAGAGAGGAGAGGACAGGCAGGTGTAGAGAGGCAGGGACCTTCAGTCTTGGCAACTGTTTCATGGGGGGGAAACCTACCAGGGATGGGTTGCTGTGCTCATTAGGCCTGACACTCCTGTTCCAATCATGGTTCTGATAATAAAGAGGTACCGTATTTTTCGCTCCATAAGACACACTTTTTTCCTCTTAAAATCTAAGGGGAAATGTCTTTGCGTCTTATGGAGCGAATGTGTGGTCCCTGGGCCTGGGTACAAACAGACCCGGGCTTCCCCCACCAGCCCCACAAGCCCTGGGGAAGCTTCGCGCGGCTATCCCTGGCTTTTGCAGGAGGTGGGGGAAGGGACAGAGCGAGGCTCTCTCACTTCCCCTACCTCCCATAAAAGTCCCCAAGAGTGTGTGTGTGGCTTTTGGGGGCTTTCCCCTCCTCCCTCCTCGGGGAAAAGCCTGCAAGCGCCGCACACACGCTCCACGCGGCTCATGAAAGGGAGCGCTGAGCTGGGCCTGGGGTGCATACAGGCTCTGCTCAGTGCTCCCTTTAAATAATATTTTTTTTCTTGAATTCTCCCCCAAAAACTATGGTCAGGTGTGCCTTATGGAGCGAAAAATACGGTAACTACAACTCACTTTGTATGATTTTCTGCTGCCCACTCCTGTGAGTAGACAGTAAGGAAATAGCTCAAAGGCCACCTCCTGATTTCACTCAAGTACTGGGGCTCATTATATGTACCCTGAAACACAGGTGCCGAGTCCCCGAAGCTGGGGGTGCCCTGGCTCCCATAACATTTAAAATGGCGGGGGCAGGCACTCATAAAGTGTGGCGCAGCTGCAAATGCATGTCACAAGGTGCATGCTTGCTACATCACCATGTCCCCAACGTGCATGCACTACATCACCGTGCCACGACACATGCTCAAGTGACATCAGCACGCTGGGGTTGTGACGATGTAACACACATGGCCCCGGCACACGACGCCACATGGCCCCAGGCACCCATGCTTGCGGGGGCAAGCTGGCACTGCTCCCCTGCAATGGGATGGGTGAAGAACCTGAGGGGGACCTCCAGATACTGCTGGACCACAACTCCCATCAACCTTGTACATTGTCCAGGGGTTGATGGGAGTTGTAGTCTGACATTGCCTAGAGCAGGCTTCCTCAACTTCGGCCCTCCAGATGTTTACAACTCCCATGATCCCTAGCTAGCAGGACCAGTGGTCAGGGATTATGGGAACTGTAGTTTCAAAACATCTGGAGGGCCGAGGTTGAGGAAGCCTGTGGCCTAGAGCATGGGTATTTTCTTATGTGCTTCCCTCACTTAGACCTTGAGGTAAAGTCATCTCATCTTCCTGATATTGAGTGCACCATGGCTTCTCGCACTCTGTGGCAGCCTCAGAAAGATGGTGGATAAGGAAGAGAGCCACTATTCCATGGGTAGGCAAACTAAGGCCCGGGGGCCAGATCCGGCCCAATCGCCTTCACAATCTGGCCAGCAGACAGTCCAAGAATCAGAGTTTTTTTACATGAGTGGAATGTGTGCTTTTATTTAAAATGCATCTCTGGGTTATTTGTGGGGCCTGCCTGGTGCTTTTACATGAGTAGAATGTGTCCTTTTATTTAAAATGCATCTCTGAGTTATTTGTGGGGCATAGGAATTTGTTCATTCCTCCCCAAAAAAGAATATAGTCTGGCCCCCCACAATGTCTGAGGGACAATGGACCGGCCCCCTGCTGAAAAGGTTTGCTGACTCCTGGCCTAGAGGGTTACAGGGGAAGGAGCATAGCTGTCAAAGTTTCCCTTTTTAAAAGGGAAATCCCCTTATTCCGAATAGGATTCCTCGCAAGAAAAGGGAAAAGTGCCCTTGGAAGTGGGCAACAGCACCTGATTCCTCCTCTGCCCCACCCAGAGTTCCTGGGCATCAGCTGGAAGCTGTCTTTTTGCCCCTCCCACAAAGCCAGGGGACCCACTCACCAAGTGCCACTGCTGCGGGAACTTGGGGTCGTTAAAGTGCAAGCTGCGCTTGGAGCGTTTCAGAAACCGCTGCTCGGCGTGCCACCTCACGCTGTCGTGCTGTGCAAAGACCGCCTCCGCTGACCGCTGGATGGCCTCCAGGCCGAGGCCCGGTGGGTTTGCCAGCTGGTAGCCAAAGAGGTAGTGGCCTCTGAGCTCCCCGATCCGGCCAATGTTCACGAGGCCGGCCTCCTTGGCCAGTTCCTCCGCCCGCCAGTCCAGCTCCTCCTCAGAGGAAGGGGACCCCTCTGGCACCGTCAAATGCACCGCCCACGTCAGCTCCCCACGGCACTGGGCTGCCCGGCAGGGCTCGGCCCCACGCGGCACTTTTGCTCCACAGGCAAATCCATTTGGCAACAGCAAAGGGATCCAGGCCGGGATCAGCCAAAGGCACATGTGGACAAGCAGTGCGGCCTCCATCATCGCTCTCCATGATGGCTCTGTCCCCCTCCAGGGCGGCATCCGACAGGCGAACTGCAAGGGCAAGGGCAAGGTCAGAACAGCCCCCCTGCTTTCCCCTATGCCTGGCTTGCGTCCAGCCCTAGGAAGAATAGAGGGACTCACTTTGCCCCAAACCCCTGCTGAAACCCATTTACCTTGAGTGCAGAAAGCAGAAAGACCCTGTAGAAAGTGAAACTGAAATGGATTTCCTGTTTGGTATTACTGTAGTAGTGTGGGGGGGGGGGGAGAATGGGGGCAGAGACAGCAGTCAAGCTAGAGAATCTCACCTTTCCACGGGCAGAATGGTTACTAAAGGAGAGCATTTCTGACTCCTGGGCTGCAATGGAGGTCAGGCAAGTTAATGTTTCATCAGCTGATCTTCTTTCTCTCACACACTGTCTGACTTCAGCTTCTGCAATACTCTTTCTTAACCCCTTCCTCCTCCGATTCAGCAGCAGGGAGGTGAGGAAGAATTCCTCTTTACAGTATTACTTTACGGACAACAGCCTGGGAGAAAATGCGCCTGAGTGGATGTTATGCCCAGGAGGCTGCTGCTACTACAACTCCAGAAAGACCTATGATGAGTCTGCTGGCTTTTATTTATGCAAGAAGAAAAATAAGTCACGGCTGCTGGTTCATCTAGCAGGTGTCCTGGTTTGAAAGTGGACTCAACTTTTGGGATGCTATCTTAGATGCTGTTGTGAAGAAAGGATTAACTGGAGCAACAACTCTTAACTCGACTAATATGAGAGATAGGCGATGTTGCCAAGAGAGTGCCCAATAGATACTTTCCAGATTTCTATCACTTAATTTGAAGGCTTCTTGTAGCAAAACAAGGCCACAGAGGTTGTATTTTATATACCTTATCTTTGTATGAAACTTGCAAGCATTACCAAGGCGATCCATTCAGATGAGGTCAGAAGTCTATACCAAAGTTCAAATGTTTCCAAAGTCGAAAGCACTTTAATTTGCATTATTACAGCCTGAAGATGGCAACTCATAGTCTGTTGCATTTGGTTCCTAGGAGTCCGTTATCCATTTGGAGAGAGGTACCCAGAAACTGGTCACCTCAACTAACCCAAGGGGTTTGTCCTGGCCAGAGTCTAGCCAAAGTTCATTCAAAAGACTTGAGGAATCCAAACCAGATGCAAACTTCTGGATTTTGATGCAGCTCCAAACAATGGGACGCGGGTGGCGCTGTGGGTTAAACCACAGGAGTAGGACTTGCCGATCAGAAGGCCGGCGGTTCGAATCCCCGTGACGGGATGAGCTCCCGTTGCTCGGTCCCAGCTCCTGCCAACCTAGCAGTTCGAAAGCATGTCAAAGTGCAAGTAGATAAATAGGTACCACTCCGGTGAGAAGGTAAACAGCGTTTCCGTGCACTGTTCTGGATCGCCAGAAGCGGCTTAGTCATGCTGGCTCCCTCAGCCAGTAAAGCGAGATAAGCGCTGCAACCCCAGAGTCGGTCACGACTGGACCTAATAGTCAGGGGTCCCTTTACCCAGAAACTGGTCGCCTCAACTAACCCAAGGGTTTTGTCCTGGCCAGAGTCTAGTCAAAGTTCATTCAAAAGACCTGAGGCATCAAAACCAGATGCCAACTTCTGGATTTTGATGTAGCTCCAAAAACTGGCAAGTTGCGCTTTTCATCTCCACCTTTTGCCCTCACCTGGACCTTGGCACCTGGAGCTGCACCTGCCCACCAAGATTGCCAGTGACTGGTTGGCAGAAGGAAAGCTCCCTTGTGCCAGCCCTGAAAGAAGAACCAAAGGTGGAAGTGGCAGCCCAATAAGGAAGTCCTGGGACGGGCCTGCTCCTTTAGCACCGGGCTGGCTTCCTTTCACAAACAGGCACTAACAATAGGGTAGCCGGTCAGCCAGTCCCAGCGGGAAAGGAGGAAACCTGGGAAGGGCAGCGGAGGCAGCGGGGGTGAATCTTGTATGTAGTGGCGGGGGCAAGGCTGGCTGTCAAGCCGGGAATTTCTGGATGCAGCCCTATTTCTACTACGTACTTAGCCGGCCCCCTCGAGGTGGCGGGCGGATGGAGCCTTACAAGCATGGGCCACAAAGCGCAGCGCCCCCGGAAGGCAAGTGCTGGGGGTGTGGCCCACCCAGCAACGTCGGCGGCACCCTGGTCTCTCCCCGGGGCTGCTAGCCGACGGCCTCGACGCGTCCCGGGAGCCGGACGGTCCCCGACCGGAGCTGCGGCGCAGGTATCGTGCTGGGCCCGACAGGATCGGCTCAAGCGAGCACCGGGCGCGGAGACAAGCAAGCCGCGCCGAGCGATCCGGAGCAGCTGCTGCACCTACCTCGGCGGCGGCGGAGCGGGGCGCATGGGTCCGGGCGCAGGCGGCGGCAGCGGCCTCGCTCCCCAGGACGCAGCTGCCAGCCCGGCTCCTTCTGCTGCTGCTGCTACTTGCCCGGTTCCGCGCAAAGGCAGCGGCAGCGAGCGAGGTCGGATCCGGCGGGGGCGACCAAGGCGGCGCCACGGCCGGGCGCGTCACGTCCGGAGCCCGCCCCGTCGGCCCTCCCTCCCGGCTGCGCCTGTCCCCGAAGCCGGAGGGCGGGTCGGTGGGCTGCAGGGGCTGCGCCCCAAGCCTCTCCAGGGCGCGCGAGAGAGGGGTCGCGTCCCGGGCAGCGACCCAGCCACCCACCGAGTGCCGCCGCTTTCTGGAGGGTGCAGAGGGAATTTGCTGGCGCCGCGGTAAGCGCGAGTGGCTGGAGATGCAAGAGTCAGGCGGACGCCCCCAAATGGAATCGAACGAAGCGCGGCCGTCGGGCAGCGTCTCCGGCGGCCCTTCCCGGGGACCGAGCGGCGCTTTTTCTCCAGGGCCACATGCAAGATCTGTGCGGAGAGAGGGTCCCCGTCCCCACCTCTCCCCGGTTGAGCGCGGCGGCAGCGGGGGGAGAAGTCGGCGCTCTGCACATGCTCGGTTTCCTCACCTTTGCTTCTATCACCGGGCAAGCAGGTTCCGGGGCTCAGCGGGAATGGGGGAAAGCATGCGATGGTGGCGGGCAGGTCCCCCCAGGTGAAGTTATTTTTGGGTGGTGGTGCTTGGTGGCTGGCTCTGCAGGAGTGCTCTTGTCCCTGGGGGTGGGGGTGCATTGCGGGCGCGGGGGGACTTGCTTTTCCTGCCTATCCCACCCCCACCCACTGCCACCTCCTTCCAGCGCTCCGGGTGGTTCGGGGGCTCCCTCCTTCCCTCCGGGGCGGCAGGGGGAGCTGTGCGCAGAGGCGCCGGCCGGGCCTCTCTCTTGGTCGCGCTTCCTCGGTGGGGCGGAAGGAGGGAGGGAAGGGGAAGGAGAGCACTGCCGCCACCAGGCCGCGCTTCGTCCCGGGCCGCCGCCGCATCCGGCTCCCCCCGAGCGAGCCAGTTGAGCGTCCCAGGCGAGGCCCGAGTCGCGGCGCACACCGGAGGCAGCGCGGAGCACGGCAAGTCTCGGAAAAGGTCCCCATAACCCCTGGCAGCTGGCCGCCTCGTCTCCCCACATACATGGAGCATTTTTGCAAAGGGGGGGTGCAGGAGTGCCAACTTGGCCCCGCGACCGTGGGTGCCCGGGGCCGTGGTGCCATGCAGCGTGGGTGGCCCTGGCACCGAAATGTGCCAATGCCCGGCTCTTTCATTAGATATTTTTTTAAGTGTTCGGGCACCCAGGGCCCCAGGGAGTTGGCACCTATTGGGGTGGGTTTAAGTCTCCCCCTACCCTCCCGCATCCCTAGGAAAGTGATATTCTGAAAGGGAGTCAGCTTTTCTCTTTCCTCCTCTCCCTCGTATTTTGCATCCGGATCTCGTGTCGGGAGAGCAGGCTTAATTGATACAGTCCCCCCCTCTCCCCCTGAAGCTGGCCTTCTCAACCTGGGCTGCAAAGGAAGCTCTCGCTGTGCTCCCCTCGGGGCTTAAATCTGATTAGACTTGGGGGATGTCTCCTGGTCCTCTAGACCGCTGCTTGCCAAATCCTGCACTCAGATGCACCCAGACCCTTTGGGATTTGGAGGCCCAAGTGGCCTTTACTGGTGGCTGTTGGGCTGACAGTTTGGGTAAAAATAGAGCCAGAAGCAGCAGCAAAGTCCCTGCACCCAGTTGCCAAGGAAAGGGTTTTGCAAGCACATCCCTCTGCTATGCAAGGAACAGGTCCAGGACCTGTTTTTTTTGTGTGTGATGGAACCTGGTTTAGGAGCAGGGAGCCCGCACAGGCAACTGTTGTTGTTTAGTCGTGTCCGACTCTTCGTGACCCCATGGACCAGGGCACGCCAGGCCCTCCTGTCTTCCACTGCCTCCTGCAGTTTGGTCAGATTCATGTTTGTAGCTTTGAGAACACTATCCAGCCATCTCCTCCTTTGTCATCCCCTTCTCCTTGTGCCCTCAATCTTTCCCAACATCAGGGTCTTTTCCAGGGAGTCTTCTCTTCTCATGAGGTGGCCAAAGTATTGGAGCCTCAGCTTTACGATCTGCCCTTCCAGTGAGCACTCAGAGCTGATTTCCTTCAGAATGGAGAGGTTTGATCTTCTTGCAGTCCATGGGACTCTCAAGAGCCTCCTCCAGCACCATAATTCAAAAGCATCCATTCTTTGGCGCTCAGCCTTCTTTATGGTCCAGCTCTCACACAGGCAACTAGTCACCTGTAAATCCTGTAATGTGTGTTGTGAGTTTGACACCCAGATCTCTCGGGCAATCCAGAGGTTCTGCAGTAGGATCAGCCTCCTGCACTGCTGTACCCCAAAGTTGTTGGCTGCTGTTTTGTCAGTTGTTCCTGTGGTAGTGGTAGATGCTTTTCTCTTGCTGCTGCCTCTAGTCCCACTCTGTAACACCTGCACTGGCCTCGTATCTCTGCAATAGGAACCTGCTGCCAACTGGCCATAGGAAAACCACCCCAGAGCGAGTCGAGGTCCCAAGTGCAGCTGTGACTGTTGGATTCTTTGCTTGCAGAGAGAGCGATGGCCTCTGAGCAAACCAAAGATGATGAAGAGGAGGAGGAGGAGGAAGAGGTGGAGGAGAGCGAAAGTGTTCCTGCCAGCCAGCCTGCCCCATGTGACTCTGAGCTTCCCAAAGGATTTGCCAGTTTGCCTCTCAGGTAAGCTGGACACACTAAATGTTGGCAAGTGGGAGTTCAGAATCCTCTGGAAGAACAGCCATGGCCTTCAGAACACAGCCCAAATGAATCCACCAGTAATGGAGCTTATTCCAAGCAGATCACAGGGTGGTGGTATTCAAGGAAGCAGGATATGAGTTCCCTCTCATTTGGGTACCTGCTGTGTCCAGAGAGAAGTGATGCTAAAGCCTAGCTGTTTGATTTGAGGGAGTGTCAGAGGCCTTTTTCAGTGGCTTTGATCCTCTGTTGCTGTCTGTCCGGTGCTGAGCATCCTTCTTTGTTGCTAAGGTGTGATCAGTCTCGTTCTGGCAGTGGCTTGGTTTTTCCACACCTGTTCTCTTTCCTTTCTGCCTCTGATCTAGGGATTTGGTTAAGAGGCTGTGCGTGCTACAATGGCAAAGCGAGATGTGGCTCCAGGAACTCCTTTGCTAGGAATTTGGGGTATACAGCGAGCTAACGGATGACTATCCTTTCCGTGTGGCTATTGTGTACCATGCTGTTCTGGGAGGCATTCAGAAGGAGCAAGAATTTCTGGTGTTTGCTTCCATGTGCCTCCAAAGCACCGTGCAAAATAGACAAACCAACCCCACCCTCCCAAGTTGCGGACGTTTTTGGTTTATTTCTTAGTATCGTGTTCTCTGACTGGCAGTGGCTCCCCGGTGCTCTCAGGGAGGCCTCTTCCCCAGCCCTACCTGGCATTTAAGCATGATGCCTTAGATCTCTCTAAGATCACTGATCACTCCTCAAGAGAGGTGATGTTAATTGTTGATGCTCAGCCCCTCATTGTCTCTTGCAGCTACCAGGCAAGTGCTTAAATGCGCAGCTAAGATAATGTATGTGAAACACTTGGAACACTCAAAGGTTGTCAGTATTTAACTGAAGGTGTGAAGTCAGGAGTGAACAATTATGGAGTCACTTATAAGTGACATGTATAGTGTGTGTTTTTCCTTTCTTTTTTTAAACATTAAAAAAAAAAATTACAATTGTGGCACCGGCGTTACCGCTTCATCTGTACAGTATTAGCTTTTGAAAGCATCTCTCTTTTTTAATGCATTTTTAAACAAGTTTTATACACATACCATATCCATCATACCATATCCATCATTTATCCCTTTTCTTAGGACTTCCCAGTCCATCTCTCCATAGCATTCTCAACAAACCTTGGTCGGCTAAATATCCTGATACTCCACCCATTTCCATCTCAAATCTTCCTTTATTTGATGTTTTATCTGCTGCTCATATGTTAACTCCTATTTGTAGGTTAAATTGAATGCTGTGCCCCCTTAAGATATTCTCCGAAACACTTCCACCCTTCTCTTATCTGTTTGTATGGTTTTTAGTAATTGCTTTCTGAGCATTCCTTTGTCACATTTTGAAGACTTTCTCCACAAAAAGTCCTGAGCCATTCAGCTCTTTGTCAAGGGCACCTGAGCAGGTAGCTTGCAAGTTCTTCCCCTTTCCTGTTACAGATAGGTAGCCGTGTTGGTCTGCCATAGTCAAAACAAAACAAAAATTCCTTCCAGTAGCACCTTAAAGACCAACTAAGTCAGTTCTTGGTATGAGCTTTCGTGTGCATGCACACTTCTTCAGATACCTTCTTCAGGTATCTGAAGAAGTGTGCATGCACACGAAAGCTCATACCAAGAACTGACTTAGTTGGTCTTTAAGGTGCTACTGGAAGGAATTTTTTTTTGTTCCCCTTTCCTGTGTCTGTGAGGTGGAGTAACTGAGCACTCTTTGTTGCATACTTGGGTGAAATTTGCAGTGGGCATTGATTGTTCTCTCTTTTTGTTCTCTGGGACAGCATAAGTGACCTTTCCATTCACGAAGACGATTGCCTGCCACTGGCTGCCACCACCAATCACACCCATCCGAAAGCTAGCGAGAGCTGGGAAGGTGATCACTCGGAAGATGCAGAAAAGGATTCTGGGAAACCGGAGAATGACTCGCCCTTGCCAGTTCCCCAGGACCAAGAGACCTCAGAAGTGCTTTTGTCTGGTCCCCTTACTGAGGCTGCCTCGCTGCCCTCATCGTGCCCCTCAAGCGAGGAGCCCCCTTTGCCCGACTTGGACAATGCCATTGGAGAAAAGAGACCTTCCCTGTCTGGGGAAAGTCTACCAGTGGCTTCACCCCTTACACAGGCAGACTGCTCCATGGACCAGACCAGCGACGTCCTGAACTGCTCCAAGGATGAGCTGGGGTCTTTGATCTTGCAGCACGGCAGGCGGCAGAATGGGTGCCCAGATCTGGAAGACACGCCCTTGGCAGTATCTCCAAGTGGGGAAGACCAAGACCAAGAAGGCGCATTCCAAAAGCCCTCCCAGAACATTGCAGTGCAGGTCAAGTACTCATTTAGGGAGGCTGCGGGAGGTGGGGTGCTTTGGAGGGACTTCCGTCTGATGGAGAGTCTTCCTTACCATACACTGAAATTGGCATAGTGGGGAGGGTGCATGTGACTTTTTTTCACCAAGGTCATTGGTAGGCCTTCCTTGCTTTGGCAAGTGAATGAGATGATCTGGATACCTTCAGGTTTTCTTATTGTTTTTGATCGATTAGCAAAGAGGAAGTTGGAGAATGGGGAAAATAACCAAGAAGCAGCTAGGTATACTTTTTCATTTTCTATGGTAGGGTTCTTCATGGTGGCAGTTTAAATGGCAATACTTCTTGGCAATTCTATTTAAAAGGCTAAAGGTTGCATTTCAAGCTTAATAAGCTTTGCAATTTATTCTATAAACATCCCTTCTTTGACTGGCAGCTGATCCTAATAGGGTGTTACGCTGTACATCCATTGCTTTTGGGGGTTACATCTGGATCAACACAGCTGAGAGTGCTTAGAAAATGGCAACCAAACATTTCGGGCTTAGTCATATATACACAGTATGGGGGGCGGGGAGAGAGTATAATAGAGGTGCATAAAATTACACATGATGATACAAGAAAAGGAGTAGGGTGACTTACTAGAACCCTGAGGGTACAGCTGAATGTTGGAAAACTGAAGACAGACAGAAAATAGCAGTGTTTCTCAAACTTGGGTCTCCAGCTGTTTTGGGACTACATTTCCCATCATCCCTGACCATTGGTCCTGCTCCCTAGGGATGATGGGAGTTGTAGTCCAACAACAGCTGGAGACCCAAGTTTGGGAGACACCGATATAGCGCATAGTTAAAACTCTGGAATTTGCTCCCACAAGATGCAGTGATGGTGGCCATCAACTTGGATGGCTTGAAAAGAGGATTAGCCAGGATGGCTCTGTTCTGCCTCCACTGCTGTAGGCAGCATGCCTCTGAATTCCAGTTGCTGGGGGGTCACAAGTGGGTGGAGTGCTGCTGCT
This sequence comes from Podarcis gaigeae, assembly GCF_964106915.1. NCBI lineage: Eukaryota > Metazoa > Chordata > Lepidosauria > Squamata > Lacertidae > Podarcis > Podarcis gaigeae. The sequence continues at coordinate 16,879,708 of NC_139692.1, read as the reverse complement.
GTTGCACTCAGGTCCTGCTTGCAGGCGTCCCATGGAGCATCTGGTTGGCTGCTCAGAGAATAGGATGTTGGACTGGATGGGCCAACACTGGCCTGACCCAGCTTTAGGGCTCTTCTTCTGTTCTTATAATGGCATTTTTTTGACTCTTCGCTCAGGTTATGGGGGACCGCCATGTTTTGCTCCTATCACTGACCAAAATGCTTCTTACCAAAGGAAAGTAGTCTTGCAAATGGAGGCAAAGGGCTTTGCAGGTTTCTAGCCCTCAGGTTAAGCAAAAAGAGGACCCACTTGGTGGCTGAGCCTGTATCTGAACCTGTGCATAACCCCTCCAACCTCTGAACCAGCGTTTCTGTTTAGATTAGCTTTGGTAATCAAGTGAAAGGGGAGGCATGGCCTGGGCACTGTCAACTAACAGCCCCACAAAGCGACTTCACCAGAGCTTCTTGTCGCTGTAACATCCAAAAGAGCATCACAAAATGCATCGCATGACCTTTTTGACAGGCTGAACTTTCTCCTCCCTTTGCAGACCGACTTCAGAACAGCTGACTTGGAAGTGAACACTGATCAGGATATTGAAAAGAGCCTGGTAAGCTGTGCTGTCTTCTGCATGAGTAGCTCCCCCTTTTCCTCCAATAAGAAAGTGTGCAGGAAGGCAGCCTCAGATCCTTCAGAGCAGTGGGGGGGGGGGGGGCTGCCTCAATCCCTGATGGCTTCTGCTTTCATAGTGGATGGTCAGATGCTGCTGTGTAAGGAGAGCCCTGTGCAGGGCTGAGCCCTCTGTGGCCCTCCAGGACTCTCTAGCTGACCTTTGAAATGCTCCTCAAGCCACACATCCTCCCCCAATTGCACCACCCACAAGTGTTTTATCCCTGGCTGGAATGTGTCCTTGAATACTGATAATGACTCCTGTGTGCCTGGATGGAGCATAGAGGAGGTGGGGTGGGGGTCTGTGAATGTCTTTGCTGAAGCTAGCCTAAAAAGAGAAATGCAGCCCTCATCTAGCAGACTTCATTTATTTATTATAGATTTTCTTGTGATTTATGTGGGAATCATTAATTTGGTTGCATTGTTTTTTTTAAGTTATTATATATGGCTACTTTTATTATGTTGTACTTGTGCATTTTTGTCTGTGTTGTAAGCTGTCTTGAGCACAGTTTGAACACCGGAAAGAAAGCATACAAATAAAATTATGTATGTGCCTATTTTGGGATGCAGGTGGCTCTGTGGTCTAGGGCTTGCCGATCAGAAGGTCGGTGGTTTGAATCCTTGCGACGGGGTGAGCGCCTGTTGCTCGGTCCCTGTTCCTGCCAACCTAGCAGTTCGAAAGCATTAAAAAGTGCAAGTAGATAAATAGGTACCACTCTGGCAGGAAGGTAAACGGTGTTTCTGTGCTCTGCTCTGGTTCGCCAGAAGTGGCTTAGTCATGCTGGCCACATGACCTATAAGCTGTCCGCGGACAAACGCCGGCTCCCTCGGCCAGTAAAGTGAGATGACTGCCACAACCCCAGAGTCATCCGCGACTGGACTTAACGGTCAGGGGTCCCTTTGCCTTAATGTATCTATTTGCTTTGAAATAAAGCTCTGTCAGACACAAAAGGATTAATCTCCTTTTTGGAATTCCCTGCACTTCAAGCGGGGAAGATGACCAGGTGCTGAGGGACAAGGGGGGTCACCTCTCCTCGTTTTTTACATGTGGATCTGTTCTTTCTCTTGAAGAGTTTTCTCTCTTTCATAGTTCAGGTTGCCTCCCTGACTGCCCTGCTAAGAGAGCTGCTCCTCTAGCCCAGTAGTCCCAAGGATAGATCAGGACAGCCCCAGCTCTAGGCTTGGGTAATTTGGAAGCATAGAGACAAGTGGCATGTTTGCTCTAGATGTTTTCCTTGAATCTGTGCCCAACTGAGGCATGGTGACCCACCTCATATGTTTGGCAATCTAGAAACTGTGCCACTAAGAAAAAAAAACCTATGCCAACACTAAGGCTGAGGTTAAAAGAGGAACCAGAGAACTAAAGAATACTTGGTGGATACAAAAGCTCTAGAGATCCAGCACTTAGCCGACACTCAGATGCACAGAGTTTCCTTAAAGCCACAAAGACCATCTATGGGCCAGTAAATAATGGCATATGCCTCCTACGCTCAACAGATGGTACCACACTTCTAAAAGATAAAGAAGCTATTGCACTGTACTAGAAAGAACATTACCAGCATCTGCTTAACCGCAACTTCCCCTTAGCTGCTGAGGTCCTCTGCGACTGCAGCTTTCTCCCAATTGAAGAGTGGAGTGTTTGAGGACCGGGACATTCACAGGGAAACCAAAATGCTTGTTTACAAAGCTATTGTACCACCAACCTTACTGTATGCTTGTGAAACATGGATCACGTATAAACACCTGGAAGAAGCAAAGATTACATGTTGAAGCAATGATTCTTCAACTTCAACTTTGTTGGACTGGTCATGTTGTTCAGATGCCTGATTATCATCTTCCAAAGCAACTACTCTATTCCGAACTTAAAAATGGAAAGCATAATGCTGGTGGTCAACAAATGAAGTTTAAAGACTCTCTCAAGGCAAATCTTTTTAAAAAGTAGCATAAACACCAACAATTGGGAAACACTGGCCTGCGAGTTCTCCAATGGGAAAACAGCCTTTTCCAAAGGTGTCATGGACTTTGAAGACACTCAAACACAGGACGAAAGGGAGAAAAGTGCTAAGAGGAAGGCACGCTTGGCAAACCCCCACCATGATCAACTCCTGCCCAGAAACCTATGTCCCCACTGTGGAAAGACATGTGGATCCAGAATTGGCCTCCACAGTCACTTACAGACTCACTGTTAAGACCATGTTCATGGAAGGCAAACTTAAATCGGCTATGAGTGATTGCCAAAGAAGATGATGTTTGGCAAGGCGGAAGTTGGCCTGGCGTTGTGTTAATCATGGAAATGGAAATCTTGCTGGTTCAGAACAGGACAGACTCCTCCCCTCCCATTTCCAGGTTACCACCTCTTCATTATCTGTCTAGGGTGCAGGGAGAACAAGTTACTCCAATGGGTGCTATAATTGTGAAGATGGAGAAAGGGCTCCCTCTTTTCACTTCTTTCTTCTTTGCCCCCTGGCAGGATAAAATGATGTCCGAGAGGGCTTTGCTGAAGGAGCGTTACCAGGAAGTGCTAGATAAGCAGAGGCAGGTGGAGAATCAGCTCCAAGTGCAGCTGAAGCAGCTCCAGCAGCGAAGGGAGGAAGAAATGAAGAACCACCAGGTAACCAGAGCAGCTTCTTCCTTCCCTCTTTCCACTGCAGCTAAGCCAAGGGGAGGCTGCTTGTCTCAAGTGCTGGGCAGAACCACAGAAGGCAGGAAGCTGCCACCTTGTACCAGGTCAGGCTTTTGAACCCCCTTGGCCCAGTAGGGCTTCCTGCTCTGACTGACAGTGGCTCTCCTTTAACTCAGGCAGAGCAAAGTCCTGCCTCTAGCTTCTGGCGGCAGCTACTGCTACCTCTGCCATCACAGAGGAGGTTCAAAGACTGAGTGCGGGACCTCCTGGTGCAGCAGGGGCACTTCCTGCTATGTGAGTGGTGGTAACAGTGGGAAGCATGCCCTTGCATGGGAGAGTCATAGGTGGCGGACTTGCTAAGCTTGGTGGGTTCAAAATGGAGTGGAAAGAAAACCTCGGTGGAGTTTGCTTATTAAATTTCAGTCCCACCCTTCGGTGAGCAGGGCAAAGGTCCACTTGTGCAATGGGATGTGAATTCTCCCGTAGTGAGTGGACTGTTTTGGAGAGCTCTCTCTTCCTTCCCACTCTAGACACTGTTGATCAATTGTGAGAAACAGCCAAAGGTGTCTGTGTGTGTTCTTAGAGGCTTAAGCCAAGCCATAAAGAGGGCAATTGGCTTTAGGAAAATACATTGATTAGGCCTCCTGTGGTTGACCATGCCAACCATGTTAACAGAAGCAGGGGGTAAAACTATAGCAATGTGCTGAAAGTTTCTATGAATCCGACCTCAATATTTTCTGGTCCAAAACTTTCTTATACCTTGGATAGCACTCTGCAGCTTTCCTGACTTCAAAACGTGTATTTTGCATGCAGAGTAGATTGTCTTTAGAAGGGCACCTGAAATTCTGGAGAACCACTACAGCAATCAGCACCAACGATACTGGGATAGATGGAGCAATAGTCTTTCTTGGGATAAAGCAACTTTCTATGTTCCTGGATTTGTAAAGATAATTTTTGAACATTCTGAGTGGTGCCATGGTGCAGCACACCAGCTAAGAGAGTGTGCTGTAATTCAGGATGTCACGAGTTCAGATCTTGGTTATGAACTTGCTAGGTGGTCCTAGGCAAAACACTGCCCAGCCTCTTCTGGAATATGAAGACAGTGATACTCACAGGAGTCTTTAAAGAATTTGTAGCAGTTTTGCATTTCTTTTTCATGGGATTGCTTCTGCTGTAGTTGGGTTTATGTGTTTTATTCTGAATATTTTCAACACCACGTTTTTATTTTATCTGAATTTGTTAGCCACCCTGGTAACACAGTGATGCTGAAGGTGTAGGATATATATATCTATACACACACACACACACACACACACACACACACGGGGTGAGCTCCCGTTGCTTGGTCCCTGCTCCTGCCAACCTAGCAGTTCGAAAGCACATCAAAGTGCAAGTAGATAAATAGGTACCGCTCCGGCGGGAAGGTAAACAGCTTTTCTATGCGCTGCTCTGGTTCGCCAGAAGCGGCTTAGTCATGCTGGCCACATGACCCGGAAGCTGTACGCCGGCTCCCTTGGCCAGTAAAGAGAGATGAGTGCCACAACCCCAGAGTCGGTCACGACTGGACCTAATGGTCAGGGGTCCCTTTACCTTATATATATACACACACACACATACACACCCACCCACCTTCATATATATATATATATGTATATGTATATGTATATATGTATGTGTGTGTGTATAAAAACACAATGTGAAGACCTTTGAGATCTGAAAGCCCAATATAAATACTTGGTGTACTTTCCCCACTCCTCTAGGAGATCCTGAAGGCCATTCAGGACGTGACTGTTAAGAGGGAAGAGACCAAGAAGAAGATGGAGAAGGAAAAAAAGGAGTATTTGCAGAAGGAGCAGGACCTGAAGGCAGAAATTGAGAAGCTCTATGAGAAAGGCAGGAGGTATTTCTGAGAGTTAAAGACAGCAGTGCTTAGCCCGCTCTGAAGGTTGGCTCGGAATCCAAAACAGGAGGAAGTCTATGTCAGGTTGGCCAGGTTTGTGGGGAAGGGTCCTTTTGATCTGCGTCTTCTCACCAAGTCTTCTTTTGCTCAGCAACTTCAGCTGACCCCACGCCCTCTGCAGGCTGCCTGGTGCTCAGTCATGGTTTCCGGGAGATGCCATTGGCCCAACTGTTCTCCAGTTGGAACTGGAAGCACAGTTGCAAAGCGACGTTTCTGCTCTCCCAAGCTTTCCCAGCCTGGTGACGGAAGTCTGTGCCATCTTGTATCATTTTCGAAAATCACCTTTTATTGTTTTCCTAAATGTTTTTAGCTGCTTTTATTATTTTTGGTAGAACGCTTTGGGATGAACGTGGAAATAATAGCAACAACGACAACAATGATAATAGAGTTCGCCTTGCTGGATGTGAGTGTGGCTGAGTCTTGACTTGGTTCCTCCACCCAGCCTTGGTCTCTGTGGATGCAAATGCAGCTCCCTATGGTCCAGGCATGGAGACCCTGTCAGACTTCACCTTCCATCTGCTCCAGCACCACATGGCCAATGCTCAGGGGCGATGGGAGCTGCAGTCCAGCCACATCCAGAGGACCAGAGGTCCCCATCCCTTCCCAGTGCAAGGAATTAACTCGGCATGTCCCATTTCTCTTTCCATACAGGCTGCTGAAGGAGCAAGAGGAGAAGGAGAACAAGATCGTTTCCCTCATTGCTGAGCAGTCTGAGGAGAAGTAGGCCTCTTCTTTTTCTTAAGAATGTTTTTGCTGTGCTTTGCCCTCCTTCACATCTCTCTCTCTCTTGGTAGTCTGTGGTTCACATGAGACCTTCTATCCCCACTTGTGGGGAGGACTTTCAATTCCCCTCTCTTGTGGCAGTTTGATGTCGGCATCAAACTATTGCATAAAATGATACACGGGTGTGGAGAAAAGGGATGGGGAGAAACGGTTTGTCCCTCTCACAGATTGCCACTAGTTGGAGGAGCCATCCAATAAAGCGGAATGCTGGGAGATCCTTCGCCCAGAGCATAATTAAAACAATGGAAGTAGCTCTTGCAAGATGGCCGCTAAGTCAGATGGCTTTAAAAGAGGTTTAGACAAACCTGTGGAGGATAAGGCTGTGTTCTCCCCGCACTCTTAGGAGAGAGTGGGCCTCTGAATACTGAATATGGCTGGGAACTGCAGGTGGGGTCCTGACTTTGGGTATCTGGTTGGCCACTTTGAGAACAGGATGTTAGACTAGATACACCCCCTTTTTGGTCTGATCAGGGAGCCAGGCTGCTTAAAAAAAATTTTTTTTACAAAGTAATAATAATAACAATTTATTATTGATATCCCCAGCCACTCTGGACGGCTCCAAACAGAATATTAAAAACATGGTAAAACAGTAATAATCATAAATAAATAAGAATAAAAATGTGCACCCCACCGAGACCATTCCATTGTAACTATCCAACGTCCCAAAATTTCAACACCTCTTGCGATGGTTGGACCCCTTTCTGTACAAATTCTACAAACACCCTCCATATCTCCTCAAAATCATTTTTCCTGCATATTCCCCATCTTACCTTAATGGCACATGTTAATTTATCATTAATAGCTATATCCCACACCTCTTTATACCATTCTTCCATTTTAAATTCCGCTTGCCCCTTCCACTTCCTAGCTATAATAATTTGTGCAGCTGTCAATAAATTTGTGGGCAAGTCCTTCATAGCCTGTGAACCTTCCACCCCATCGTGAATTGTGGAGCCAGGCTCTTAGCTTCTCATGTACTCCATGTTCAGACAATCCTGAATTGTTGTTAACCTGGGTTATAGTTTCTGCCCCCAAGCATGGTTTGCAAGGGTTGGGGAAACCCTTGTTTCTGGCTACAAATGGATGTCCAAAAGATGATTCGAGGAGGGTTAACGAATCTGCGTTGTCCGCTGGGATGTGTGCACAGCCAGATCGGAGGCTCTCCAATGAGGGTTCTGTTTAGTGAAACAGGAATACAATGTTACCTCGGGTTAAGTACTTAATTTGTTCCAGAGGTCCGTTATTAACCTGAAACTGTTCTTAACCTGAAGCACCACTTTAGCTAATGGGGCCTCCCGCTGCCGCCGCACAATTTCTGTTTTCATCCTGAAGCAAAGTTCTTAACCCGAGGTACTATTTCTGGGTTAGTGGAGTCTGCAACCTGAAGCGTATGTAACCTGAAGCGTATATAACCCGAGGTACCACTGTATCCTGGATTAAGGGAGGGCAGCCTTTTGAGGGCAGTTCCACTTCCTGGACCCTAAATCAGAGCTCTTTCTTTGCTCCCCAGGGAGGTATGGGAGATGGAGCTGGACAAGCTGAAGAACCAGCAGGATGAGTTCAGCCGGTCGATTCTGGAGGACACGGAGCGGGCTTGGAAAGCAGAGGTAGGCAGGCACCCTGCAGCCCTCTTTGAGGCTGAGCACCCTCTGGCTGCTTGCAACAAAATCAGCATATTCCATGTGAGCCACAAGGCCCAAAGGAGAGCAGAGCAGCACTGTTGCTTGGCTCTACATGCTGTGCCTTGAAGATACTGAGCAGCAGCTTCTGCCCAAGAAGGGGCTTCTTGCAGGACTGCTGCCCTGTGGTTGGGGAGTCTCAGAGAGCCGTGATCCACGTGGCTGAGTGCTTCTCCTCCCTAAGCCTAGTGAGGTCAGCTTGAGCAGGCCTGGCCCTCTGTTCTTGCATAGATCCTGTCCCTGGAGAGCCGAAAGGAGCTGCTGGTGCTGAAGCTGGAAGAGGCAGAGAAAGAAGCTGAGCTCCACCTCACCTACCTCAAGTGAGTACATGGCCAGGACTTAGCAGAGAGAGGGAGAGGCAACACAGTGGAGGTTCGTAGGTTGACCTGGTGGGGTGACGAAATTGAGATGCTTGCACTCTCCATTCTGCATCCTCCACTGGTACCTCACCATCTTTTTCTAGTAGGACCCAAGAGAGGAGGGTCTCCAGCTCTCCTTTGCTACTCTCCCCTATGAAAAACCACAAGGAGGTGCCCAGGGGCTGCTCCTCTGGTGAGGACAACCCCTGCCTCTGCCCTGGAATCCTTTTCAGGAAGCCTCACTGCATGTTCTCTTTCGCTGGGCACTTTGCACTGGCCCTGGGAGTGGGAGCAGCTCAGATGTTGAGGAGTTTCCCTCCATAGTTCTTTCCCTTTGAGTAGGAGCCAGGTTGTCCCTCTGCAGTGCTGGAGGCTGCTACCTGTCCTGTGACATCACACATGCCCGTCTGTGACCTGAATGTATGCAGCACCTCACACAGAATCTCGGGGTTAGAAGAGGCTTCCCTGGCTCAGAGGCTCAGTGGAGGGGGGCAGAGAGGGAGCTGTGTGTGCTTCTCCTCCCTTCGGCCGGGTCTCTTCCTTGCTGAAGCTCTTTTGTTGCTGTTCTGTCTGGGCAGGTCAGCCCCCCCAACGCTGGAGACCATCCGGCCAAAGCAAGAGTGGGAGACGAGGCTGAACAGGATACGAATGACCAAGGAGAGCGTCCGTGTAAGTGCAAAAGGCTCCCTCTTCTCAGATTCCGGAATGGAATCTTTGAGATACAGCAGGATCCCATTATCTGCACTTTCTGGAAACAGCTGAAGACATTTTTTGTTACAACAGACTTTTCCAGTTGGATAAATGGGTCTCTACTTCTTCTTTTTCTGCCAAATAGTTTTTATTTATTTTCAAATTTGTAACTCATTAACACTGAATTAAAATAAATTTAATACAGTTTTCCCCCCCAAAAAACCCTGCTTTCCCACTCTCTCAGATATATTCCAATTTATCCCCTTTAACATGCTGCTTATTTTACACCTTTATAGCTTTTCTTAACAAATTGCTTCTCCTTCAGCTGTCCCTTTAACAACTCCTGCATCTAGATAAAACAAAATTATCTCAAATGACAATAAGTGAGGTTATAATAATTCAAATCTTCCATTCTTCTTTGCAACTTTTATTTTGTTTTTTTGTTTTTATCCCTGATAATTTTCAGGCTCTGCCTTTTCATGTCCCCCTCTTAGGGTTTTAATAGCGTTTAAGTGTATATGTTCTATTTTGTTATAGCTGTTTTAAATGAAATAATAATAATAATAATAATAATAATAATAATAATAATAATAATAATATATTTATACCCAGCCACTCTGGGCGGCTCCCATCAGAATATTAATAATAATAATTAAAAAGTGCTAAAACATCAAACATAAAAAAAATTCCCTAGAGAGGACTATAGTTCACCTTGAGACGGTAGTTTAGAAGGCGAATAAATTATGATAATAATAATAACTCTGACACTTCTTTTAAAATTTTGTTTTGAATACGTGCGTTTCATCTCTTAGGACCAGTACAACGATCACATCCAGCTGGTGCGGAACGGGGCCAAGCTGAGCAGCCTCCCACAGATCCCCACACCTCCCCTGCCCCCACCACCCCTGGAGGTGAGCACTTCCCCTCCCCTCCAAGTCCAGGCGCAGTCGTGTTGCGGGTGGAGGCAGGCATGCACAACTGAACCTGAAGACGGGAAGGGAATGATGTTGCAAATCAGCTCTTCATTCTGCCTGGCCCGGCTGCAGCGCCTAAGCTGTGCTGGGGAGTCCCTGTGACCTCGGGAGGAAAACCTGCTTCAAAGAGGGGGCTGGCAAGTGGTCACTCTGAGCTAACGGGCACCCTCCCTCTTTCTTTTTCTTCCTCTCAGACAGACTTCCTCCTACCAGCCTTCCAGCCCAACTCCTCCATTGCCCCGCGGTTGCCCTTCCCCATTGGGACAGTCCCCATGCCCATGGTCATGCCCAGCGCTGACCCCCGGGTGCTCTCCTTCCCGCTCCTCAACCCAACCATCTCCAGGCCCAGCCAGCCCTCGCCCCCTCTGCCCACGGCTGCCCAGGGCAGGAACAGCCCCGTCCTCAGCTCCCTGGCGGGTCCTCGCGTGACGCCCGCCACCGCCGCCTCGCTCCCACCGCCGCCGGGTCTGGGCGGAGTCAAAGCGGCGCCGGAATTCCAGAGACCCCCTCCGCCCCCCGTGGACAAGCTCGAGAAGTTCCTGGAAAAACTGCTGACACGATTTCCCCAGTGTAACAAGTGAGTTGAGCTCCTTGGCCTGTCAGAGCTGTCTTGAGAAACAGGAACTGCTGGGGATTCACCTTGCTTGGCTCCCCTGCAGCGCTCGTCTAGGGAGCTGCGAAACGCAGAGGGTTCTCTTTGCGGCCCTGGGGCGGGTGGCAGTGGCAGCCTGGGAGGGTGCTGCAGAGCTGAGCTTGCAAGCAGTAGCCTGGGGGAGTGAGGGTAGGGTAGGGGAATTGTAGAATTGGAAAGGGAGCCTGGGGATCATCTGTGCCAACTCCCCGTGATGCAGAAATATGCAACTGTCCCATGTGGGGATTGAACCTGCGACCGTGGTATTATCACCTGTGCGACTGCCATAAAACTTAGGGAACAAGCTGTACTACCAAAATGATTAAGGTTTCAAATGATAATTTTAGGCTATATTTTAGTGATCAAGATTTAATATATTTTTTTAACTGCCGCTATATCTGAATTGTCTCTGTTATACCCAATTGCAATTCAATGTATTCCTATTGTGTTTTATGATTTTCCTGATATTGTAAGTCACCCAGAACTGGTCTGTGACCGTAATAATAAAATTATAATTCATGGTATTATCAGCACCATTCTCTTAACTATCTGAGCTATCCAGTGGTGAGAGAGATGCATTCTGGAGTAGCTCTGCTGCCAGCTTAGACTGTCTGACCCCTGGAAGAGGGGCTGCCGGGTGGTTTCTTAACCTTCATATAAAGAGCATGTGGGGGAAGAGGCTACAGTCGACCCCAAACCCTCAGTTGCAAGGGGAATTGCAGGGAGCAGACTTTGCTGTGCCCTGTTCCAGCTGTTGTGTGAAAAAGGGGTCATTGGATGCTGCTGCTGCTGCTGCTTGGTTTGAGGCTGAGATTTGGTGCCTGAACTTGGGGTGGAGGGGCTGCTCCCCAAGATCAGGCTTGCTTTAGGGGATCCTCTCCCTCTCATCAGATTGTATGAGAGAGCATATTGATAACCCCACCTCCTCTGGCGGGCAGCATCCACCCCCCATTGTAACAACTGACCCAGTGCATGCTCTCTCTCTCTCTCTCTCTCTCTCTCTCTCTCTCTCTCTCTCCCTCCCTCCCTCCCTCCCTCCCTCCCTCCCTCTCCTTCCCCAGGGCTCAGCTGACCAACATCCTGCAGCAGATCAAAGCCGCACGAAGGACTCTGGCTGGGCTGACCATGGAGGAGTTGAACCAGCTGGTGGCCGCCAAGCTGGTTGAGCAGGAGCGGGTGGCAGCTGTCGGGACCCAGGTAAACAGGATGGAAAGAAGGGACTGGGTCCCTCGAGGTGGGGAGGATGGCTTGGGCCAAGGGGTCCCCTGATGGTAAACCGCCACCACCCTTCCCTGCTTTCTCTGCTACTGCAGCCTCTTGGCCGGATCCATTCCCCGATGTTCCCTGCTCCTCTGCCGCAGATGAGCAACCCCATGTTCTTGCCCTCGGCTCAGGTCTCCTACAGTGGGACACCACCCCAGGTAAGACATCCACACCTCCTTACTTCCCTGGCCTTTCTGAACTGGACCTGGGAAAAGGGTGCAGGGAAAGAGGGAGGTTATAGAGGAAGCCCTCCCTGCCCGGTGGTCAAAGCCACCCCCGTTAACTTGCCACCCTGCAGCCTCGTTGCCACACTCCCTTTTCTCTGTGCCCACCAGGTTCCTGCGGCCTGCAAACTGTGTCTGATGTGCCAGAAACTGGTCCAGCCTAGCGAGCTCCACCCCATGGCTTGTTCCCATGTGCTGCACAAGGAGGTGGGTGCTCAGATGTGCCCTAGAGACAGGCAGCCTGTGGGGCACGCCCAGCACGGCATCCTTCCAGGACTCACACCATGGGCTTCCGTCACCTGGCTGTGGCAGAGCAAATTGTAAGGCCATCACACATTCAAGCTCTAGTCCAGAGGTCAGCGAACTTACCATGCCTTGGGCTAGTGTCTCCAGCGCCAATCGCGTGGCAGGGCAGGGGAGCGCGTGCCCATACGCTTGCGCACACGCTGTTTCCAGCACACTTCCATGTCGGAGGAGCACCGGAAATAATGCTTGTGCATGCGCAAATAATGCTTGCCCATGTGCACAAGCTATTTCTGGTGCTCCTCCAACCCCGAAGCAGGCAGCCGCGCAGCGCAGGTGGCGGCTGCGGGGGTCGCCATGGGCCGGATAAATGAGTCCCTTCGAGTCTTATCTGGCCCGCGGGCCTTAGTTTGGAGACCCCTGCTCTAGTCGCTATAAAGAGCTGCTGCTTCTGCTGTTACTCAGGAGTTTCCCCACCATAAGCCAAATGGAGTGAAGGCCTTCTCCCTCCTAGGGGAGGCAGCTTCCTAGGGTCTTAGTAGGTAGGGTAGGGAATGTCAAGATCAGAGTCTGTTCTGCCTTCCAGCTCTCAAGAAGTGCTGGTTTCAAGGACACAGGATCCTTAACCTGGTTTGCGCAGGAGGGGTAAACACTGAGAATCCAACTAGGTCCAGATTAGTAGGTGGTAGCATAAACTGGCATTTTCTATAGCTGCTACTGGAGGTGGGGAAAGACCCTGTGCGGTTTTGCCCCCTGTGCAAATGCCGCTTCTAGTCCCCGCCCCTTATCCCAGTGGGAGGCGGTTGTGAACAGCAGGCTTTATCCTCTTCCTCCAGTGCATCAAGTTCTGGGCTCAGACGAACACCAACGACGCTTGCCCCTTCTGTCCCAGTCCGAAATGACCACCGGTGCAAAGAGGACAACAGCGGTACTCTGCCTGGGTGGGACGAGAGCTCCAGCAAGACGCCAGGCACCCCCAGAATTTCTACAGCTCTATATTTATATGGCCATGTATACACATGTACATTTTTATTCTATAGGGAATGTGTGTATAGAAAGTCTGTATACATACCAGTTCATAATAAAGTGTGTATATTATGCAGTGTGTGTGTGGTGCTGTCGCTGCTGTCTGGACCCCCTCCACTGCGGCTTCCTGCCCTTTCCCCACCTCCTTTCTTCCTTTGCTGCCAGTCCTGCCTCTCTGCCACACCAGAAATAATGGGGCTTGAAGCAAAAGAGGGGGAAAAAGAAAAGGCTTTTTTTCTTCTCTCTTTAATGCAATAATTTACCATGTTAAACATTCATGTTTCTGACAGAGACATGGGTTGGGGGGAGTTACAGTGCTGGAATCTCAGGTGGTGCCTATCCCAAACCCCTCATTTTACACTCTCCTGCAGCAGCACCTGCTTTTCTGGTTCTGCCACCAGGATCCTGGTTGTGTTGCTCTTCGGGAAAGCTGTGGGGAGTGGGAGTGAGGCCAAGGACCCTGCTGCCCCTCTCTGGCCTTGGCTGCAACGAGTGGCAACATGTGCAAACTGGCAGTCATTGGGCCTCCTCACTTCGCAGTGCTTCCTTCCTCCCCTTTTCAAGCTGCCTTGAAGTCCCTATAGCAGCTGATTAAGGCAGTGTTTGCTAGGGAGCTCCCAGAGTCCTATGTAGCTGGGAGCCTCTCGTGCTGTTTACCAAATCAAGAGGGGTTGTCACAATGCAAGAGGCTCAAGTCATGGGCTGGGAGTTGGTAGCCCCTGTCGCCTAGGGGTTGGGTTACAGTGGCTGATGCTTCCCTACCATGATCTTAGAATCAGCTATGTCAGAACCTAGTACTCTTGCCATCATCTCATCCAAGGCGGGTCACCACAACCGTCCCACACCATATGAAGAGAAAGTAAAAAATTAAGTGGGTCCCACAGTGCGTGGCTGAGCATGAAGGTCAAAGAGCAAAGTTTGTTTAAGGCAGTGTTTCTCAAACTTCCAAACGGGATGCCACCACCTTAACTTACTCTGCCTTCAGTAAACACAAATCTGCCCCGTTTCTGGGATATGTAGAATGGGACTCTCCTCTACCATGGCCATGACAAAGCCTTTTGCTCACCTTCCAAAGCCTGCTCAGGGAGGATGCAGAACTGCACAGGTGTGCACACACACCCCTTGGGCCATGCTTCTTGGCAACTTCATATCTGCTTTGGTAGCCTGGGGAGGGGCAGTGGTGCTTGAATTCTGCTGCAAGGGCAAAAAATGCCGTAGGGTGGGGGAATGGTGAACCTATTGGCCATGCTGGGAGCTGGGGTTCTACCACATGCCTTTTCCATGTGTGTGGGCGTGTGTGCATGCTCCCCCAGAGTCTGAAAGCTGTGGGTCAAAGTGCTTGTGGGCCATAAGGACCAGACCAGATGTGCACAAAAAGGTGGACCCTCCCCTCCCCAAGCCTTCAGCAAAAAGCTTTGAGTGGCATCTGTGTTGCTATTCTTTCCCAACTTGCCTGTGTTTGAAAATGACCTGATCTGTCCTGATGCTTATAAAATGGTATTGAGCTCTGGGTGTGGGTGTAAGGTGCTTGGCTGGGGCCATTGCTGTGCTTGGGGGGGGGGGGGCAGGACAGGAGAGAGGGCCTTCTGCCATCACACCACTGAGGTTATTTGAAAGCGAGCTTTGCAAACTGCTTCAGTGGTTCTGATGGCCAACAAGTGCTTCACTCCCACAAGCCAGGCCATCCCAGGGAATGGGAGGAGAGAGAGAGAGAACCCCCCTCAGCACCACGTGAAGCTTGGTACAGTCCATAAAGTGCATTTATCCACCCCAGAGCTATCCCCCCCCCCACCATCCACCCGGCCTCCCACCACCTGTCCATTAAGCCTTAGCAAACAAGTGTTTAAAAGGAACCAGACATTTACAAAAATAAAAAGGGTCACTTAGCTCCTTTCTCCTCCACTTAGATTTGAGATAAAACTGGGAGGATTTGGGAGCCAGTATTACAAATATTTACAGAATATTGTACAAGCAGATGGCATCTGGCATTCTAGCAAGCAGAAGGCAGCTACCTCCGTCCACACTGCGGAAATAGCCCTGCAACTATGCAAAAAGGTTTTTTGGAAAATAACAATTTCAAGAACAGCCAACATATACACACACACACACACACACACACACACATACATGTATTTGAAAACAATGGACATGTCGTTGGAAGGGGGGAGGATAAAGCCACAGCCTCTTGCAACCTTCGGATCAACTGAGCAACACACACACACACACACACACACACACACACACACTTACACTTCAGTGGCAGAAGTTTGTCTCTTCCGAGCAATGCCAGGCAGAGGCAGCCTCCCCATCTATGGCTTTGGTGGCTGAGCATCTTCTTGGTCCCCTGTCTTTCCTGGAGCTGGGGCAATTCCTTGCTAGCTGCCTCTTGCCAGTGTGGCAGGCAAAGGTGTGGACCCCTGAATGCACCCCCCCCCCAGAAAGAGTAAGCAGCAGCAGCAGCAACCCGTCCCAACAGAGGCTCCAGGAAGCCCTGCTGGACATCCTTGCAGGACCAATGTGCCCCAACACCTTCATAACCTTGAGAGCCCAGGCAGGGCAGAGTTAGGAGGTCGGCTGCTCCATGCCAGCCTCCCCTAAAGCTTCTGCTCTACCCAGCCAGCAACGAGGGCATGGCACAGCCATTTGTCCTAGGCAGAGGCATCTCTCCTGGTGGGACATCTACAACGAAGCAAATGATGTGGGAGTGGGAGAAGGGTAATTCCTATGGTGACGTGATGCAGGGCTAGATTTCCTGAAGGAAAGCCTGGCTTCCTGCCTGCTCTCTTTCTGGGAAGCAAGTCATAGCCAGGCTGCCTGCTAAATCCATCCAATTGCGAGGCAGGCAAGCCAGGCACCTGAGCAGCTGCCTCCAGGCCACTGGTCCAAAGTTCCATCCTTAACCTCTCCAGGTAAGGCAAGGAGAGACCCCTGCCTGAACTGCTGCCAGCCAGGGGCAGAGCAGCCTCTCTCGAAGCCGGCACTTGCCTGGTGTTTTTGACTACAACCTCCATTCTTCCCAGCCAAGCACAGCTGTGCTCCCTTCTCCCAGCATCACACAGCTAGCTGGGGCTAATGGGAGTTGTCGTCCAAGGGCACCACCTTGGGAGAGGCTCATGTTGGACGATACGGGACCAGATGGACCGGTAGCCTCCCTTGGCAGAAGGCAGCTTCCTAGACTCAGTGATGCTCAGGTGACAACGGCAGCTGCAGAAGCAGCACCTGGCTATCAGCAGTTGCCCAAGGATGCTCAGCAGGCAATGATGACATGAGCTCTAAATATCTGTGGCAACAGGCAGCCCAGACTCCTGGACCATGTTCAGGCTGTAACGGGGAAGTGGGGCGTCCTGTTTCCTTGCAGAGTAAGACTTTGGAACCCCCAAGAGAGGGGAGCACAGCACCATCCAGCTGGCCCCAGATCTGGCTCACCTCCACAGCTACCATTGCCCAACCAGCAGGACTTAACAATGAAGAAGCAGCCACAAGGAAAACACTGAAGGATGGAACTGGAAAAAAGGGAGGCAGGGTGGATGTGGGGGTGATGAGTCCCCTGGAGGCTTGCTAAACCCAAGTGAGTCACTCATGGCTCCAGGTATGATGGATGTCTGCATAAAACCATCCTCCGCAGATTGGTGCCCTCCAGGTGGACAACTATTCCCATCAGCCCTGGTACACAAAGAGGGCTGACTCGGAAGACACAAGATTTACCCACCCGGGAAGAATGGCAGATGAAGGTGATGGACTACATGGAACTGGCGGAAATGACGGGCAGAATCCGAGACCAGGGAGAAGAGTCGGTGGAGGAAGATTGGAAGAAATTTAAAGACTATTTACAGAAACATTGTAAAATTAATAACTGTTAGAAGGATGTTGGAATAATATTATATGATTTTAGCAGGAATGATATAAAAAATTTTAAAAGAGGGAAAGGATTTGCTGAAATGGATAATTGACCTAGAATACAAAAAAGGGAGGTGTGAGGAGGTCAAGGAAATAAGCTAATGAAAGATTAGTAATGAGGAGATTGGATGTATTTTTCTTTGCGTTTTTGTTTTTGTTTAATGGGTTTTATTTCTCTGTTTTTTCATATTGTGATGTGTTGTTTTGTTTTTGTTTAATGTGGTATTTTTACTTTTTCTTTGTGTAACCTTTAAAATTTTAATAAATATTATTTAAAAAAAAAAACACACAAAGAGGGCTGACTCCCCACGATGGGCAGAACTCCACTGAGTTCTGCCACCCCCGAGTCCTGCTCATGAAGGAGGCAAGGGACAGGGAGGAGTGAGATGCTCATCACGAGAGGCTCCTTGAAGAGAAAGCGCTTCTCCAGGGAAGCAGCTAGGAAAGGCAGCTAGACAGCCTTAAGGAGGGAGGAGGCAGCTGCTCCTTCTCATCAATGGATACAAAACTCTTTTCGACTCCTGAAAGCCTTTTGGATGCCTGGGATTAAAAAGGGACCATCAAGGCCCGTCCACTGCCAGAGGCAGGGATCCCCCCTCCACTTTGCATGGTTAACAAAATGGAACCCTCCTCACCTTGAGATGGACACCTGTGTGTCGCAGCTGGCCTTGCCCCCAGACCCTATGCGGGGGGTGTTCCTTGAAAGAAGTGTGGCCAGTGAAGGGCCGAGAAGGAGCCCAAATGCTCCCTGAGTGGGGTGGGGACAGATTCCCCCTCCTTCAGTTTACCATTGTATAAGTTACATATATTTATATATATCTCTATATATATATTTTGTAGAGAGACACGCACACAAACCCTTTAAGAAATGACAGCCACTCTCACCGGCGCTACACAGAAGCAACACTTTGGGGTCTGTCCATCCCCGCTGCCGTTTCCGGTAAACCCTTCCAGGTCGTGAGACCTCGCGAGTAGTCCCATCGTCACAACACGAGCAAAACGGGCCATGAAGCCCTGAGGTGGGAAATAGCTCTGGGCCCCTCCTGAGCTGAGCAACCCCACCAGGGTTCCTGCTTCTCTTCCTTGCACGGTGACAGTAGGCCTCTCTCGCCCACCAGGCGGGCAGTGAGAGGAAGAGTAGGGCCTCCGTAAGCTGCCATCCCACAAACCACGGCAGGAGGGAGGAAAAGGTTTCGCGTCTTCTGCCGCTTTCGGTGCAGCCGGCCAGTCCCCCGCTCGCAGGTGGCCCTGAGGCAGCTGCAGACCTGCACACAGCAGAGGTGGAAGGGGGTGGGAGGAGTTTGTGGCTCCCGGCAGCTGTGCCCCCTGGCTGCCGGCACGGGCCTGAGGGTGGGGAGGCAAGAGCGCTCACTTGAGCAAGGAGATGTCGTCGGCAAAGTCGTCATGGCCCCGGCCCAGGCAGCGCAGGCAGCGCCACTGGGACACCATGAGGCAGAGAGGGAGCATGAAGAGGGCGCAGATGGCCGCCATGACGTAGGCAATGGTCATCAGCGTGGACTCGTCCGTCTGGGGGATGTTGTAGCCACAGTCCTCCATGTTGGAGTGAAGGAAAGGGCCGTCCACAGCGGCCGTGCGGAACTCGTCGTGCACTGAAGCAGAGGAAAGAGGATAATGAATGCAGGACAGCAGTGGTAAGACAGACGACTGACGTGCAGGTTCAATCCCAAGTAAGTACCGTATTTTTCTGTGTATAAGATATTATTTCCTTAGAAATAATGGGCAAAAAATGTGGGTCGTCTTATACATGGATAGCAGAAGGGGGGCGGGCGATTTGCGGCAGCAACCAGCAGGAGATTTGCAGCGGCGATTGGGTGTGTGATTGGTTGCTGCGGCCAGGCCTGCTGACGATTGGCTGCGGCAAGTGGGCGTGCTCTTTAGGCGTGTCATGGCTGCTTTAGTTGAGATTCCTGCATTGCAGGGGGTTGGACTAGATGACCCTCAGGGTCCCTTCCAACGCTACAGTTCCATGGTTCTATGAGATGCATAGGTGTGCCTGAGGCAGCTGCGCAGGTGAGTGGCACCCAGCTCTGCCCACTGAAAGAGGCTGCCCGTCTGTCTGCCCCTTCTGCAGTCAGCCCCTCCTGACACCTCACACTTACCATGGCAGGCACTGACTGCAAAGCCGATGCGCTTGCGAGCCCGGTCAAAGACCACGTAGAAGCCCTCCATGATGACAGCGCCCATGACGGTGCCCGTGGCCGACTGGGAGATGGCGAACTTGTAGCATTCATCCTGAGACGTAGCCACGTCCTCGACAGGCCGCAGGTATTGCTGAGGGAGGGAGAGGCTTTTGGTAAGCCGGGGCACAGAAATTCTACCTTCCTTCCCCAAATGAGAATATCCTGCCATGCGGGCTCAGAGGCGTCAGGGTTGCCCAACGAGATGAGGAAAGCACTCTGCCCATGCTCAAAGGCAGTCTTGTTTTCTCACAAGGGCTAGGACTAAGGCCAGCTGCCATTTGCTATCAAGCTGGGCGCAGTTTGTTTCCTCCCTGCTCATCAGGAAACACTAGCCTGAGCTAAGTTGCATAATTGCTCTGCTATTTTTGCTTCAAAATTTTGAATTTGTGATTTGAGTTCCAGCCAAATCACCCTCCTGAAAGCTCAGCTGCGTTTTCCAGACCGCCTCGGTCTTCTGCACAGCTGTCTTTGCATCCAGCGTTTTTAGCACCACATTTAAAACCACTGCCCCCTGCGATGTCAGCAACATGTTGATGTAGTCCAGGGTTTTCCAAACATGGGCCTCTAGTTGGTTTTGGACTACAAATCCCATCATCCTTAACCACTGGGTCCTGCTAACTAGGAATGATGGGAGTTGTAGTCCAACAACAGTTGGAGACCCAAGTTTGGGAAATGCCAACTTAGTCTTTGCATTAAAAACAAAACAAAATTGCAGCACCTGGTAGCTCTGGCAGGCTCCCCTTTAAAGAAAAACATAATTTTGCCGCCACTTTATGGAGGGATGGAATAGTTTTTAAACTGTTTCAGCCCACACCAGCGAGTTTTTTTAGACTATGCTGCTGCTATTGTTTTAAAGTGCCTTTAAGAAGATTGGGAAATGATGAATTTTGATAGTTGAAGAAGACCCTCAATTCCCAGCAAGGTGAGTGGACATTTTAACAGATCCTCTCCTCCCAACACCCAAATTCCAGCCCACAGCTGAATCCGTTAGCATTTTGGTTTAGCTCTAACCCAGATGCTGCCAAGCATGGTGCCCAAATCCAAAAGGCTGGTGTTAATCTGAGATCTTTCTCTCCAGTCCATCTTCCTCTTTGCTCCCTAGAAAACTCTGGGCCCCTCAAGACCTCCCAGGTGGGGAGATTGGGGAATTCAACTCTCAGTGCAGTCGTACCTTGGTTCTCGAATACCTTGGTACTCGTACGTTTTGGCTCCCGAACACCGAAAACTCAGAAGTAAGTATTCCGGTTTTTGAATGTTTTTTGGAAGCTGAACATCTGACATGACTTCTGCTTGGGTGCAGGAAGCTCCTGCAGCCAATCAGAAGCCACGCCTTGGTTTTGGGAGTTGAACAGTCTCCCAGAATGGATTAAGCTTGAGAACCAAGGTTCCACTACATGGATGGAAGATTGAGATAGATAGCTATACATAGATATATACAATTGTGTTTGATGAGGATCATCACTACTGTATTTTATATTTTCCTTTTTCTATATTATTCTTTTCTTTTGGTGCATTGACTTTTATTCTCTTTCTATAAAGAGAGTTTGGATTCCATGGCTTAATATGTTAAAAATCTCTAAAACAATTCTATTAAAAGGGTGGGGGGAGAGAACTCCTGGCCCCTCCAAGCTGCAAGAACTTCTCTTGAAAGCCAGATGCAATGCCTTAGCCCAAAGCACACATGCAGTCGCGGCACCTACCTGTGGCAGGATGCTGATCCGGAAAGACTGGTTGGTGGTCTCGCCCATCAGGTAGAGAGAGATGACTGGGAAGATGTGCCAGGGGGTGGTGCCCACTTGCCAGCAAACCAGCTGCTCCCCCAGCCAGAAGCCATCAGGGAACTTCTCTGTCTGTTGAAGAGGGAGGGAAGGGGGTCTTCTTAGCACCAGGACAAGCCACACCAGAATTGGGGGGGAGGAGAATCAGGGGGGGGAAACTGCTGGGGTTTTTTTTGCTTTTCCTCCATTCCTCAGATCAACAAAGATGAAGCAGCTCTCCACCTCCACGCCAGGGAATAATGATGCTTTGTGCTAGAACATCTAGCACAGAGATGCTGGCTCACTTGCCAGGGGTGGGGTGGAGGAACAATAGCAGGAATGGGTTTTACCATTTCCATGAATTGCAACACCTCCCCAGAAGAGGCCCAGTTACTCTAACCGATTCATTTTTCACAATATACCGTATTTTTCGCTCTATAAGACGTACCAGACCATAAGACGCACCTTGTTTTTGGAAGAGGAAAAGAAGAAGAAAAACATTCTGAATCCCAAAAGCAAGCGGGATCGCTGCACAGCTGTCCTGGCTTATGGGATAGCCACACACAGCCTCTCCTGGGCAAGGGGAGCCTTCATCCCCTGCCCAGGAGAGGCTGAGCAGCTATGCCAGAAGCCAGGACAGCCAGCGGGCTCCCCCAAGAGCTGCGCTCCCTTTAAAGAGTGTGCGGAGTGTGTGTGCGGCTCTTGGGAGCTTTTCCCCAAGAGCTCCACGCTCCACGCGTGCTCTTTAAAGGGAGCGCTGAGCAGAGCCTCCCGCCTGCATTCGCTCCGTAAGATGCACACACATTTCCCCTTACTTTTTAGGAGGGGAAAAGTGCGTCTTATAGAGCGAAAAATACAGTATGCCCCATTGCAGGATCTGAATGTTCTGGTCCCGGAGCCCTTGGTTCAGGATTCGAACACAGAGCTGAGCACACCTCACTCTCCGCAGGGCCCGCCTATAGGCAGACCAGGAGGTGCCCTTTTCCCTTTGCTGATCCCACCCCACCCCCAGTGCGTTTCTCACCGAGGAAGCTGTCTTTATGGACTTCACTGCTGCCTCAAAGACTTTCTTGGGGAGGCGGAGGTTGGTGGTGCCGCTGTCCACGATGCTCTTGTCATAGTTGTACTGCGGGGAAAGACAAAGGCGCTCAGGCTCCAAAAACACCAATTCCCCCCTTCCCTCACTTTCCCAAGCTCATGAACACCAACTCCAAACTAGCCCTGGCGGTGGGAGACAGAAGCTGACTCATACTGGAACCTGAATGGGTTGGGTGGGGGGGGGGTTCTGAACTGGATTTCCCCTGCTATGGCCAGGCTGAGCACAACCTGATCCCAAATCTGAGGAGCGGGAGGCGAGCGGTGTTGGCCTGTGGCAAGTGCCTGGGCAGAGGAGCAAGGGCAGTGTCCAGTCCTCAGTCCCAAAAGGTGTTCCTAGGCCCTGGCTTCACCTCCGAACCAAGGCATCTCATTGGTGGGCACTGCTCAGGTGGCTCCTCAGCACACACCGAAGTAGGGTGGATTTGATTTTATATCAAATTGATTTAAATCACTAGTCAGTAAGACTTGATTTAAATCTTTCTTTCTTTTTTTTTACAGAAACAACTCATTCTTGCTGGTATAATCTTAATATTTACAACCAGATGAAGGTTTCATTTTTGGAAGAATAAATTTTCAGAGTAGTTTTTACAGTTACATCAAAAAATTGATACTATTAGAAATACATAGACTGATAATTATGAAATTATTGTGAGGTTTAATAAGTTAAATGTTTATATTTGGACAACTTTTCTGCTGTACTTTATTGGAAGGAGAAAAACAATCATTTCCTTAATAACAATTAAAACAATTTATTTAACTAAAACAATAACATTATAGCACATCTATCCATGTTTGTTAACTGATGTGGTTAAACAATTTTTTAAAAAAACCAGCAACTTAAGACTGAGTTTTAGCACACGTGAAAAACTTAAACAAATCCTTATTTCCTGATGAATAGCCTTTGGACTATAATGTAACTTAAACAGAAAACTATCTTAGTCACTTGGTGGGTGTCCGTGTGGGGTAATGTTGATATGTACAGTATAGGTAGGTACAATGGTACCTCGGGTTAAGTACTTATTTCGTTCTGGAGGTCTGTTCTTAACCTGAAACTGTTCTTAACCTGAAGCACCACTTTAGCTAATGGGGCCTCCTGCTGCCGCCGCGCTGCCAAAGCATAATTTCTGTTCTCATCCTGAAGCAAAGTTCTTAACCTGAAGCACTGTTTCTGGGTTAGCAGAGTCTGTAACCTGAAGCATATGTAACCTGAGGTACCACTGTATTATATAGAGTAATGTAGGTATGTTTTATGTTATGAAAATAAGGTAGTATGTTGTGTATGTGTATTGTGTAAATGTATATGTATGTGTTTTATATGTTAATAAAATTTAAATAAAAAAAAACTATCTTTAGAGGCAAAGGCATTTTATTTTAATAATGCAATTCAAATTTAAAAAAAATCTGGTTTTTTTTAATATTTTTTTTATTTTTATCCACCCTGCACCTGAGCATCCCTGGCTCCCTCTCACCTCCTTGCAGTCCATCTGCAGGTCCTGCCCGTTGATCTCTATCCTGACAATGATCACCTCGTAGTACCACTCTTTCCGAATCGGGGTGTACCAGATGCTGCCCACGTAGAGGGACGGGTCGATGCCTCCAATGATCTGCAGGGACAGGGGTGTGGCAGGAAATGGCATTAAGAGGAAGGGGCCGAGAGGAGGGTGGTGGATGCCCCGTTCCCCTCCCCTCCCCACCGCTCCTCAAAGCACCGGCAAACTTCCTGCCTGGGATACTGGAGCTGCCTAGAATCTCCAGTCCAGGCCAAGTGCAAATGGCACAAAGGGAGTGATGGAGAGGAAAGGACACTCTGTGTGTGCTTTGACACACTCTTCTCTTCAGGACCCTCGTACCTACGGGACCCCCTCTCCTGGTATGCCCTGCGGAGGACCTTAAGGTCCATAAATAACAACACTCTAGCAGTCCCGGCCCCTAAGGAAGTCAGATTAGCCTCAACCAGAGCCAGGGCCTTTTCAACACTGGCTCCGGCCTGGTAGAACGCTCTGTCTCATGAGACCAGGGCCCTCCGGGATCTGATTTCTTTCTGCACGACCTGTAAGACAGAGTTGTTCCACCTGGCCTTTGGCTTAGAGCCATCCTGATCCCCTCCCCCTCTTTCCTTTTCTTTCTGTGATGGAACCCCTATTTGGGGACTTCCCTGGCTTTTCTGGCCCACGTAGGACCAGTCTGGATAGTTGGCCTTGGTGAAGATTTGACGTTTTCTCCCCCAAACAGTTTTTGATCTGGGCATCCACTGAAATGAGGCATTTTAAGTAGTATTTTAATCTTGTTTTTAAATTGTATTTTAATCAATTGTTTTTATACCTGATGTTAGCCACCCTGAGC
Source organism: Podarcis gaigeae (assembly GCF_964106915.1). NCBI lineage: Eukaryota > Metazoa > Chordata > Lepidosauria > Squamata > Lacertidae > Podarcis > Podarcis gaigeae. The sequence goes on along the minus strand of NC_139692.1, from coordinate 16,855,312 downwards.
CCAGTCTTGGCAGGGGAGGGCAGGGTATAAATACAACAAAATAAATAAATAAAATAAAATTAGAACGCTGGTCTTCCACATAAAGGTAAAGGGACCCCAGACCATTAGGTCCAGTCGTGACCGACTCTAGGGTTGCAGCGCTCATCTCACTTTATTGGCCGAGGGAGCCGGCGTACAGCTTCTGGGTCATGTGGCCAGCATGAGTAAGCCGCTTCTGGTGAACCAGAGCAGCACACAGAAACGTTGTTTACCTTCCCGCCAGAGCGGTACCTATTTATCTACTTGCACTTTGACGTGCTTTCAAGCTGCTAGGTTGGCAGGAGCAGGGACCGAGCAATGGGAGTTCATCCCGTCACGGGGATGGATTCGAACCGCCAACCTTCTGATCGGCAAGCCCTAGGCTCTGTGGTTTAACCCACAGCGCCACCTGCGTCCCGGCCTTCCACATTCTCACCCCCAAAACAGGAGAGCCCTCCTGCCTGAACCTCAGCACCTGGAGCTGGGCTGTGGTTGCTTAATGGTGAGGAGAAGGCACTCTGCAGATGCTCAGAGGTGCTCTCAACCTCTTTATTATGTAGCTGTTCTGAGACTGGGAACAGGTTCTGGGGATCCAACTAAAAGGAGGAAAAAGAGACCCTTTTTGCCCCTGTGCCCCTCACTCACCATGCTGCCCCCCACAGAAGCCAGGGCATCCGAGACGTTGGGCGGGAAGCCGGCGCCACACAGCTGCAGGGAGAAGAGGTTGGGGACCTGGGTTTGCTTCACCAGTGAGTCAAAGAAAGGCTCCAGGGTGTCATCAGGCTGCAGAAAAGGAGACGAAGGAGGAGGGACTCAGCATCAGTGAGCATGGAGGAAGCAAGTAGGCTGTGAGCTAGCCCTGGGCTTCAGGCTCACAGGTAGGCCCTGCTGGGCTTTGGAGGCTTGGATGCTAGAATATCAAGGAGAGGGGGTTGGACTGCTGCAACAACGTGGAGTTTTTGCCCAACGTGGAGCTCAAATCCACAGCCCTGAGATTGAGAGTCTCCTGTGCTATGCTCCTTGGGAATGAGGAACATCTAGAGCCCTACCAACCCAAGCTACCACTGGCCCCAGCTAGCATGACCAATGGTCAGGGCTGATGAAAGGAGTCGGATGACTCCAGAAGAGCAACAAGCTTGCCAAACTCAGGACGAGACTGCGCATTTCATTCGGGGCAGCTTCTATGTTGCTCCCTGGCAAAGGTGCAAAGGCCTGTTCTCCAGAGATCCAGAGTGGCTAGCTGGTCAGGTTTAGCAAAATCTCTCACTTGGACTACTGCAATGCGCTCCACATGGGGCTACCTTTGAAGGTGACCCGGAAACTACAACTAATCCAGAATGCGGCAGCTAGACTGGCGACTGGGAGCGGCTGCTGAGACCACATAACACCGGTCTTGAAAGACCTACATTGGCTCCCAGTACGTTTCCGGGCACAATTCAAAGTGTTGGTGCTGACCTTTAAAGCCCTAAACGGCCTTGGTCCAGTATATCTGAAGGAGTGTCTCCACCCCCATTGTTCAACCTGGACACTGAGGTCCAGCGCCAAGGGCCTTCTGACAGTTCCCTCACTGCGAGAAGCCAAGTTACAGGGAACCAGGCAGAGGGCCTTCTTGGTAGTGGCACCAGCCCTGTGGAACACCCTCCCACCAGATGTCAAATAGAAAAACAACCACCAGACTTTTAGAAGACATCTGAAGGCAGCCCTGTTTAGGGAAGCTTTTAACATTTAATGTATTACTGTATTTTAATATTTGGTTGAAAGCCGCCCAGAGTGGCTGGGGAAGCTCAGCCAGATGGGCGGGGTATAAATTATTATTATTATATTATATTATATTATATTATATTATATTATATTAATGTAAAGTGCTTAAGGTCTCACAGAGACCTGCCAGAGGACAAATGCAAGGAGACTGTTTTGCAGGTGGCATTCTAGATGGCAATGCCCTTTAAGGGGAGCTCAGTTTTAAGAGCAACAGGATTGGCTCCCTAAGCCCCTTTGGGCCTTCCAGGAGCCAGGGCAAGGGGGTTAAAGGAGGGTTATCCTATGCTGCTTGTGTGGCTGCATTATAGTTTCCAAGAGTATAACAAACAAACAAAAACAGGTACAGTGGTGCCCCGCAAGACGAATGCCTCGCAAGACGAAAAACCCGCTAGACGAAAGGGTTTTCCGTTTTGGAGGCGCTTCGCAAAACGAATTTCCCCACGGGCTTTCAAGACATTTCGTCTTGCGAGTTTTTCCGACTTTTTTTCCCTCCCCCCCCCTTTTCTAAGCCGCTAAGCTGCTTATCTGCTTATCCGCTAAGCTGATAAGCCGCTAAAAGCCGCTAAGCCGTCAATGGGCTTGCTTCGCAAGACGAAAAAACCGCTAGACGAAGAGAATCGCGGAACGGATTCTTTTCGTCTTGCGAGGCACCACTGTAAGCTTCTAAACTGGAAAACTGTAGGGAATTTTAATAAATTTTAACTGCCCAGCACATTTCCATTGGGAGATGTTGTTGTTGTTTTTACTCTGCAGTTGCGATTTGCGCTGGAAAGGTTTGGGGACACACACACCCCACCCTCTTACATTATACAGTTTCCACAGTGGCAAGGGGTACATTTCTTCAGAGGTGCCCACACTGATGCCAGGCTCACCCGGGCAATCTCCGCATACGCCAGGCCCAGGATCCCTTCCCAGTTAGACCCGTTGATGAAAAACTTGTCTGACTCGGTGATGGCAGCAATGTTGGCGCGGACGGTGACGTTTGGGCCGTGGGGGATGGTCACCAAGTCAGTGCCAAGCTCCCCTTCCCACTTCCCCTGCGTGTATGGCACGTAGACTCCTTTCCGCAAGTCCCGGTACGTACCAGAGCTGCAAGAGACACACAGGGGGAGGTTATGAGGCAGTGAGAACACAGGTAGGCGGCATGTTGAGGGAGCTACCTGCATGAGGCAGCCTCAAAAACTCAAGGAAAAACCAGGAAAGACTGTTTATGTATGAGACAACAGCTGCAAGGATGCTACTAACCCAAAGATGCAAAGACTAGGGAAGAATGGCAAGCCAAACTGCTGGACTACAGCTGAAACTCGGAAAATTAGAATATCGTGGAAAAGTTCATTTATTTCAATAATTCAACTTAAAAGGTGAACCTAATATATGAGATAGACTCATGACATGCAAAGGGAGATATGTCAAGCTTTTATTTGTTATAATTGTGATGATTATGGCGTACAGCTGATGAAAACCCCAAATTAACAATCTCAGAACATTAGAATATCAAATGAAATAAGCAAAACAAGGACTGCAAATAGAGCAATATTGGACCTCTGAGAAGTAGAAGCATGCATATGTACTCAGTACTTGGTTTGGGCCCCTTTTGCATCAATTATTGTCTCAATGCGGCGTGGCATGGATGCTATCAGCCTGTGGCACTGCTGAGGTGTTATGGAAGACCAGTAAGCTTCAATAGCAGCCTCCAGCTCTTCTGCATTGCTCGGTCTCATGTCTCTCATCTGTCTCTTGGCAATGCCCCATAGATTCTCTATGGGGTTCAGGTCAGGCGAGTTTGCTGGCCAATCAAGCACAGTAATCCCATGGGCATTGAACCAGGTTTTGGTACTTTTGGCAGTGTGGGCAGGTGCCAATGTTCTGCTGGAAAAAGAAATCAGCATCCCCATAAAGCTCATCTGCGGAAGGAAGCATGAAGTGCTCCAAAATCTCCTGGGAGACGGCTGTGTAGACCCTGGACTTAATGAAGCACAGTGGACCAACATCAGCTGATGACATGGCTCCCCAAATCAACACAGACTGTGGAAACTTCACACTTGAATTCAAGCATCTGGCATTGTGTGCCCCATTCTTCCTCTAGACTCTGGGTCCTTGGTTTCCAAATGAGATGCAAAAGCTGCTCTCATCAGAAAAGAGATTTGGGATGAGAACAGAAATTGTGCTCTGGCACCACAGCAGCGGGAGGCCCCATTAGCTAAAGTGGTACTTCAGGTTAAGAACAGTTTCAGGTTAAGAACGAACCTCCAGTGGCAAGAGTCTTATTAGCACAAGCATGGAAGAATGAGGAAATCCCGACAAAAAAAAAAGTGGCAAGGGAAACTGATGGACTATGCAGAACTGGCAAAACTGACATACAAACTGCGAGACAAGAACAACTGTGGCTTTAAAGAAGAATGGGAACTTTTTACAAATTACTTTAAAAAAACCCAAAATGAACTGGACTCCTTGGCAGGTTTTGAATAAAAACATTATTGTTAACATAATAGATAGATAATTTAAGGATTTTTACAATTTTGGGGAAGTGAAGATGGTATGTTTTTGATAATTTGCTATGTTGAAATTCTTAATAAAAACTATTTAAAAAAGAAAAGAACGGACCTCCAGAACAAATTAAGTTCTTAACCAGAGGTACCACTGTAATTTAGAGAGCGCTCTTGGCAGATGTGATGCCTTGGAGTGGGGTGGGGGGGCATCGCATCAATGCTGTGCACCTGCCCATCTTCTCTGCTCACGTCTCAGTAGCAAGAGGAGCAGATCGCCCTGAAGATGTCCATAGCACCCAGCCCATTCCCGGCCGGCTTTGGGCTGACTCCCCCATTAGCGCCTTGGCCCTGAACGGAGGCTGGCTGGCTCTCCCCACTCGGCCACGCAAGGCAAGGAGGCAGTGAGCAGACCGAGGTAGAAGGGAATCAGCCTGCCATTGTCCATTGTGCCCTCCAGCAGCAGCTCGAGGGCCAGACAGTAGCTCAGCATTTCTTCCCCCATGGCACAGAAAGAAGCCATTTAGCCCTGATCTGTGTGCTAGTGTCACCTGGTGCCACCCTGGCACTGCCAGCTCATGGCCAGATAGTCAAGTGTTTTCAGAAGACCTTACCAACGATAGAAGAATGGCAGATGAAGATGATGGATTTTTTGGAGCTAGCCGACCTAACCGGAAGAGTCCACAACCAGAAGGAGGAGTAGTATCAGGAAGAGTGGATTAAATTTAATGATTACTTAGTTAAATATGTTAAGTTAAATTAACTGAAAACAGCTTGCAGATACTTAATTGGCTCAGGATTTTATTTATGTTAAGTGTCGAATTAACATGTTTAATTTCATAATGTAAAGATTTAAGGATGTTAATGTTTAAGTTAAATTTTATAAGAACTGTGATTTGGAAAACCGTTAAAAGGACATGCAATGTAATTCAACCAAGGGGAAGCGAGGAAGTCACTTAACAATGTTAACAAGTGTAATTTTCAATAAGGCTATGATTCATGTTTGTTTGTCTTATGTGTTTGTTTGTTTGTTTGTTTGTTTATAATGTTGTGAAAACCAATAAAAAAAATTGAAGAGAAAAAGTGTTTTCAGAAGACCAGAGACAGATGGGGCAAAGGGGCATAGGGATTATGGCTGGCGCTTGCAAAGGCAAAAGCCCCTCGGGCAAATTAGGGGCTAAACACCTCCCTGGCGAAAGAGGCTGGCGGGACAGAAGAGGGGAGAGGAGCGGTTTCCTTGCAAGCTCAGAGCTGCCCCCTCCTGCCCGGCCCCACAGCTCCCCTGCATACTCACAGCTGGCGCCGGTAGTACCGCCTGAGGAAAGGGTGAGGGGCTGCACCCACAGCAAAGTTACTGCTCCCTGTGTCCACCAAGATATTCAGCTGGAGGAAGAGAAAGGGAGAAAGGTCAGTGCGTTTCATGCAGAGCAGCCCAAATGTGCACGGCAACATCCTGTCCGGGACAATGAGCTTGTGCCTGACCCACCCACGGCCCGGAATATAATAGCTCCAGGGTGCATAATGCAGCACCACGTCTTTTAAACGAGGCTGGCTTCTGTCAGCATTGGGCATATGCAGCCTTCTGAACTACACAGGTCTCTACCTCAGGCAGAAAGGATCTAAACTGGGCACAGAGAGGCCAAGCTTGGCATCAAGATGCAAATGTTCTGTCGCTTTGGGCAGCGGCCTGTTCCAAGTTCCAGGAGTGGAAGGCAAGTTCCCCCAAGGAAAACGTCTCTGTGCACATATCTTTAAGCCAAAGGGAGAAGCTGGCTCAGAGCACAAAGTCACTGGTTCACCCCCTGCCCTTGGTCTGCAGCGACAGCAGCAGCAGCAGCTCCTCTGTGTGGTTTAGCCAGTCTTGGAAGAAGTGTCAGCATCAGCAGCAAGCTGCAGGTGTATCAGTTTCCATGTCAGCTGGGGTAGGTCAGGCCTGCCAGACCCCAAGGTGGTGGCGCTGAGGCTGGAAGGAGCCTGCCTCCCCCAATCGCTACGCGGCCTAACCCTTTGCACAAGGGGTGCAGCAGAAAGACAGATAGCTTGCTAACCTTGTGGGGTCAAACGCGGGACAATTTGAAGCGCTGCTGTCTGAAACAGCACAGGAACACTGTCCTTTACACTAGGAGTGAAGAACCTGCCCAGATGCTGTTAGACTTGCACAACACTAGGGCTGATGGGAGGTGCAGTGCAGCAACAGCTGGGGGAGAGCACAGATGTTTCCCACATCTGCTTTTTATGCTCCAAGAAAGGAGGGGACACCCCCATGCACTAAGGCACAAATACTCTCCAGGGATGGGTGCTTTGAGAGGGTCTGGGCCACTCATAGGAGAATTCAAAGAGGGGTTATGAAACAAGACTACTTCACTGTTGTATGCTCACTGTTCATATGCTTTATAAATAAGAATAGTGTGCTGAATAGACCCCCAACGGCACATGCCTCCATGTGGAAAGGCTATGGTATTGATATGTGACTCCTCCAAAACATTGCCTGGCAGAATCTATTTCATTAGGATGTCTGCAAAATTTTATCCCGACTGCAATAATGTTTTCGTTTCTTAATGGTATGCCCTGCAGAGGACCTTAAGGTCCATGAATAATCGTAGTTTAGAGGTCCTGGGCCCGAAGGAAGTCAGATTATCCTCCACAAGGGCCAGGGCCTTCTCAGTGATGGCTCCGACCTGGTGGAATGCTCTGTTCCATGAGACCAGGGCCCTGCAGGATTTAACTTCCTTCCGAAAGGGCCTGTAAGACAGAGCTATTCCGCCTGGCTTTCAATTTAAACTTAGCCTAATCTTTTATTCCCCTTCTTTCCCTCCCTCTCCCCTTTTTATGAAGATTTCCCGCTCTGGGATCCCACAGCTAATTCTCCCCTGGCCTCCTCGCTGGCCCAAATAGGACTAATTTAGCCAGCTAGCCCTGGTGATCATCTAATGTTTATTGGATGGATTTCCCCCCTAAATTGATTTTGAATTCTGAATTTATTGTTATGCACATTTTATACTGTATTTTATGCTGTTTTTTGTTGCATCAATTAAGTGTTTTAAATTTGTTGTTAGCCGCCCTGAGCCTGGTTTTCTGAACCGGGAAGGGTGGGGTATAAATAAAAAAATTATTATTAATAATATTATTAATTGTCTGTCTTGTTTGTTTGTTTGTTTGTTGCTGTGTTTCAAAACTCAGTAAGCATGTCTTTGGAAAGAAAAGCACCAACTCTCCTGCAGCAAGACAGGCCATAGATGCGAGAGCATAGTGTCCACGCAGGCTTGAGCCCAGCAGCTTGGGGAGGAATTTCTCTCCAGTTAAAGGCCATTGAAAAAGCAACAGTCCCCACTAGCCTTGCTTGTCTTAAGCAGCCCCAAATGGAGCAAGGAAGAAACCTCGCCATGGAGGCAAGAGGTCAGCACAGAGGCAGGCTGCAAGACCTCAAGTCACTTCCTGCAAATGTCAGACCAGGCAAAGGCATTTGTAGCTTCTGCTCTCTCCACAATTCTGGGAAGAAAGTCATGTGCCTAATCACAATGAGATCACAAGCAGGATGCCAGATACTTGTTGGCTCCCTCTCCTGGATCGTTGACATAGGATTCTTCTATATTTATACAGCTTTTCACCAAAATTCATCATCGTTCCGTTCCATATGGCTCACTTAAAAGGTCCATCAGCAGCCATTAGTACACAGCATCAGGCTTCTCTAAGCTATGAGCATCCTGTGGCTCAGCTGCACAAAGATGCAGAATGCCCAAAGCATCCTTAAACATTTATACAGCACAGAGCACTTGGCTTGGCACCTCCTGCACTTAATTACCAGCACTTGACAGAGGGATTCCCCTTATATATTCACCTCTGCCTCCTGACCACTCCAGGCACAACCATTTTCAGTCTCAAGTTTACAGAGTAATTTTGCAATGCATTCTTGAAAACCAGGGACTGAAATTGGCTTCTCCTAAGAACACCATTAGGGCTGATCTAGAACTCGAGACAACCCCAAATGACAAGCAATGACCTTTAGCACCAAGTGTGCAGCAGCAGAAGCAGCAGCAGCACGTCAGCAGGAGTGGAGAACCTCTGGCCCACCAGATGTTGCTGAACTACAATTCCCATCAGCGCAGCAAGCATGGTCGTGGATGATGGGATTTGTAGTTCCCCACTGTTGGACCTTAGAGGCCAAGACAAAAAAAAAAATCCAAACCAAAAACAAACAAGAACCTCCTAAGCAGACCATTGGTTCAGACAGAGCTATTGGGTTATGGTCAGAGGCAGTAATGCTTCTGATAGCAGTTGCAGAAAACCACCAGAGAGAGAGGGCTCTTGTTCTGCTTGCAGCCTTCCCATAGCTTCCCATTGCCCTCAAAGGCCATTGGCCTAATCCAGCAACAACCTATGTCCTTATGTTACCACTAATACAGTGATTTGCTGTAACTGGCCTATCTGCAAGTGGTAAAGTCACTGCAGCCAGGTGTGCACTGGCCTAAGTCCACATGGGTTGCACATCAACAGAGAGAACTAAACTGAAAAGGAAAACAGCAAAATGACTGGATCATTAGCAAAGCTGTTCAGGAAGATCCACACACACCCAAAAAGAGTTTTGTGCTGCTATTTTGTTCTGATCGTGTTAACTTATTTTATAAGGAAAGGTGGGAGCCAAGAATATTTCAATGGTGTTCTTAGGGGAAGCCAATTTCAGTCCCTGGTTTTCAAGAATGCATTGCAAAATTATTCTGTAAACTTGAGACTGAAAATGGTTGTGTCTAAGAGTGCCCTGGAAGAAGGATTCAATTTGGGGAAAAGTTGGGCTCAATGAAAGCCCAATTCTGTGCCAAGAGGTCTCCTTCATCCTTTCCCTGCCTTTGGGGACCTGCCATCTCACTTTCTCTACATGCGGTTGCATGTGAAAACCCAGGCACTTCTTGTTAGTATCTGAGAGTGTGGAGAACTGAAGCCTACCCGCTGTTTTTGCCCAGGACAGCAGAAGCAGTTATGCACTGCACCAGAACAGCCTCTTCCCTGCGTCCCAGAGGACACAGCCGCAAGCCGCCACTGGGTTTGCTGGCAGTAATTGAACTCCCTCTGTTCAGCTGCAAACCTGGGCAATAAACACATACACCAATGGCGGAAGTGTATCAGAGCGGCCATACCAACCTCCTCTTGGGTCCTGCTGCAAAATCTCTCAGTGAGCAGCCGGGTGGGGCCTAAACAGAGAGGGGCAATAGAGAGCCTTGCCAGGTCTTGCTGCTGGGCAGCCTTAATCCTGACCTCACAAGAGCTCTATCTTCTCCTAATCCCCCACCGAGAGTGTGCCAGGAAAGGACTTACTGCTTTTGCACTAATCAGCAAACCACAGTGCACATGTGTACACAAAGCGCAATCTCTTGCTCCCTCCGATAATTTTTTGAAGGCTGTCACCTGCCTCCTTTACTCACCATCCAGGCAACAGACAAAGTCAAGCTTCCATAGGGTTGTCACCAATGCCAGCCCTACACAGAGTAGGCCCATCAAAGTTAATGGGCATGGCTAATTTATGGCCAGTTGGGTTTAGTTGGGTCTACTCATCATTGGCTCCAACCCCATAAATTTAACTAAATTAACAGATGTCAATGAATGGGGCTGGCTTGTGCTCTCACTCAAAGCAATCTTCGGGGGAAACAGAGTCTGCTCTCTGCTTCTGGTGCTACCATCTCTTTGCCTGAATGTGAAGAGTTCAGCATAAGGCATTTAAGGGTGCAAGGCCAATACATCCTGCACAAGAGTAAGTCCAACTGAATAGACTGGAGCTTACAACAAAATGAGCCTGCAGTGACCCTGGGTAGCACAACACCCTTTTAGACTAGAGAAAGCAAAAGCCAAGGGAGTCAATTTGACTCTTCCCCACACACACCCTAAACAGAGTTTGTTTTTCCACCTAGTGGCTCACTCATGCACCACCTTGACAGGGCTCTACAGCCTGGCAATGGGTCCCAGAGGGAGATGACAACAGCCTTTGTTGTTCCAGATGACAGCAAGGTCAGCTCCCCAACCCAATGTCCCACCAGCCCTGCCAATCTCACTTTGCAGCTGGCACCCAAAAAGGCCAACAGTTTGCACACCCACCCACACCTGGGGTCACCACTGAGGATGCTCTGCTCAAGCCACACCCCCGCAAATCCTGGCGCTGCTCAGCTTTCACAAGCTACATTCACTTGCAGTCAGACCAAGGCTGCCCACCAAACCCCTTGCAAACTCACATTTCCCCTCATCCACACAGATATGACACCCTGTAGCTTGTTAAATAAGTTGGAGTTCTTGTTATTAAATATACCAAGAAAAAAGCACACCAAGAACTCAGGCCAATGTAAGTTTCAATAGTGGGTGTAGTCCCTACTCGCAAATCAATAGTCAGTTGTAACAAAAACTAATCCATTCAAAAGTATGTATTCTGACAAGGATTACAAACTCAAACAGAGATTACAAACTCAAACTCATAAGATATGTACAACACAATAATTACGTGTGGGTAGATCAACATGTAAACGCACAGAAAAGCTCAAGATACACGTTGATCTACCCACACATAGTTGTTATCTCTGAGAAACATAGAAAATAACAGGATATATTTATCTGAAAGTCTTCAAACTTACACGACCCTTTAAAAATTAGCTGATGAAGGTGAATACATTGAAACAGGGCCCTGTCCTGGTTTCTGATCCATTATTGACTTCTGCCTTCTGCTCAATGATTGAAACTAAGACCTCCACGTCGAATCTGACCATGGACTAACATGAACTTATCTCATAAACTCATAAACTCTTATCTCTAATTCTGTAATGAATTATTGTGTTATACATATCTTTAGGAGTTTGAGTTCATAATCTTTGTTAGAGTTTGTACCCTGTAGCTTGTGGCACCGCATTGTCACTCTAGAACCTCTTCAAAGTCCGAATACTAGCACTTTGGGGAAGCAATGCCAGTGTTTGCCCTGGCTTTGGAGGCTCAGCTTTGCAGAGAGGTTTAGTTCGCTAGCCTGAATTTTGGCACTGTGGGCCTAAGAAAACAAATGTGCTCATAATATGCACACCTGGTACCACTTACTCACGCACACATATAGGCTTGTACTTTTCCCACTTGCTTTCACACACATGCACGCTTTATATAAGGAACCTTTAATTCCACTGAAAGCACCATATGTTGCTGGCATCTCAGGCTTACTTGGCCCACAGCCAGAGAGCTGAAGAGGCAGCCGTCAGATGAGGCTTGGGGAGCTGCGGGAACCTTCCTGGAATCAGGCAGTTCTGAGCAAACCTGCTTGGTAAGGCGAGGCAAAGGGGTGAGGGGTTTTGTGGCCTTTTCCCCAGCGGTGAAAAGTCAGCTCGGCAGTGGAAGGGCACAGAGAGCCCCCTCACCCACGATGGGTCAGTTTGGAAAGAAGCAAAGGTGCTGGAAATGCGTTCTGCACATCCTCAGAGGCTATTGCCCGCAATATTTCAGGCGAAGCCCCAGCGCTAAAAATAAGTCCCACGGCTAAGCTGCGGCTTAAGCCTCAACAAATGCCCAGGTACATCCGGCTGCTTGCGTAGAAGCGGGCAACCCAGCTGCACAGAGGGATCCCTGTGAAATTTTGTGCCTTCGTACACGACAAAAACGCCACTTCTCCCCTTGGATCCACGCACACGTTCTAAGCCAGCTCTCTTCCTCACCCACCCAACCAGTCGCTCTCTACGGCAGCTTCTCATTTTCAAAGCTACTAAAGAGAAGCAGCTCCAGATAAGCAGAGCCTTTTTTCACCAGTGGAGAAGAAATGCAATGGTTTCCCATAGGAAACAAATGGTTTTCATGCTCTGCTCACTTTTATCAATGGCTGCACCTCTTCCGAAAGCCCTTCCCCCAGTCTGTTCCCTGGGGGGACCCCAAATAAAGCTGCTGAGGAGCCAGCAAAAGCAGCTCCACCGACAAGGACTGCTTTGCTTTGCATTGGAAAGGCTGCTGGATGTCAGCTAAGGACACAATGGGGCTGGCCGCACGAGAGCACAGGGATGGTCACTGGTTGTGCGGTCTGGTTAGACATAGTGAGACCCGATTTCAGTGACAGACCACGTCTGAATAACTTCCAACTCCTCCTTTAAAAAAAGTATTTTGAAAGGATTCAGATAGGACTCAAAGAAGATGTCCTCCCTTGCCATCTCGCCCTCCCGGCCATGAAGGGCGAACAAGGAGGCAAGTGATCTGTGTCTCTCTGCAGGCAGCACACAACACCCAACTTTCCCTTTTCATCCTTGCAGCGGCCCCTTCAGTCTCCCTTCCCCCGGGCAGTTTGGATCTTCTGAGGGTCCAGCTCCTGGAAATCACCTGCAAAGTGCCCCACCAGAAGCCCAGCTGAAAATCCTGGGCTGGGGGCTAAGAGTCAGAGCTGTGAGCTAAAAAGTACAGGCTGCAAGGTTGATCTCTCTGCCCTGAATTAACCAGGTGGCCTTGGGGAGCCCCTGCCCCACCCAAGCATCACACACACTTACTCTCTCCCCCACACAGCCCCATCCCCACCTGCAACCCACGGACTTTCTTCAGAGGGGGGGATCACTGGCCTTGGATAGGAAACATTCTGAAAGCATCTAGAGCACGGTTTCCCAAACTTGGGTCTCCAGCTGTTTTTGGACTACCATTCCCATCATCCCTGACCACTAGTTGGCTAGCTAGGGATGATGGGAGTTGTAGTCCAAAAACAGCTGGAGACCCAAGTTCGGGAAACCCTGATCTAGAGACATGCCCTCTCCTTAGGGACCCCACCCCACCCCAGCATGGGGAAGGGCGCTGGCCTGGCCGGATACCCCTCGCTGCCCGCCCGCCCGCCCACCCACCAGCACACGGGGGTCCGTGGGCGCCAAGCTCGTGGCCCGACGGCGGCTCACCTTCTGCGGGGGGCTCCCCACCGTCATCTCCACGTAGTAGCCCTGCCCGGACTTGCCTCGCAGGTTGTCCAGCATGTCGGCGAAGACGCCGCCGCCGCCGCTGCCGCCTGGGCGAGGCTCGTCCTGCTCGTCGGCCGAGCGCGGCTCCCGCGACTGGATCGGCGCGCTCCGCAAGGGCAGCCGGAGCCCGACGGGCGCCTGGACGGGGCCTCGCGCCACCCCGGAGCCCAAGCACAGCAGCAGCCCCAGCAGCGCCCGAGCCATGCTCAGCTCCGCCGGCTCCAGCTCGAAGGCCGCGCGGGGAGGAGGAGGAGGACGAGGAGGGAGGAGGACGCGGAGCGGGCAGCGGCGAGGCGGACCAGGCTACTTCCCAGCGGCCCGGCGGCGGCCTCGGGAGGCACCTCCAGGCCGCGGCGGGAGCTGCAGCTGCATGGGGCGCCGCCGGCCTAGGCGAGATGCAGAGGCTCCTGTTGCTCGGCGCCGCGGGCCGGCTCCAGCGCAGCAGCTGGGAAGGCTCCGCGCTCGAGCCTGGGCGGCGGCGGCGGCTGTCCGAGGCAAAGGCTTTTCCTTCTGCCGGAGCTCGCTGGGAGTTGTAGTCCACGGGCGGGCCGAGCTGCAGAGAGGCAGCGGCTCCTTCTGCGCACGCGGCAGCGGCGGCTTGCTCGGAAGGCGCGCCTGCCGGGAGCTTCGTAGCGCCGCCTCCTCCTCTGCGCCCTGGCCCGGCTGATGCCCAGGGCAGGGAGCATCTGCCTTCGGCCTGGCTCTCCTGAGGATGCCTCCTGGCCGGAGAGAGGCCGCGGCCCGCGGCGCACAGCGCGAGCTAGAGGAGCCGAAGTCCCTTTGCCCCTCCATAAAATATTTGACGGCGCCCGACAGACCACCCCCCCCCCAAAAAAAGTTGATAGGCATCACGGGTGCCAACTTGAATAAAATATTGGGGGGCAGTAAACCCCGTCCTGCATAATCAGTCACGTGCACGCACACTATTTGAATGACAATGCCCACCAACTTAGGGAGGCAGCCCCCTCAAATATTTTATGGGAGGACCAAAGACCCCTTGGCCCCAGCAATTGGCCATTCAAGTGGTGTGCAGCTGCCATGTCTTGTGGTCAATTATGCGGGGTGGGGCTTACCTGGGCCCCCTCAATTCTGTATTCAAGTTGGCACCGCTGGCACGAACCAAGGCGGACCAAGTGTTGTTTTTTTGGCACCAGAGACAAAGGGGGGAGGCGAACGGCCGCCCTTTCTTGGCGAGCTTCAGCCACTCCTGGGGACTGCCTCTTCAGACCTCTTGGGTGGCCCCGTTGCCTGTATTGTGTGGCAGGCCCAAGAGGTCAAGGAAGTCCCTGCAAGAGAGCCACAGCGGAAAGCCCGGCTACAGAAGAGCAGACAGTGGGGTTGTCGAGGGAGGGGCCAAACAAGGGCAGGCAGGGCTTCTAGCCCTTGGTGGGAGTCCCCACCAAGTTTTGGGCTGGGCAAGGTTTCACGCTGCTGGCCTTGATAGTTGGACACATTCCTTGGAGAAGTGAGACCAGGCCTGTGTCTGCTTGACCTTTGCCCATCCTGGCTGGTCAATGGGGCAGAGTTTGTCATATCTAACTAGGTGTCTGCCCTAGTAGGTTCCTTCCCTATAGTGCAGGTGGTTCCCACCATTCTGAAGGATGCTCTGTATGGAGAGAGCCTTACTAAAGAAATCTGCCCTCCGCACTTGTGGTATGAATAACTAGGTAGGGTTTCTGTGCCTTGGGTTGCATCTTCACTCCAGGTTTCTGAGTGAAGTTGAGCACTTAGATCCATTCCATTCAGGCGTTAGGCCTGATTTTTGGAATGGAAACTGTCTTGGTCACCCATTGAGGTGTCCCATGCCAGGTGGTTTTCCTGGCTCTCTTAGCAGAGTTGGTACCATTAGTCCTGGGTCTGGCTAGGATGGGTATACATGATGCCACCTTTCAGTAGATCAACTAAGAACATAAGAAGAGCCTGCTGGATCAGGCCCATGGGCCATCTAGTCCAGGTGAGGTAGAATATCACCTTCAGGATTAGTAGCCATTGATAACTTTATCCTCCATTAGTATTCTCCCTTTTTTCCAAGCTATCCCAAGTTGGTTCCCATCACTGTGGGAACGAGTTCCATACTGGTGCATGAAGGACTTCCTTTTGTCTGTTCTGCATCTTCCAACATTCAGCATCATTAGATGTCCATGAATTCTAGTGTAACTTGCATCTGCTCTGTCCCCTTAACCTTTCTGGTTGTTCTAACCTAGAAGCCCAAGCCCAGAATATGGTGCCTGGAGGTTGAAGTTACTGCTATGACCTTTGTGGTACCACAGATCCTCATCTGTGCTTTTTAATATCTACATGAAACTAACTGCTGGTTGAGGCAATTGAAAGGGCATGGTTCTCCTATGCAGCTGACACACAGCTGCTCTGCCTCTCATTCCCATCACCCAAACCCAGGTGATGTCATTTTCAGGAATGGATACGGGTTAAGAACATAGGCCGACTTCCGCAAATCAAGCCAATAAATAAAAATACTTAACTAAAAGTAGAAATTACAGATTTTCCTGAGCACTTGGGGGGTCAAAGGAAAGTATTCTAAAAGAACAGCTGTTGAGACATTTCATTCTGAATCTGCTAGACAGAGCCAGACAGAGGATGGTGACAGGTGGGTCTCCTGCCCCTCCAACCCAACAAATTCTGGCTATGCCCATGGTTCCAGCTCCACTTTTGGAGGTGGTATGGCTCTGAATAGGACGCGGGTGGCACTGTGGGTTAAACCACAGAGCCTAGGACTTGCTGATCAGAAGGTCGGCGGTTTGAATCCCCGCGACAGGGTGAGCTCCCGTTGCTCAGTCCCTGCTCCAACCTTGCAGTTCAAAAGCATGTCAAAGTGCAAGTAGATAAATAGGTACCCCTTTGGGGGGGGAGGTAAACGGCGTTTCCATTCGCTGCTCTGGTTCGCCAGAGGCGGCTTAGTCATGCTGGCCACATGACCCAGAAGCTGTACGCCGGCTCCCTCGGCCAATAAAGCGAGATGAGCGCTACAACCCCAGTCGGTCACAACTGGACCTAATGATCAGGGGTCACCTTTATCTTTACCTATGGCTGTGAATGCCAGTTCCTGGGAATCACAACTGGGGAGAATGGCTTTTGTGAAAAACAAAGTCTCTAGTAGCCCTCACCACAGTGCAGCAACGCTGGCAGGGGTAAAACAACGAGAGGGGCGGGGCAGCTCCTGGACACAATCCTAGGGTTCTGTACGGTGGAAAGAAGCCCGTTCTTTGGTCTGCTTTGAACCTAACATTCAGCTTCATTAGATGCCCCCATCCGTGTTACAGGCTGTTTGCACGCTACACCTTTAACCAGAGTCTGCCCCTGATTCGCCTTGTTTTCTTAGACAAGTTGTTGCAGCTCATAGGGAAGCTGTAAACAGGGGAGAGGGTGGAATGAGCTGCTCTCGGGACGTAGAGGCTGAATTCAGCCGTCCTTACAAGTGACCGAGAGCGAGCCCTCGTATTTTGTGCAAAAAAGAGTCTACGCCGGCGGTCATTTATCCACCACCGATTTAGCAAACTTGCTCGTTTTTCGGGTGCTGCAAAACTTTGCGGGGTTTTCTCGCCCCTGCTGCCGCCCAGTGGCCAAAATCTGAAAGGGCCTGCCTGGTTACAGCACGTTGGAGAGCGCTAGGAGGACTCTATGATAGAGAGAAGCGGTTGCGGTGGGGGGGGGGGCGCGGAAACAGTGTGATGAGGGGGTGAAGAGAGATTGATGGAGTAGGGGGAAGGAAGAGCAGGGGGGGGGTCAGTGTATCACTAACTCAGCACTTTCCAGAGGGTTGTTGTTTTTGTGTGTTTCCCACCTACATACAGATCATGCAGAAGGAAACCAGAGTTTGCTGCAGCTGTCAGAAATGCAAGGGCAAAAGAAAACAATTTGTGCAACTCAAATGGGAGAAGAGACAAGGAAGGTAATGGCAAGGAACAGTTGCCACTAGAAAGATTCCTCCAACTGAGTTAAAGCACAGACATCATATTTCCACCCGCACTTTATAAAAAAAGTATGCCTCTGTTTTTGCAAGCAAGTCGAAGAGAGATTTGTAATTGAAACCCACCTGGAAAGAACCCCAACCAACCAGCAGCTATGAGAAACAGGTAAGGAGACTGCTTGTGGTTCCAATTCCATTTAATAAGTTAAAAGTCCAGCCCATCACACAGCAGTGGAACTTTCCAACATATACAAAGGTGCAGAATTTCACAATCATCCTTAAATATACTATTTTTTCTAGTCCTTTAAATATCTACACAGTTCCTATTTCTTTTAATCTAAACAATCTGGGGGTTACAACAATCCACCCACAGAGAAGGCCTCAGGTACAGAGGAGCCCATGTGTTTGGGGAGCAGGGGAAGGTGAGCTTGGGCTCCATTTTGGGGGGTTTGGTCCAGCACCTGCACAAAGGTGAACGAAGGTTTCACAGCCTAGAGGGCAGTGACGGCTAAGCAGTAGAGGACGGTGGTCGGCTGGGGTCAGGGCGGGGAGACAAAGCAGCTCAGCTTCCCATCAAAACCCACCTCATGGAGCTCCTCACTGCCACCCCAAAACATGACTGAAAAAGCATTGTGAAAACAGAGATTTCTCCACCCCCTGCCTAGTTGCTGCCCCATCCTACCTCAAGTGGGCAGCCATTACCTGCCCGTAAGTTCACAGCCTGCTCTCCTTCCTATTAAAATGGCAAGGATGAAATGAGAAACTCCTGGTGCCCAGGGAGAAAGGAATCTGAATGCAGATGGACAAGGGGTGAGCAGAGAAGGCGAAGGGACCCAGCTTGTTCTAACCTAAGTAATGTTCAAGGTGTTCCATCCTCACCTTCCTGCTGGTGCCTGGCAGTGAGACATTAACACTTCCTCTCCCTCTTCCCTATGCCACCAGCCAGGTTTGGTTTTCCCTAACTCCAGGTGGAAATTGGGGTGGGGCAGGGAAGGTGATAAAAGACAAGGCCACAAATTGTTGCATTCAAAAGTTGACAAAAGCAAGCACTAGGGGAAAGTCCTTTTTTTCCATAGGGAAAGACTGAAAGGGGAAGATGCCAGAACCTTAAATTACTATTTAGCCGCCCCCCCAAGACATTCATCTGAGTCTGTCACATTTCATTCCATTGGAATTTTTTATCACATAATGCCGTTCCCAAGGGGAGACCCTCGTGCCCATTTCTCAGCTTGATAAACCCTGAGCAGTGGAAAGGTTCTCCCTTACCCCCCCTCGCCCCCATACAAGCTGTTGGCAGCACAGCGAGTGCAAGTCTGAGCTACTCAAAATACACATCCATACTGTGCTGTGCTCAGCCTGGGCTTTTTAATTCTTTGATGGTCACTGGCTTGGAGATTCCTTCATTACCTGTATCCAGGGATCTCTATGTTTAATTTCCTCATCAAGCTATATATACACTGACCATCCTGAACCATCAGCAGGCTTTTAAAAGAGAAAAAGACCTGGGCTAAGGTGCCATGGTGATGAAGCCTCAACTCCTAGCATAAGGTGGAGCCATGAACCTTCAGCTGCCTATCACAAGAACATTAAAAAACCATTTAAAAGCCTCTTAAGAGGAGACAAACCCAGAGAGACCCATACGCATCTGCAACCAGAAGGCTTCCTCTGTCAGGATCCCTGACATCAATTTTTAAGTGCAAAAATTAACCCTTGCATTTTTTTATTTTTTCGCCAAGAACAATGCCTGGGTGCAGGCAACCCCTGCCAATCGTCCGGTTCAAGCATACCACCATTGTTGCAAATTTATGCAGCCCCAAGAAGCAAGCCAGAGTGGAAGAGTAAGTAGGAGGTTTGTTTTTTTATGACTGTGATCCCATAATTTTTTTAAAGACTATGATCCCGATCTATACCCCACTCAGAAATGCAAAAATGGCCAGAAGTGCAGAGAGTGGAAGAAACCCCTGAACACCTCTAAGGAATCCATGATTAGTGAACTGACAAATTAGGGAACACGGACAAAGTTGCAGTGTTCAAACTGGCTTAATTCAAGTGAAGGGGTTTCACCCAGGAGGTAGGTAGGTAGGTGAATGGGGGGGATTAGGGGTGGGGGGGGAGCAATGCACACAGCACAGCCTATCTTCACAGTTCAAGTGGACTGGGGGGGCGGCTTCAACTTGCACTGCCGCCACCACCCTCCCTCAGTCAACATGGGCAAGTGCAGCTATCAGTTTTCCCCGTGCACAAATGGCTTCCACAAGATGCCAGGTGGACATCCCCTGGATAAGAACCGCCACCCCTCCCCATTGTTATTTTTTATCCAAAAAAGACCAATTCAAATAATATGTTAAAATGTGGTGGAGTCCCTGGTCCAAGGCTGAGACAGTCACTGTGCAGGCAGATTGAGATGGCTAACTCGTTCCACATGTGAGCACTGTCACAGAACAGTCAAGTTGTTGCAGCCCTCTAGGTGTTGCTGGACTCCAACTCCTGCCCTCCTGGATCATTTGCCATGCTGGCTGGGCCTGGTGGGTGCTGTAGTGCAACAACAGGTTCTCCACTAGTGCTTTTGCAGGAAGGAAGTCTCTGGGGATGGGCAGCAGCTCAGGATCTCCCTTTCCACTGTGTTCCTTCAATACCAGGGCTGGGGAGCCCACCACCCATGACCCAGCTGGCTTCTGTGAGCTGCAGTACAGCAACAACTAGAGGCTGGCAGATTCACTATCCTGTTGAGCTGCCCTTGCTCCGCATTGCCAGAAGTCTCTCCAAAGCACACCCTCCAAGAGGATTTTCCCCCATAGTTTCTTCCAGCCCCAACACAGAATCCAGACTCTTCAGCCTCTGTCACTTTGGACCACGATGGAGACAGTGACCCCAAAACTAAGAGGGATGGAGGGCTGCCTCCAGCCTACAATGGTGACAGAGGGGGGCTCCAGAGGGGACAAGGAAACCACAACTGCAGCACATCAAGGGGTTGCCTAGGTATGCTTTGCACTGCAGAACAAGCCATGGTTTGCCAAAAGGCTGCAGCTGGCCTCGTGTAGGGGAAGACGATGGCAACTTCGCTTGAAGACACTAATCAGAGGAAAAATGAAAAATGGAGGGAGTGGACACCATGAAGCCAGAGGCTGCCAGCGGCCCAGTCATTGCTGGCCAAGCCTTACCTCTGCAGAACTCAGACAGGATTGCTTGGATTCATTAACCCCACTATGGCTGGGCTTCTCCAGCATCTTCCTTGGACTAAAATGCCCTGCAGTCTCTGCTTCCAAGAAAAATACATTTTGTCTTGGGCAAGTGTCTTCCACAATTGTTGCAAAACCTGAGTACTGACTTTTTGGATGACCCAAGAGTTTGTTTCCTTAGCCCCCGCCCCCACCCCTACCCCTCATCTATTTTCAGTAAGCTGCAGGGAGGGACCAGCCCAGCCTAAGCAGATCCCTCCCTCCCTTTCTCCCTCCCTCCCTTTCTCCCTCCCTCCCTCCCATCACACACACTGCCTGTCAGGATCTCTGGTCGCATCCGGCAGGATTTTACAAAAGGTGCTGCTCAACTTCACTCGGGTACACACAAGGCCTCATTTCGGGAGAGCTGCTTCAGCCCTCTGTCCTACTCAGAGTCGAGCACAAGTTTCTGCTGGAGTGACCTTTCTCCGGTCTCAAAGGGAGTTGGGAAGCAGTTACCTGCAGCACCGAGTTCTCTTCCATGCCCTGACGCAGGGCAGATCGGCAACGGTCCTTCCACATAAGCTAATCCCAGTTTGTCAGAGAGAAGGTTCAAAACACAGAAAGAGCCACTTCTTTCTATAGAAGGCAGAGGCCTCTCCCTGCCCAAACACTGTGCAGGGTCCCCTTCTCATCTTCATAAAACACAGGCCAGGTAGGAGCCGGTGGCAGCAGATGCCTCTGTATTGGAGGACCACAACTGGGAGTTCCTACTATGGAGACCTCCGTTGCCTCCATGGAAGAGGAAAGAAGCCACTGGATTGCTCAAGGAGGCTCATCCAGTTTGACATGTCCACACAAATCAGGCAAAGACCAGTAGCTTAGCCAGATAAGCTGGCATCAATTTCTACCTCATCCCCTGTAACCATGTCTTAACACAGGCCCAGCACAGAGAGAGGGGTTCTTGTTAAGCCAACCACCGAAGTCTTCTCCTTCGCGCACTCCCAGGATTTCAAATTCAGGCTGAAGGGAGCGTGGGGGTCTGCATCCCCCGCCACGCCAAGACAGAGCACACAGATCAGCTACAAACAGGGCCATTGTGTGCCATTTGTTCCTCCGGGAGGCAGCGGCATTCACAGTAGCTACGTGGCAAAAGCTCCAAACATCAAACACCAACCATCCAGGTAGGCTCTGGAGGAGAGAGAAACTGGGCTGTGATGTAGATACGGAGTGGGGAAAGCTTCGACAAAAGGGGGCTCCTGGAGAACACTGTTTGACCACTGACGTCTCAGTGCTTGTCCATGGCCAATGTACTCCCGTTGGCCTTGGGTTTAGGCTTAGACTTGAAGGAAAAGCGCTTGATGAGGCGCCGAGAGAAGCTGCCAGATTTTTTCCTGCCAGAGGAGCTAGCACCGGCATTGGGCAAGTCATCATGAGACTGGCTGAGGCCGGCTTCCTTCTGCTTGTTCTTCCTCCGGAAGATGAGTTTGGTGCCACTCCGAAGGAAGTTCACTGCAGCGGGAGAGAGAAACACGTGAACATCCAGGGAACTCTGCCACATCCCATGCCACCACCCTAGCTTCTCCGACGCCAAAGCAATGGGTTGAAGCTCTGCTGAGGTTCTGGGCACCCCCTGGGCACACACTCAGCCTCACCTTTGTGATCTTTCAAGCTCCTGGTCTCCAGAGCACCTGTCGAGCCTGTTTCGGATTCCACATCCTCCAACGAGGGCCTTTCGGAGATGTCCGAGCGCGTCGTCTCATCCAGCTCCCTTTGGGCAGAGTATGAGGCTTCCAGCTGCTGAGTGGCATCAGTGATGCTGTGCCCATATTCAGATATGCCAGTCGCAATGGAGTCATCCTGGAGAGTGGCCTCCAGCGAAGCAGCGTAACCAAGGGAGAGAGCCATCTCGTCTTCAGCAATTGGTACCTGGGGTCAGGTTGGGTTGGTGAGTGAGAAGAACAATCCAACAGAAGCCAAAAGTAGTCACTGTCTCCCTGCCCCTACCCACTGATCAGAACCACCTCTTCCACCCACTTCATCATTCGGAGCTTCCTAAGAAAGGATAGCTGACTCCAAGCAAGTAGATAAGCAGTTACCTTGGAAACTCCTGAGATGATCAGTGTACTTCGCTTTGTCGGGGTCTTTTTGGCAGGTTTATTGGTCAAATCTGTCAGCTGCCTGATTGCCGTCTCGGCCACTGGGTCCAAGCCATTGGACACACGGCTGCTTCCTGGAGGAGACACAAACACACAGATATGCATGGATATAGAAGAGTTATTGTATTGATTTATGGGGCAAGTGAAAAAGGTGTGTAAGACCTTCCTTCTTTGCCACTCCTACTGTCTAGAGCAGGGGCTCCCAAACTTGGGTCCTCAGCTGTTGTTGGACTACAAGTCCCATCATTCCTAACTAGCAGGATCAGTGATCAGGGATGGTGGGAATTGTAGTCTACGAGCAGCTGGAGACCCAAGTTTGGGAAACGCTGGATTGGAGGTCCAAACTGATCGGAACAGATGTTGAAGTGCAGCCTGCTTTTAATATACAAGGTGAGCCAGTTTCTGCACTCTGTCTTCACCCCATCTTTCCTCCAAATGAATTCAGGGTGGTGTATGTGGCTCTTGCTCCCTCCCTTTTTCCCACCTCAATTTTATCATCTGAGCAATCTAAGTAGGTTAGGAAGAGGAGACGGTGACTGGCCCAAGGTCACTCAGTGAGCTGCATGGCTGTGGGGGGATTTGAACCCTGGACTCCCAAGTGCAACACTCTCACAATTACGCTACACAGGCTTCTCAGTGGCTCTTCCTGGTCTCCTCCCAGACAGGAACAAAGCAAGCCAGCAAGAAAATAGTTGAGGAGGAGGACAAGCTTTCCATGGGTTTGTCTCCAGTTGGACCCAAAGGACTCTTCAAGCATTCTCCTGGCACGAGGTGGGGCAGGGAAAGGGATGCCACGTGGCCTAATCCAGGGTCCACTGTCCCTCAGACCTTGTGGGGGGCCAGACTATATTGGTGGGGGAATGAACGAATTCCTATGCCCCACAAATAACCCAGAGATGCATTTTAAATAAAAGTGCACATTTTACTCATGTAAAAACATGCTGATTCCCAGACCATCTGTGGGCCGCATTTAGAAGGCGATTGGGCCTATCCATGGCCTAATCCTTGCAGCTCTTTGCAGTGTGGTCGAGGACAAAAAAAAATGTCTCCCTGATGACTTACTACTACTGCAGGGGGAAGAGCTGGGGCAGCCATTTTCTGGAAGCATTGTGGTCACTTTCTCTGTCACTTCCACCTTCGATGGAGACCTTGAGGGTGAATCTGGGCTCCAGAAGAAAAGGGGTGCAAAATCAGCAAACAAGGTCACAGGACCCAACAGATGCTTCACACACACACACACACACACACACACACACACACACCTTTCCAGGTTTTCTGACAATAGGCATGCGGTTCACTTGCTGGGGAGGTGGAAGACTCCCTGCCCTGATAGAACTCAGTATCCAGTATCCTCAAAGCAGGCGTGCTGTTATATGCCAGAGTGGTACTGCTGCACAGGGCCCAATATCCAAGGGGAAGGCAGGGACTTCAAAACGGAGGGGTTGCTATATAACCCAACAGCCCTGAAGGAAGCTGGCCATTGGGAGAAATCCTTCCCTACCCACCAAGTATGTTTTGCCTGAAAGCGTTGGATGAACTTTAAGCCAAGGCTCACAAGAGCTCAGCCCCAGAAATAGATATCCACACCAGGGACAAGTAAAAGCAGTGAGGAAGTCCTTCTGCCTCTCACAGCACTTGCTGCCAAGTGCATCTCCTTTACAAATCGGTCGCCAGCTACTTGCTGCATCTTTCCAGATCCTGGATAAGATGCTCTGTTTCCAGGAAGGTGTTACTCCCATCGCTATGGCCCATTTGGCAAACAGGCTGGGTTCATAATAAATTGCTGGTGCCTCTCCAGCAACTGCAGGTCCCTCTTGGCTGCCTTTGCCATTCCAGAGGAGCAGACAAAACAGCACCACTGCACTTGTGAATGCATTAAAACACACACACATACACAGAGAGAGAGAGAGAGAGAGAGAGAGAGAGAGAGAGAGAGCGCACTGTGGACACCCTGAAAACAGGGACCCCTTACCAATCTTGCAGTCCATTTTGGGCCTGGACTGGATGGTGGTGACTGTGGTGACGATGGTCCCGTCAGGCATGATGGTGCGGTCCATCTCAATCTTTTTGGTGGGGGTGATGCTGGTTCGCAGCGAAGAGGCCAGCTGAAGCTCTGGCAGTTCCTGATAGAGCAGCTGCCAAGAGAGCCAGATGCAAACGCTTCAGACAGACAGGTGGGGTCACATAGACACACACCGGGGGTAGCACTCAATTCAGGAGCTCCCCCTCAGCAATACCAGCTTTCCTCCAACAGCGGGTGATCTTCTTGCCCCAGAACAGGAAGAGACCAGCACCCCAGAACCTGCCTGCTTTGCTCTTTCTGCAGACATAAAGCTGGCCCAGCCTTGGGAGAGGGATTTGCATGCAGAACAATAACAACAACAACATTTTAATCATTTATTATTATTTATTGAATTTATATACCGCCCTATACCCAGAGGTCTCAAGGCGGTTCACATAAGTTTATATTTATATGCCACCAAACTGGTGGGCGGCTGCCAACAGAATACTAAAAACACAATGAAACATCAAACATTAAATACTCAGGTTTCACCTGCAGCCTCTCCAGGCAGAGCTGAGAGAGACTCCCTGGCCCAAAACTCTGGAGATGCGCTGCCAGTTAGTGTAGGCAATATGAGCGAGATGGACACAAGGGTCTGACTCAGGATGAGGCAGCTTCCAATTGGTTTAGTTGGGAGACAAGGGTCCGTGCCCCTCAAGGGACTGTGGCAACATCAAGGAAGGAGGCTGGTGCCTTTGCTTAATGACTCTGAAGCAGGGGTGGGTGTGGGCAGGGGACCTTCCAGTAAGTTGCAGCTGGACCACTTTGGTCTCAGTCCCTTGCTTCTCCCTCCCCAACATCTGCATACAGAATCTCAAACTGAAAGAGGAAAAGCCCTGCAGAGGCCGCTGGTTATTCTACTCCAGAGATTCCTGCATGGAGTTCTTGCCCCTTCTGCCTGTCACTTCACACTTCACCTCCAGTGCAACGGCTGCTCCTGCAGGCAGCTTCCTGACAGCTCCGGGGGTCAGTGTGTACTGCTGCTGTCCCCGTGGCTCTTTGGAGGGAGAGTCCAGCGGGATAGTGGCAAATCCCAAGAGCACATCTGCAAGAGAGTAGCAACAAAGAGGGAATACAAGTGCTGGCAGCAGCCCATGCTATGCCAGCTAACTTAAATCATAGAAACAGAGCGTTGTAGAGTTCAAAGGGATCCCCAGCGGTCATCTAGTCCAACCCCCCAATCACTGATCCCTTTTTCCAAGTCAGTCTCCAACCTAGCTGCTCCCACTGCCCACTCATCAATATCCAGCCACCACTTCTCAGTGTCCAGCCAGTCCCTGACACCTCATTTGAGAGCCGCCACCGGGCCCAGCAGCCTTGGCCACCCACAGGTCACAGCAATCCTCAGCTCCATGGCTGGTCTCAGAAAATAATTACCTTCTCCAGAACTGCTGCTCCCAAGCACACTCAGCTTCAGCTCTCTGCTCCTCGGTCCAAGCTCCCTGTCCAGGCACAAGAAGAGGAAGCAGGCATTCAGCGGTTTAGAACATTCTCCCTCTGCAAAACACGGGCTCCTTCTCCCATCCTCAAATTTGAGGTCCATGAGTAGTGCTCTCCAGAGTAAGAGGGGAAATGGAAGAGCACCATTTGGGGACAAAGATTAAGGCCTGCTCTGTCCCCTCTGGGTGGAGGTGCTGAAGGGAAAGCATTGAAGTTGTGCAGCAGGACACCCAATCCAAGGAAGCTGGCTGCAAACCAGAGATGGTGCTTCCTACTCCAGACAGCCCTTGGGTTCTGGCCAGCCAACACACCCTTCCCCAAACATGCAAAAGAACAAAAAGGCACTGCTCCTTACAGAACGAGCTTGTCCGCCCACTCCACTTCGGCTGCAGGGCTGGAGCTACTGGCTGGCACCAGCTTCGTCCTCTTCAGCTGCCGGGGGCTGTCCAGCTCTGCCACGCAGCACAGCTGCCCACTTCCTAAAAGGGGCACAGAACAATGCTGGGGTGATGCCATGCAGACACCTGATAAGCCCTGGGAGGGGCTGCCCAGAAAGAAGCAGCAATAGGGGCCACTCGCTGAGCATCAACATGCTGAGCAGGGATTTGTCTTCCCGCCCAACTCACCTGGATTCCCACCCACATCTTTGCACATCTTCAACACATGCATGGCAGACTGGAAAGGAAACCCTGACTCCTAAAGTCACCCATCCCCTGAAATCTGGCTCTCCATTCAGTCTTAACCCTTTGAGAAGCTCAAGTGATGCTGCTTACAGAATCGCCTTAACCCCTTGGCAAGAGGCCTGCTTGGTTCTGCAGGTGAGAGGAAGCAGCCAACGTTGGGTCTTCACACCTAGCCCAAAGCTGGCCAGGATGCTCCATGCCATGCCTTCAAACACAGGTGCTCACTCTCACCCTGCAGAGCAGCCAAAGGCCTGAAACATCCCCTGTTCCTGCATCATACCTCGCGTCTCCTCAGAGCCCAAGTGCAGAGCTCGCAGATGCTGGAGAAGCAGCTTGGGCACCACTGGAGCAGCTGTGCTGGATGGGGACCCCTGGGAAAGTTTATTGCAGGACACCTGAGATAAACAAGGAAGGAAAGCACTTGAGCAAGGAACCACTGACACATACAGTCCCAACTCTCTCCAGTCATGAATGGGGACCTGCAGAGGTGGTTGGACCACAATTTGCATAACTCTCAATCATTGGCTAGCCTGGCTAGGCTTGATAGGAGCTGGAGTTCCAAAACTCCCCATCCTTGCTGCAAAAGCAAATAGCTGACAATAAATGCCAGCTACATCCAAGGGTGTGGAATAATAATAATAATAATAATAATAATAATAATAATGCATTATTTATACCCCGCCCATCTGGCTGGGTTTACTCAGCCACTCTGGGCAGCTCCCAACAGAATATGAAAAGCACAATAAAACATCAAACATTAAAAACTTCCCTAAACAGGGCTGCCTTCAGATGTTTTCTAAAAGTCAGATACTTGTTTATTTCCTTGACATCTGATGGGAGGGCGTTCCACAGGGCGGGCGCCACTACCAAGAAGACCCTCTGCCTGGTTCCCTGTAACCTCACTTCTCACAGGGAGGGAACCGCCAGAAGGCCCTTGGAGCTGGACCTCAGTGTCCGGGCTGAACAATGGGGGTGGAGACGCTCCTTCAGTTATACTGGGCCGAGGCCGATACCAAACTCCCCCCACTCATACTGGGCTAGAAAGAAGAGTCCCCTCACTCAACAGCAAAGAAGCAATTTCCTCCTGGTCCCAAGTGAGGACGTCCATGAGCTTTCCCCTACCACTACCCCCTTACCCAACCCTGCAATCACACAGCAATCGCATGTGGGAAAGACACACCAATGTGGGAAAGATCTTTACCGCATTGCTGCCAGCTACACAGGCCTTCAGATTCACCATCATGGCAGGCTGAGTGCTGACGACAGAGTCCTCAATCAGGTCCTTTATGGTGGACAGGTCCACTTTCCCGTCATTCTCCTGGATCACAAAAATAAGGTCAGAAAACAAGCCCCGAAGGTGGGAAAGACTGCATTTCTTGCAGAGAGTGTTCCCCCCTTTACAGGAAGGTTAAAAAGCAGCTGCAGCCCAAGGGAGGTGTCACCCTCAAGACTTCCACTGACCCCAGGAAAGGAGCTTCTATCAAGTGTTCCACACACACACACACACACACACACACACACAGTTTTACATTTTCTGTTTTACAATTTAAAATACTCATTTAAACATCCTTAAAATATCAGTGACTATCAGTGATATTTTGCATATTTTAATCCCTGCATATTTTACTAAAACAAAACCATTCAGTATTCCACTGCTGTATCCATCAAAACTTATTTACACTGTTGAATTTATCTTAATGCTGCCAACCTTTTCAAGTGTACACATTTCCCCCATATATTCAATAAACGTTTTCCAATCTTCTCTAAAAGTATGTTCTTCTCTTATTCTATATGTTAAATCTGCAAGCTGCGCCCTCCACTGACCCCTGGAAAGGAGCTCCTATCAAGTGTTCCTATAGCACCAGCTGGGTGCCGGGAGTTGTAGAATACAAAGCTTTCATTTGAGCACCCCATGCAATGCAGGTCCTTTCAGGGGCATCCTGAGCAGGTTGCAGAAATGGCTCTGCTGAAAAGCAAGGCAAGTCTGGCAGCACTTTCCTATGCAAAGATGTCTCATGTTATGGAGAATCCACTTTTGCTCCCTCTGAATGTAGCATCGCGTTCGGCAAGCAAGCCCACATAGGTTTGCATGAAAGACAGGGACATATGTCCACCCTGCTGGAGCATGGAGGTGAGCCAGGACAAGCACAGTAGTGAGTTTGGTTCTATTACTGATGGCTTGAATCAGAGTAACAGATTTTCAGCACGCTCCATGTCTTCATTAGCTGACCAGCAGTAGTGGCTGGTAGGTGAAAGCAACTATTTCTAGTTTTGTCCCCATCCTCCTCCCTTTTGAGCTCTACAAGGGGCCAGGGAGGAGGAAGCTGACAGCCAATACTGATTGCTGTAAGGAAGAAGGCAGGCAAGTGGGGGCTGGCTGAAGGTAGACTGAAATGGGGAAGGCAGCCCCCCCCCCCATTTGCCCTGATGGAAAAACATCCACTGCTTGTCACTGCTGAATATTTGTGTTAAGAGCAATACCGCTTTGCAAAGGGTCACCAATCAGCTTCAGCATAATCTGTACTTTTAACTTCCCTCTGACCTCGCTGGTTACAATTTCAGCCCCCATTACCACCGGCAACACTCCCCCATGTGTATATATATCACTGCAGTTTTTAGGAGAAGGCTCCAGGCACTGCATGAAGTGGGCTCTAGGTCCTTAAAGCTTTCAGCATAATGAACTTGTTGATTTCGCCAAGTTGCTTTGCTGTTTCTGCTGCAATCTCACTAGCCTTGCACACACGGTAGCCAAATGAGGGGTGTGCCACTGAGCTTTCTCTAGCAGGAGGGAAGAATTCGAAAGCAGTCATGCATGTGGAATCAGGGCCAGTGGAGTCCTCTGGCTCCCCCCTGCAGAACAGGCGAGTGTGACCTTCCACCTGGCATTGCTCATCTGTTTGTTTGCTCACTTCACGTAGCTGCAGCCTTGGAACGACGGACAGGTTCAGCTCTGGTCTGTCTTTGAATGCCCAGGATACCAGTAGCCCTTCATCTTGAATTTCCTCCAGGTGGATCTCCAACTGGCCCAGTAAAAAAAAAAGTCTTATCGTCATCACCACCGCCATTATCTGCACAAAGATATTTATACCCACCTATTTTGTATAATCTGTAGGCTGGCAATATTCATCTAAAACCACCCAAGTAAACAATATCACAAGCCAAGCTTTTATGCAAAATAGACTTAAGCAAAATAGGCAGAGACCTCTACCTGCAGACCCGCCCAGGCACAAAGCCTGCTAGCAGCAGCCTCTGCCCACAATAACTCAGAGGGTGGCCCAGGGCAAACTCCCTGGCAGGGGAGAAACACAGAGTGGTGGAGTGGACAGGGGTGGGAAGGAGAGAAAGCCCCAGACCCCAGACCCACAGTTACCTGGGCCTGCAGCACAGCCAAGGTGACGTGATAGGTGTCCATGGAAACGGCAGCTGGAGACTGCTGAGTGACTGAGACAGGGAACTGCAGGGTGCTGGCAGAAAGGTGGCAACACAACATCTGGAAGGAGAGACGGGAAGGGAGAGATGGTCATTGTGCCCAGCCGGAGGGCCAGCCAGAAGGCAGGTGACAAAGAGCAGCAGGCAGGGAAGACGGTTCAGGGGAACATTCAGGGGTCTGTTGTTACCACTACGCCCAGTCCCAGACACCTCCATTTGGGTACAACTAGGGTCAGCTGGTAGGGGAGAATGATTCAGCTACCCTTATATTTTTATATGTGCTGGAAGCCACCCAGAGTGGCTGGGGAAACCCAGCCAGATGGGCCGGGTATAAATTTTATTATTATCATTATCATTATTAGGGAAGCTTTTAATGTTTGATCCATTACTGTATTTTAATATTTTGTTGGAAGCTGCCCAGAGTGGCTAGGGAAGCCCAGCCAGATGGGCAGGGTATAAATAACAAATAATAACAAATAACAAATGATAATTATTTTCCCAACTACATCTCTCTCATTTTATACATAAACATAAACCCTGCACTCAAGCATGTGGCCTTGGAAGGAACACCTCTCCCACCCCCATTCCCCCTTGCATGCTTATGGTGCAAAGTGGGGGACACTCATTCTCTCCACAGCAAATGTGTTTCTCCTCATGCCTGCTGACAATCATGGGTTCTCTTCTGATTTCCTGCCCAGATTCTGCCCTGGTCTTCCCCATGTCACGGCAGGAGCTTCCAGCCTCTGCTGCTGCGGCAATTAAACATTCATGCAAGACCCACTGCCAAGATCCTGCACAGAACAGCTAACTCTTCTTTGATCGCCTGTTGGCCTCCGCCTGTTTCTCGTGATGCAACTTGGTATCTTTCCTTCCCTGTCGCTCTCACACCATCTCTCTCTAATCACTACTAACTTCTCCTTTCGGACCTTCCCTGACCGTTTCCTCCCTCGCGGTCCCTGGGGGTGGGGGTCTTAAACATCACTAACCACAACTCAGCCCTGGACTCTAAAAGCCAAAACCAAAGCAGTGAAATGTGTGAAGCAGGGAGGAAAGTTGTGGAGGCAGTTCATTTGGCCATATACAGAGTGTACTCCCATAGCTCATGCCCACATGCCTCAAATTATGGGGTTTTCTGTGGCTCCATACTTTGTTTTTTATATATACACATTTTTATTGATTTTTTAACATATCAGTTCCAACAGTCATACAACATATCTTCTCATCTTATACAATGTTTTAGACTTCCGTAAACACCTCTGATGATTTTTCGTTCTTTATCACTTATTCTGCATTTCTTAATTTCTATATTGCATTTAATTATCCTTAACTAATAATTCTTTTCATATTTCAAATAACCCACCTTACAAAACTTGTTGCAGTCCTACTAGCGTAATCTGTTCATCACAATTACTTTTCAAATAGTTCATATATTTACTCCAGTCCTCTAAGAATCTCTGATCCTGCAGGTTTCGAATCCTTCCTGTTAATTCATCTAATTCTGCATAGTCCATCAACTTCATCCTCCATTCTTCTTTTGTCGGTAATTCTTATTGCTCTGTGGCTCCATACTTTGAGGTAGTCATTGTGTTTGACCTTCTCCAAAATATTCCCTTCCCGATTCTCTGCCTCACAGCCCCACTGTCTATGGGGAATCCTTTTCAGACAGAGGGCCACACATTCCCTTCTAGGCAGCTGTTAAGGGCCACATGCCGGTGGTGGGTGGGGCCAGAAGAAAAGTGGGTGGAGCATGTTATTTTGACTTCCATACAGTAGGCTTGCTTCCACACATACTCAAACATACCCCTCTAACGTCCACCCAGACAAGCAACAATATCAAAGGGCACATTCCAGCATGGAAAAAAACTTTCAAGGATGACATGGAGCAGGATCTGTCAGGGGTGTGGCCTAGGAGAGTCCCAAGAGCTGGATAGAGAGGCCTGCAAGGGCCACATTCTACCCATGGTTCTGAGGTTTCCCATCCCTGGTCTTGGTTGAATGTTAGATTGGTAGTTTTCAGCAGGTATGTTTTCATCTGACACTGAAAGGGTCAAGAGCATCTGTCAGGAGGTCCGTGTAGCTTCTGAGGCTGCCAAATCTTCCTACTCAGACTAAATAAAGCTGGGCAGGCCCAGGGCAGACGCCCCTTTAAGCAACCACGATTTCAGGAGTGCAAATTAACACAGGAATCTGCAATCCAAAAACGGAGCCTGAACATTGCAAAGAATGGCAGGAAGAGGGCAGTGCAGCTGTCTGGATCAGGGCGGCTTTCCAGTGGTTTGGTTCTGAGCACTGAAGGCCAAGGTGAAGACCGGCAGCAAATTCCCATTGGCCTTTGCTGCTCCCCCCTGAACTAACATTGTGCTCCCCTCTAAAGGTGGTGGCAGGGAAAAGTAACAGTACAAGGATCAGAATGTGACAGCAGTAGCCTACCATACTGCGATCCGACTGGTCTGTGCACGTCACGTGGTCAATCTTGACAGCCGGTAGTTGCTGAGGACTCTCCTCAAATGTAATCTGGACTGAGCTCTGGGTCAAGAAGAAAAACGTGTTACTCCCCAGGCCGAGAAACCCCAACACAAATAGGTGAAAATGGGTGCATATCTACATAGGCAAGGCAAGCCTTGCCACACCAGCCATGGCACAGGGGATGGGCAGAGGCATTTCACAAGGCTCACGGACCACCAAGGAATCCCCTGCAAGCATCCAGATATTACTGTCCTCCAGCTCCCATCAGTCCAAGGCAATGTGGCCAATGGCATTGTAGGAGTCCAGCAACATCTGGAAGGCCACTGTTTCTCCACCTCTGGCTTATGGACTCAGAATTGACTTTCAAGCCAGTTATTTCCAATTCTCAGTCCATAGAGAAGACCTCCCCACCGAGTTATAGTCCAAAGAAGCTTGAGAACCCCCAAAGGAAGCATCTAATAATAAGGCTTTGCATAATGTGTTGTAAACTGCTTTGAGATTTTTTTCCTTTAAAATATAAAGCAGTTTAGAAATTAAATGAATAATAATATATCACCACAAAAACACTCTGTTGTGGCATCCATAACCTATGTTTAAGATGCCATTTGGCAATTCACTTATATATCTGATTTTCTAACACTGCTCTCCCCCCATAATTCAGTGGGGGAAAGGAAAACTTGACTTCACTGCAGAAGTGAGAATGAAACAGGAGAATTCCAGATTCAAGTGGTACTGGGGCAGAGGGAGGGAGGACCACACAGGTTGCAACCATAGTTTCTGGCAGGGGTTGTGTGCAGCTGAATAGAAACACAATGGGGAAATTTGGCAGGTGAAGCTTCCCCCAGATGTAATCAATCAGAAGTCTGTGCTATTTTGACCCGATAAGCACCATGCAGAAACTAGATCAGGCAGCCCCGAATCAATAACTCCTCTAACAACAGCCCTGCAGTGGTTGCCTGTTTGGAAAGAGAAGAGATTGCTATGCCCTGCTGGGCAGTTCCTGGCAACAAGGCAAAAGCGAAGGCAGGAAAAAAAGAGTTCTGTGCTTCACAAGCAGCAGGGAGAGTTCCCAGTTTGCTGCAGTTCCTCCTCTCAAGGTATTATTTACTGTGTGCCCAGCAGCCAAGGAACTGCTGTGAAAGCAGCACTCCCCTCCATTCAAATCTCAGATCCGTAGGCTGGCCAAGGCAAGCAGGTTAAGCAAAGGCAGAGTTGCCATGGGAGCCGGGGGGGGGGGGAGCTGGCCCAGCGAGTGGCAGCACAGAGGCTGCCTCCGCACTCTGCAGGACCCTGGCAGTCACGTTGGACAGTGTCTGAGCAACTAGAGGCAAGGAGAGGCTGGCTGGCTGGCTGGCTGGCTGGCTGCTGCCCTCCAGTTTGTTGAAGTGCCCCTTTCTCTGGACGCTGGGATCCACTGAGGCAGATCCACTCACAGCCTTTCTCTGCTGCCACCAACTGGCTGGGACTCTCCCCAAACAGGCCTTGATCTCCAGGGAGAAATGCAAACATTGGTTGCTGGCAGTGAATTCCACTCTGCAAGAGGGCTTACTGTGGCAGCCCCAAGAAAGCAGCTTAGCCCAACCTGGAGCAAAACAGGTTTGGTTGGTCAGGTGCCATTGCCCTGCAGGGAGAGCAAGGGAAGGCCTCCCTGCCCCCAGTCAGAGGCACTCAGACCATCCTTGCCAGGCCAAACAGACGCTGCTGCAACCTTCCCTCTTCCTCTTCCCCAGCCCATCGAAGCACACAGCAAGGAAGGCCAGCTCTTCCCTAGCTCTTGGGGTTGTTCAGCTCTCTTGTTGATCCAGCCACATCTCCACCAAGGCCTTCTGGACAATTCCTGGATCCAGAACAAACTCTTGGTCCTTAGCAAAGCTGCCTTATAATGAATCAGACCATTGGCCCATTTAGCTCAGTGCTGCCTACACAGACTGACAGCAGCTCTCCAGGGTTTGAGGCAGGGATTCCCTCCCAGCCTTACCTGGAAATGCTACAGTACCTGCATGAAAACCCCGTGCTCTACCACTGAGCTATTTGGGACTTTCAGGCCATACTCCCTTCCCCATCAAACTTTCTGCAAGCATCTACCAAGACATCCCGTTCATTCCGCCATCTGCTTCCAACAACTCCACCCATCTGGTGGCCCTAGAGCACCTCTATGTTCCTTCTAATCCTTCATCATGATCCACTTGTTCTATATGGCCTTTGGCACCATCCCTCAAGTCCTCTCCTCCCCTTCTGAAACCCAAGGTCATATAATTGGAGACACAACCTCCTATCCATGAGTTTCACTTCCACCTTGTCTTCAACCTTTAGCTTGCCCAGGTCCCTGCCCAGAAAGACTCCACAAAGCACCACAAACACTGAGAGCATAACAACAAACAACCCGGGCAGGTCTCCCTAGAAAGACACAGGTACACCTTCAGAGGATGCTTAGACATGCCCCACCCCCCAAAAAATCAGTGCAAGGTTGTTGTGTGGATGCAGACTGAAGCATCCAACAGCATGTGTGCATCGGTTCTTCTGCTGGTTTACAAAGGCCGAGATGCCTATAAGGCAAGCATCTCTTTTTCACAAGGTTTCGGCTCCCCTGGGATTAATCTTCCCCCAACTAACTAACACCAAAAAAGCCATTTATATTTATAGTATGCCACACTCTCTGGGAGAGACCAGCCTCACACTGGTCGCCTGATTCCTTGACAACCTTCTTCAGCATAACATATTTATTTCTAATTTCCAAATGTCTTTCTGCATGACTGCATCATTAAATATCAGGGTGGAAAACCATACAAATAACCACGAAAGTGACTGGCTAGTTAAAGAAAAAGAAAGAAAAAAATGTGAACAGCTGCACAGCATAATAAAGCCAAGAGGTGCATGGAAGTTAGCAGCATGAATGCCTGCTGGAAGCATCTTCCCAGCTCATGGGACAAGTGACACTAAATTCCTGACTTCTGATTGAGGCTGGTTGGACCTGTATACCACAGGGGACAACTATAACTGTGCTCCTGCAGATGATCAAGCAGTGATACAAGGGCTCAGATGGTCCTCAAGGTATGCTGGGCCCAAGCTGTTCAGGGCTTTGTGCATCAACACAAGAGCCTTGAACCTACCCAGGTAGCTCATGGGTAACCAGTAGAGATATATTAGCAGAGGCGTCACATGCTGTCAGCCACCTGCCCTCACCAGCAATCTAGTCACTAGCTGGAGTTTCCAGACACATTGCAGTAATCCAGTCTAACGCATGGACTACGTTGGGTATCATGAGGCTTCAGCAGCTGTTTGCTTGTCTTGTGGAGTGGAGCCCATTGTGACCAACTTGGTGAATCCATGACTTTTTGTGTGGAGCGGGGGAAGGGGGTCTTGTGGCTCTTCTGAAAGCCAAGCAGGTATAAAACCCAGAGATCCATTCTGGAAGGGAAGCACCTTGGACAGCAGCCACCTCTAGCCTCCAGGATTCTGAGGGCAGTAGCTCCAGGGCACCACTGCTCAACTGGCACAGAGGGCACAAGATCAATCGTGAGCCTCCATTCTCTCCAAACGGTGCCTCTTGTGCCAGCTCATAACTAGAAAAGGCCTAGAGATAGGTAGGTTTGGATTTGTTCCGAAAAAGGAAAGTCACGGAAACAGGAACTGGGTAAAGAGAAGGCTGCAGAGGATGGCAAGCATGCAGGGCTATTGGGGTCTCTAAGCCACAAAGCCCCTAGGATGGAGGGAAAAGGAGCCCAATCCTGCCCTGCTCCAGTCAGCTCTGAGCACCATCAAATGACTCACACAAGTTCTCCGAATTGGCAAAATTCAGCAACATTCTGACAAGGGCAGTTAAACACTTTAAAGCTTGGAGATTGAAGTCAAGCCCTTTTCATTGTGGCCAGTAGAGGTCTACTGTTAACCTTACCATGATCCTTATCATGTCCTCACAGCGACAGAGACATGCCACCATGTATGTTGCCAGCTCTATTTTATCTCACGTTAACTGGCTCAGTATAAGGCAGCTTCCAATCTGTCCATCATCTGCCCCAGTACTGTCTCTTTTGACTGGCAACAGCCCACTGGAGATGTCAAGAGCTGAAAGGCCAAGCAAGGGCTCTGCTACCACTGAGCAAGGCTCCTTCCCCAAAGGGCAGGAATAGTGATCCCTGGACTGCTCTAACAAGACAGAACAACACAGAAGGAGCAGAAGCCACCATCTAAAAGAAATGTGAGAATTTAACACAAGAGAAAGCAACCATAAAATGCAATCAGGGCTATTTCTCTAGAAAAAGAGGTGCTGGAGCTCACCACAAACTTTCCCCTTGTTCTGTAAGAATGGCAATGGTGCTCACCTGAGAAGCGCCAGAGCTGAGCTCTGGCTGAAAAAAAAAGCCCTGGATGAAATAAAAATGCAACCTAGGAAATATACAGTTGGTTTCTGGTATGGTTTCATTAAAGCCAATAAAAACAAAAACTTGAACATGAAAAATTATGAGAATTCTAAACCCATTACAGTGGTACCTCAGGTTACATACGCTTCAGGTTACAGACTCTGCTAAGCCAGAAATAGTGCTTCAGGTTAAGCACTTTGCTTCAGGATGAGAACAGAAATCGTGTTCCAGCGGCGTGGCAGCAGGAGGAGGCCCCATTAGCTAAAGTGGTGCTTCAGGTTAAGAACAGTTTCAGGTTAAGTACGGACCTCCGGAACGAATTAAGCACTTAACCTGAGGTACCACTGTACTATTGGATTGATGTGCCTGGAAAACACAGCAATATCAAGAGAACCAGCAAAATCTAGAACTCTTGAATACTCAGAATATTCAGGAAGGGACAGAAAGCCTGCAGAGTATGACCCAATATCTAGAAGTAAGGTTTCTTCTTTCATAAATTAACCCTAATCTGGTTGTGTAGGGTTCCCTGCATGCCTTCCAGAAATCCTGAGATGCATTGTCACCTGAGCAAGATGCTTGTGAACAACAAAGACTTCTATTTCATAAGTCCCAAGAATGTGATTCCCATCTGCTTGGGCAGCAATAATGCTTTAAGTCATTAAAATATGAGCAGGAAAGATGACAGAAGTTCGTTGAGTCAGCTGTCTGTGGTAAATCACTGGAAGATGTGAAGCCCGATGCCTCAGTCCCAAAATGAGGAACTTCACACTCCCAAATGCAAACAAAGCTTGGCCTCAAACAGAATGGGAATGGCTCTTGCTGTCTCCTTCCTGCACATGCTGGTGGAGAATGAGAGGGAAATGTTGAAGCAAAAGATGTAGAATATTAAGTCTAGTGCACTGGGAAATGCAAAAAGGGAATGAGAGGTGGGGGGAAAGAGGAAGAGGAGTTCCACATACATACACATCTTTTCCACCCAGCACATTTTTAAGGATTTTCATTTTCATAAAACTAAAATTGTTAGCCGCCCTGAGCCCGGCTTCGGCTGGGGAGGGCGGGATATAAATAATTTATTATTATTATTATTATTATTATTATTATTATTATTATTATTATCCAGTTCTCATTAGCTCTCTCTCCCCCCAATCATCCCAGGGTTTTTGTTTTTTCCATAAGATAGATTTTTGTATGGCTTCTCTACAATTCAAATGGCTAAGAGGGGGAAACTGTGACATCAGAAGGAGCTAAAAATAATCCTATCCAGAGGGGACCTGAGATCAGTTGCCTCCAAAAGAACATTTATCCCAGATTCCTCTTGGATTTTCAGAGGGAGAGAGAGAAGTTTTCATCACTGATTGCACAGAGAAGGATCCAGCCTTAAGCCCCTCCTTGCTCCCCAGATGAAAGATCATCATCATCATTGCAGTCATTGTGGATTAGGCGGGGGGGGGGGGTTAGAGAGAAAAAGCTTCTTATTAAGAGGCCAGAATGTTTTCAGTGGCAAATCACCAGAGCCCATAAGTACTCTGCTAAAACTGAATTTCACCTATGTTAAACGAGAGGGCTTGACTGGTAGTACACCTGATTACTCAACAGTGGACAATTCCTATTCCTAAACATGTCCTTTTTTTGTTTTAGCTTATTTTGATGGTTTAAAATCATCCAGAGGACACAAAGGAGATAACTCGGACAAGCACAAAATGATCAAATACCAAAGGAAAGTAACCAGTCTAATTTAAAACCATGAAAAAAGCTGGCATTGAAGAACTCTCAGGATCAGACTTTGGACAGCTTCTGGAGTAACAGAGTTCTGCAGGTGTTGAGAGTGCCCTGTGGTGCCCTTGCCATCTGGATCCAAGGCACCAATGATAGAGACACTCTCAGATAAGCAGAGATAACAGCAGCAGCAACATCAGCAGCTGTTTCTCAGGTATAGAGCACTGAGCTCCCATTTAAGCTTGCACCATCATTCATCAGCCCTGTCATTGGGGAAATTTAAGCAACGCCAGCAGGATCCTAAGAGGCCTTGAGCAGAGCAGCCTCCTCTTTGAAAAGAAGCTCCACAAACAGGGTCGGTCCCTTCTGGAGACCCCCCCCCCAAGCTTCTGCCTATCCTGAAAAGCTGGAGGAGTTGCACCACTATCTTGGAAACTGGTTGCCAGGCATGGAATATTCCAGCTATGCCAAGAGAGTCCAAGCAGACATGCAGGGCAGGTTGTTGGGACCACAGAGGAAAGATGGAGCAAGCAACTGGACTTAGGATGCTCTTTAGCAAAATAAAAATAGGAATGCTTTGGTGTCTCATATTTGTCAGCTTCCTTACATAATATCTGTAATGAAAAATGACCCCAATACCTACATGAGGTTTGGTCACATGAAACCTGCTTGTTTTTGAGAGCACAGAAGCACCTCACAAATGGCAGGAAAGGCTCCTGCCCGGTTTCTCACGCTGATCAGCTGACAGCTTGCAAGCGTGATTAGGTTTCCGCCCTGCCACTGCAAAGGTCATTACTGGTTGCTCTTTCAATCTGGCTCCGGTTTAAAATTCAGATCTTGCGGAAACAGCCAGAGCTGCCATCTTTATTCTATTCCTTTTGCTTCTAACATTGCCTCCCACCCAGCGAGCTAGTCATGCCTGCTCCCTTATCAATCTCCTCACTCTGGCTAGTTATGAGCAGATTTCTCAAGTAGGTGGGTGTGAACCTAATGCATATCCTGAGTTCTTCCAACAGGCTTCCAATAGGCTTCACCTAAGAGGATTTTTCTGCCTGGGAATCTGTCTAGTGCAGGAAACCATGCATATAAATCATAACATATTGATATTTTGTTGTATATAGCATAGAATTGTGGAGTTGGAAAGGACACTGAGGATCATCCAGTCCAACCCCCGCAATACAGGAATATGCAGCTGTCCCATACAAGGATCGAACCTGCAACCTTGACATTCTCAGCACCATGCTCTAACCAACTGAGCTATCCTGTGTGTCCAAGAAAGGCATTCATGGCTCCCAGCCTCTGTACAGGTAGCAAAACAGAGAGGCACCTGTGACGTGCTATGGAGCACAGCAAACAAATTGGAATGGATTCAGAGGACGCCAAAAAAGATGGAATGGAAAGCAAGTTGTCCCCTGAGGAAAGTTGAAGGAACAAGGTAGGTTTAGCTGGGAAAAGAGAAGACTGAAGAGGAGGAAGAATATGGGAGTACAGTACTCTTTTTGCAGGCAAGATGCAAAGACTGGCGTTCTCTGCAGCTCCAAAAGGCAGGGCTAGACTAAATAACCTTACATTACAGGAGGGGAGATTTGGGCTGAAAACGAGGAGAACCCATTGGATTGTAAGAGCAGCTTGGAAACAGGACCAACGACCCTGGATGGGTAGCTGGGCTCTCTCCTGCTGGAAGTACTTGAACAGAGGCCACCCAGGGAGGTGGGTGAAGCAGCAGCAGCTCTGGATTTCTAGCACTGAAGGAGTGGTGCTGGACAAGGTGTCCCTCCCTAGTTCTAGGTACACACAAGACTCCCAAGGAAGAGTCACCAACTCCCAGAGGTCACCATTACTCCAGTTTTAGAGATGGGGAATCACAAGTACTGGTTGGCCCACATCTACTATGCAAGTTTATGATGAAGCTGCCCTGCGCTAGCTTAGACTCACTCTCACCATCAACATATTTGTAGCCACACCAAATAGGGCGACAGGAATGCAACAGTATCAGAAGACAGCTTGCATTTCCTTTAACAGGATGCTGCGTGCAATGGGTGCTGGGGCAGAAGAGACTTAGCAAGAGAGGGAAAACTCACACAGAAAGCCTTTTGTTGGGAAGGTGGAAGATCCAAGCGAAGACTGAAGCAGGAAGCCCTTATAGATACAGGACCTTCACCCCAACACCACCACAAAGGAAGGTGCTTTCTGTCCATACACAACTAGGAAGGAGCATGCCTGCTGCCACTGCAGTTTTCCTTTGGATTTGGTATCATTTACTTTAAACAAGATGCAAGTGAAGGTTTCAGTTTGCACTGGGAGGAGTCAGCCTGGCCTCTTGTATATACCAAAATGCCACTGGCCAGGCAGCCAGGAAAGTGGGGTGCCTTCCCATTGTGCTAATATGCCTTCTTAAAGAGCAGCTCCCCCCCCCAAAAAAAGGAAGATGAACCCAACTCCACCCTGTTATCAGTGCAATGCTCTTTAGTATAATTGCAGTCTTTGTATTTTGCCCTTGTTTGCAAACTTTTGCCACCCCAGAAGGAATTGCAGTGACCTTTGGCTGATGTAACGAAACGCTTGATTATGTTGTTTACAGAAACAGCAAGGAAGAGGGTTTGGTTCCAGGAGCCTGCCAGCCGGAGTCCCAGCACCTGCAAGACTGAGAAGCCCAGGAAGTTTGATGCGCAGATCCCTGGAGCCGCCCCCACCCCAAGCAACCTCATGCAAGCAGATGGCACATGCATCCCTTTCCTCCCCTGCTTCTTTACTGGTGCCAGAGTCAAACTGGTTTACTCTCCAGGAAAAATCAGGGCTGACTTTCCATTTATTGCCATTTTTAATGGAATAACGCCTCCCACATTTTAAAAAATAGGCATTTCGAAATTAGAGGAAGGGAAGAATATGCGAAACCTTTTATACACCAATCGGAAGGGAAGCAGCTTTGGGGGCTTTTAGGGTCCCCAAAAGGAGAAAGGAAAGGCACATATAAGCAAGAAATAAAAACTTTCGCCTCCCCTCCCTCTCCGAAGGACAGTGCCACGGTAAAGCGACCCTGCCCCGGTCGCTGCTGCTGCCCTAACCTCTGCGGGAAATGGGCCTGGCCGGGGTGGGTGGACAGCGCCGGCGAGGACCCTGCTGCTTAGCAGGGCAACATGCGGGGGCGGAAAGGGAGCTCTTGGCGAAGGCGGCGGCGGCGGCGTCAGGGCAGCTACATGGGCAGAAAGTGGAACCCGCGCCGCTTTCGTCTTTGCTGCTGCGCTTGGCTATCGGGCTGAACCAGCGGCAGGCTTGGGGACCGATCTCTGAACACGTGCAGAGCGCCTCCCTCTGGGATCGGGTGCCACCTCGCGCAGGATTCAGCCTGGGATGCCCCTTTCTCCGCGGGGTCCGGGAAAGAGCAGGCAGTCGAGGAAGGCTGGCACGATGCCCAGGTGGCTCACCTGTCACCCTCTCGGTGTCACCCTCCGAGGGCGCTGCCCAGACGCACCGCTTGCCCCTCCCCACCGGGACCCCCTGGAGCCGGGCAGCCAAGCGCCTGCCCCCGCAGCCTGGGCTGGCAGGAGACCCGCTCCTCGCCCCGCCCCGCCCCTGCTTACCCCGTGCCGGCGGGCCTGCTCGTTGAGGGCTCTCAGCCAGGCTCGCTGCCAATTCTCGC
Source organism: Podarcis gaigeae (assembly GCF_964106915.1). NCBI lineage: Eukaryota > Metazoa > Chordata > Lepidosauria > Squamata > Lacertidae > Podarcis > Podarcis gaigeae. The sequence goes on along the minus strand of NC_139692.1, from coordinate 16,813,075 downwards.
GGAAGGCTCGGAAGGCGAAGAGCGACGCCAGCAAGCCGCGGGCCCCCGCCGCCGCCGCCCCCTCGGAGCCGGCCGCTTCCCGGGCCGAGCCCAGGCGCCGCAGGGATGCCCAGAGGCCGGCGGCCGCAGCCGCAGCTCGGCCCCGCGACGGCAACGGCGCCTCCTTCTCCGGCCGGCGCCGTCCTCGCCACAAGCCGCGGGCGAACTGCAGGAGCCAGGCCGAGACCGTGAGCAGCGAGGCGGCGAACAGCAGCACCAGCGCCGCCCAGCCCAAGCTCAGCCCCGGCTCCGGCTCCGGCTCCGGCTCCATGGCGGTGGCTCACGGGGCGTCGCGGCACATCGCGCTCCCTCTCGGGCAGGGGCGTCGAGGAAAGACAGCCGCTTCCTGCCTCCTTCCGCGCCGGCTTCGAGCTACAGGGGGAGGCGCGCAGCGCTCTCCTTCCTTCCTTCTCGCCTTCCTTCCCGACCGTGCTGGGCGGAGCGCGTTGGAGCTGGAGACGAGCTGCCCTCGACGGCCAGTAGCGGCTTAGCTGGGCAGGGCCAAACGCTGCTGGTGGTGCTGCTGCCGCCGCCTCTCCCCTTCCGCTCTCCTCTCCCTCCCTCCGACCTCTTAAAGGCGCAGAAAGGAGCGCACCGGACCTCCAGCTCGGAGGCCACCGAGGGCAGCTGCTACTGGAAAGGAATGAGGCAGCCCAGGGGAATCCTTCGACAAGCCGCCCACTCGGTAAGGGTACCGTCTGAGGGTATGCGAGGAGCCGGCGGGGGTTACCTGGAAGCGGGTCTGGCTGGCCGGCCAAGATGCGCAGAAAGAAAGAGGCGGCTCCTGCCTTGGGGACCAGGATGACATAGGAAAGGGGAACGTCCGCAGGTCGACGACCGTCGATCATGCCTGTGGAAGCCGGGACGTTCCTTTGCAGCTCGAGCCTAACTTTATGACAGGAGGGGTGTTTAGGATTCCTTCCCAGGTGTGGCTACTGGGAGCGAAGCCGAGCTGAGGTCCCCGGGGAGAGGAGAACTCTGGGTGCTCTGGACGCGTCTAGGGAGGTGGGGACCTGGGCTGGGGGTGAAACCAGGACCTTGGCTCCACTAGTAGACTTTTTCTCTTTTCTGATTTTGTAATCGAGCAGGATATGGCAGGGACGTTGGGATGAGGGTGGCTGTTGATCTGTAGTAACCGAAAGATCTGAGGGGAAGTACCGTGGCACTGAGGATCCGCGACGGGTGGTTCTGAAATGTGGATCGCGGGCACCATTCTGTTGCGGCAACATGCGGAAATAAGAGCCTTCTGCAGAAATGTTGGACTCCAACTCTCACCACCATACAGTATGATTCACAGGGCTGATGGGAGTTGTAGTTGAAAACATCTGGAGAGCATCATGTTGGGGGCGGCTGGTCGTGTGGCACCTTAAGAGATTGGCGGGTTCTGCTACAGTAGATGTTGAAGGTTCCAGAAGATGTCTTGACTGTTTTTTTGCAGGAGGTTATCACCGTTTGGAATAGGGGTGTGGTTTTCTCGTGGCCCTCCAGATGTTGCTGGGATGCCAAATGGCCATCATCCCTGACTACTGGCCATGCTGGCAGGGGCTGCTGGTAGTCCAAAACATCTGGAGGGCATTGGGTTGGGGTAGGCTGGTCGTGTGTCATTTTATAGCATCATCCGAAACTAGGGTGCCTAACCTGTGCTCCACCGGTGCCACCACCACCACGTGTTGTTGGGATTACAACTCCCACCATCCCTGAAATGTGCTGTGCTGGGTGAGGCTGACGGGAGTAGGAGTCCCGAGAACATCTGGAAAAAAACAGGTTTTCCCTCCCGGACATAGAATTTTAGGGAAGAGCTCCCCCTCGTGAGATTTACTAAGAAGCTGCTGTCCCTTTAAATGGCCCCGCTTGGCTCTGGAGCGCCTCGCCGAGCCAATCAGCAGCTAGGTGACGTGTAGTTTAACGAAACGTCCAAGGGCAGTTGTCACGTGATCCTCGGGGGCCGCCATGTTTGGTGTGGGCGTTCCTTACAACTCTGTGACCGTCGTATTTCCTCCGCCAAACCTGTCAAAGAGTTACGGTCACCGGATCTCTCGCGGCACATGGGGCCCGGCTTTGAGGATCTGATATGCCACACCGTCGAGTAGCCAGTAACGAAGATGGCGTCCGCGGCTTCACAACGCGTGGAGTGCGTTTTGTAATATGCTCGCACTGTGTGGGTCGCGCTAGGATTTGGCGGTGTAACGTCATATAATGTCCGGGTGGAAACTCCAGCCAAGCTTATAGGGACGTTAAAAGGAAATCCCCCGCGCCCTTGCCAGAGAGACTCCCTTCCCGAGTCTCGACGACAGCTGGATCAAGCCGGTGTTTCGGTGCAGACGGGCAGGAACCCAGGGCAGCATCCTGCGCCTCTGGTAGGCCGGAGTCTGGCCACTTTATTCGGGCAGGGAGGGTAGAAATTTGGGTGCCGTGGAGCAGACAGAACACGAAAGTCTACCGTCTTCCAGGTGGTGTTGGACTCCTATCAACTCCACCCAGCGTGGCCAGTTGTCAGGGATGATGGGAGTTACAGTCTAGCAACATCTGGAGGACCCCTAGTTTAGGAGGAGACAACTGTACCCCATCACCAGGAACAGTCCAGAGAGCTCATGGAATCGTAGAAACATAGAGTTGGAAGGGACGCTGAGGATCATCGCGTCCTACCCCCTGCAGTGCAGGAATATGCGGCTGCCCCATATGGGACTCAAACCTGCAACTTCAGCGTTAACAATGCCACACTCTAATCCACTGAGCTATCTAGGTCTATATCCTATTCATTGGCACACTTTGCTGTTTCAGCAAAGTGGGTGGGGCAGTGATTTATGGGCCCCAGATTGCTTGATCCCAATGTGCTTTTTTGTCAGTGGTCATCTTAGACACACCTGTGGTGATCCCCCCTCCATGGGCAGGATGATCCCATTTGTGGCTAAGGTGTGCATTCACATCATCTGAGGAGAGTATGAAATGCATGTAAATTTTGCATTCAGTATGAATTGTTGGTTACCAACTATTTTTTTATTCTTAGTTATGAAGATCCATCACTATGGCTGCTGCTGAAGCAGGAACCTTTTACCAGTGGTTGTGGCCTAAGGGTCCCTTCTCTGTTATGTTACTTCTGACAAGAGGTGTCTGCTGTGGCTGTCCCAGATAGGCTACGACTGGAAGAAGTGCACGGACGACAGACAGACTTCCTTGGCTTATTGTCTTTGTCATTTGGGAGCACCCAGATCCAGCTCTGAGATGGGGAGGCTGCTAACCACCCCCCTGCTGATCAATTTCTTTGGCTCCCTTGTGGGCTTTGTAGCAACACTGACACTTATTCCAGCCTTCAAGGATCACTTCATTGCTGCCAAGCTCTTTGGGATTGATTTGAACAAAACTTCCAAGCAACCCATGTGAGTAGCTCTTGATTTTCCTGTATTCAGTTTTGATCCAGACTGCACTTGGAGGCTGCCAGGTTTGGGGCCTGAGAGGAAGTGTGGGGCTCTGATCTGGTGCAGGCATACTGGGGCCCTGTGTAAAGACTGATAATCCTGGGCTGGATCTCATACTCCCAGAGCTGGCAGTCAGCAGTCAGTAAGGAGAATTCCCTTTTTCTCATTGTGCGTTCCAGCTTTCTTTCACCTAAGTCTTAACCCCTAACCCGGCACCCCAGTAAGCAGGACAGGCAAGGTCCTGGTGAGATGAGTAGCGCAGAGAAAACATGAAACTAACCATAATTACCTTGAATTTCTGCTTATCCCTCAAGAAAAAAGGGCATTTTCGCTGGCCAGGTTTAATTCAAATCCATCAAACCTCCTTTGGGGAAGGTTCTCAGGCAGGGTGGAAGGAGAAAGAACTTGCCCATGTGAAGACCACCTGGTGGAAACCCTTACACATATGGCTCTCAATTGTAAACTATATGCTGATCTCCGCCAGCAATTTCTAGATCAACTTTGTATCCCCAAATGGAAACCAGAGTCAGAGGTCATACATTTTCTATTACTATCAGGAGCTCACCAAGTTAGTGGCTAAATATCTCTATTTGGTTTTTGTCGTCGAAATAGACTGCAGATGTCCGATCTCCCTAGAGACAAAGAGATGTGACGATAGACTGCTCTGCCTCCTTTCTTTTTGGCAAATGTTTGTGCCACTGGGGAAGTGGTAATTCTGTATTGATTTGTTTTAGATGTTGTATATGATGCCAATAAAAGGTTTTACGGAGGTACCCATTACCTTCTGTGTTGTCTTTTCCCAGCCCGGAGTCCCAAGGTGTCATAAGTGGAGCAGTGTTCCTGATCATCCTCTTCTGCTTCATCCCAGTGCCCTTTCTGAGCTGCTTTGTGGAAGAGCAATGCAAGGCATTCCCACACCATGAGGCGAGAGTGGCTGTATTGGGTGGAGCTTGGAAGGGATTGGGGTGGGGGTGTTAAGGCTTGAGTCGACTAGATAAGTGCAAGGGGCAGGACTCTTACAGCGTCTCCCTACCTTGCAGTTTGTGGCCCTCATTGGCTCCCTCCTCGCCATTTGCTGCATGATCTTCCTGGGCTTTGCGGACGATGTTCTCAATCTGCGCTGGCGCCACAAGCTGCTTCTGCCCACCATGGCATCCTTGCCCCTGCTCATGGTCTACTTCACCAACTTTGGGAACACCACCATTGTGGTGCCTAAGCCCTTCCGGATGTTGTTGGGCATGCACTTAGACCTAGGTAAGTAGCCCAGGGCTTGCCCAAGCAGGTCTGGTCTGAGAAACATGCTGAGCATTATCCCCATGGAGAATTATTTATTTATTTATTCATTCATTCATTCAACTTATACACCACCCTATACCCAGAGGTCTCGGGGCATTTCACAACAAGACCACAACATATAAAATCAAACCAAAAGCAGTATCCCAATAAACTGCACCACCCAAAGCCACATTCTAAAAGAGTGTTGGATGTCAATCAGATCAACCAAAGGCCTGGTTAAAAAAGAACATTTTTGCCTGGAGCCTAAAAGGGTATAATGAAGGCACCAGACGAACTTCCCTGGGGAGAGCATTCCATAGACAGGGAGCCACTGCAGGGAAGGCCCCGTTCTCATGTTGCCGCCCTCCAGACCTCTCGAGGAGGAGGCACACAAAGGGAGGGCCTCAGAAGATTATCTCAGGGACTGGGTCGGTTCATATGGGAAGAGGTGGTCCTTGAGGTATTGCGGTCCTGATGTTGCATGGTTGGTGGAATTTGAGTAAAAGTGGGTTTTCTCTTGCAGGAATCCTATACTACGTGTACATGGGGATGCTGGCTGTGTTCTGCACCAATGCCATCAACATACTTGCGGGCATTAATGGCCTGGAGGCTGGGCAGTCGCTGGTGATCGCTGCCTCAATTGTAACTTTCAACATCGTAGAGCTAAACGGTGAGAAAGATCTAATGTCAGAGGGCTGGCACATGGAGTTTCTAGAGTGGGATGATATTCAGTTCTTCAGGCTAGATGCAGAGCAAATGTGAGACTGCCCCTCAGCATACATGCTGGGATTGTAGTAGCAGCTGTGGGCTTGGTGTGGACTAGCACATGTGCAGCTAGACTCTCTGCAGTTGGTGCCAACTGGTTGACCTTCCTACTTTTTTATTTTTTTACTCCCAGGAGACTACAGAGATGACCACGTTTTCTCTCTCTACTTCATGATTCCCTTTTTCTTTACCACATTGGGACTGCTGTACCACAACTGGTAAGAAACTCCATGGAATTGAAAAAGCCAGCCTGTTTCCAATGGAAGTGGGTGTGTTTGGGGGAGGTTGCAGGCTTCTGAGTTCACTCATAGCAAGGCAGGCTATGGTGCCTTGATACAGCTGCCATTTTGAGGGTTTGCGTGGCTTGCATAATTCCAGTCAATGTTCTTGTAAAATTTCCAGAGCAGTGCCTTCTCTGGATTGCTTTGTGGGAGAATCTGGTGGCTACGAGGGCAGCTGCATTAGAAGGAGCTTCAAAGTGCTCAAATGTTCCCGTTTAGAATATTTAAACAAAAACACAAATGTGCTTGTAGGTCATACATGTGAAATCTAACTAAGAGGAAGATCCCCACCCTACCAAATGCCAACAAACACTACTGTAGGTGCAGCTTTCTGACACCACTGAAACTGGAATAAGCACTCCAGGACATAATCTCTTTCCTCTCATGCTGTGCCCAGTGTTCCACAAACTGTTTCCTCTTCCTACATCCTTCACCACTCCACATTTAACAACAACAATAACAACACCACACACACACACACACACACACAGAATTAAATCTTGGCTCCCAAACACCAAAAACTCAGATGTAAGTGCTCCATTTTTTTAACCTTTTCCAGGAGCCAAACATCCAACACGACTTCTGCTTGAGTGCAGGAAGCTCTTGCAGCCAATCGGAAGCTGTGCCTTGGTTGTCGAACATTTCAGAAGCCAAATGGGCTTCCGGAACGGATTACGTTCAACAACCAAGGTTTGACTGTAATATGTTTTCAATTCATAAAGTCCATAGAGACCTCTACAGGTCAGTTACATTCTGCGTGAGATGATGCTGTCATAGGAATTGTGAGGCTGTGGGGGGAGAAAAACTAATTTAACCCAGCAAGCTCTTCCCTCTCTCACACACAAACAAAACTCACTGCAATTAACTGAATGCAACCAACCATGCTCTGGGCTCTCCAACCTCATGCACCTCCAACAAAAACAAACACGTTATTTACATTTGACATCATAATGAGTGCCTGGAGTGACCCCCTGCTGGGTCTTCTTCTGCAATGCATTGCCTGTGTTCTGACTGACTGTCTCTCCTCCGGCTGAGCGCAGGTATCCATCCCGTGTGTTTGTGGGTGACACCTTCTGCTATTTCGCCGGCATGACCTTTGCTGTGGTGGGGATCCTCGGGCATTTCAGCAAAACCATGCTGCTCTTCTTTATCCCACAAGTGCTCAACTTCCTCTATTCATTGCCACAGCTGTTCCACATCATTCCTTGCCCACGCCATCGGCTGCCCAGGTAAAAACAACAACAACAACAAAAACCCTTCGCTCCCTGTTAGATGCTGCCGTGCTTTGTGTGCAACTAGAGCACCACAAATGTAGTCCTTGGCTTCTAACCAAGGGATGTTGAGAACTGTAGTTCGATAAAGGGGTTAAGGGTAAGGGGACCCCTGACCATTAGGTCCAGTCGTGGCCAACTCTGGGGTTGCACGCTAATCTCACTTTATTGGCCGAGGGAGCTGGCGTACAGCTTCCAGGTCATGTGGCCAGCATGACTAAGCCACTTCTGGTGAACCAGAGCAGCACACGGAAATGCCGTTTACCTTCCCGCCAGAGCGGTACCTATTTATCTACTTGCACTTTGATGTGCTTTTGAACTGCAAGGTTGGCAGGAGCAGGGACCGAGCAACGGGAGCTTACCCCATCGTGGGGATTCGAACTGCCAACCTTCTGATCGGCAAGTCCTAGGCTCTGTGGTTTAACCCACAGCACCAAGGGGTTAGGGAATCACTATCAAAGGCTGGAAAGCAGTTGTAAATGCCAGTTTCCAAGAATATTTTGTTGAGGCCTGGATAGTGTAAATATGCCCTTCAAAGCTGCCTGTTTTCATAGGAAATGGATTGGTGAGAGTCTCCTAGGTTGGGTACTTTCATCCATTCCTGGCAGAGCCTCATCCTGCATTCTTTCTCCCATTGTTTCCCTTTTCATTGCTGACGGGAGCCTATCTCTCTGCAGATTCAATCCGGACACAGGAAATCTAGAGATGAGCTATTCCAGATTCAAGCCCAAGAACCTCTCTCCCTTGGGAGCAAATATCCTCAAGGTAAGGATAGAATAATATAACCTTCCATATTCTTTGATAGCTCAGCTGAAAGAAAAGGCTTTGAGAACCAGTTAGAGGGGAAAGTGTAATGGGGAGGGGTTGTGTAAGAGAGAAAAGTTGCAGTGGAGGTAGGAGCACCCAGGTTTACTTTGGGCTAATGAAATACAATTGGGTGGAACACTTGCTGCTTCTTTCGCTTAATCCTAGAGCAGCACCAGTAACAAAGGTTCTCTCCCCAGATATCTGAGAAACTCCATCTAGTGGATGTGCATCAAGGAGTGGACAAAGATGGAGAATTCACAGAATGCAACAACATGACGCTCATTAACTTTGTGATAAAGCTTATAGGACCAACCCCTGAGCGAACCCTGACCCTTCTGCTGTTGCTGATGCAGGTAAGAGGCACTGGGAGAAAGAGCAAGCCGGTGTGAAAAGTTTTGAATAATGCTGTATCTCTGTATCTCAAATGGGTTGGTAATCCAGCTCCCTTCTCTGAGTTAAAATTCAGTAGGCATTGAGCCATATCAACTGCCACATAATTTTTAATCAAACATTGATGCGAGGGTGGGGGTGGAGAGAGAGCAAAAAGATTTGCCCTTCCTCTAACCTGCCAGATCCAATTTCATGGTGTTGACAACTATGTGGGCAATATCTCATCTTCTCGGATTATACAATGCCCTTTGCCTCTGTTTTATAGGTTGTAGGGAGCATCATCGCCTTTTCTATCCGGTACCAGCTCGTGCGGCTGTTCTATGACGTCTGAGCAGCCCTTGCCCTGTTGGTGCTTGCTGGTGGACTGCCTCGCAGCTCTCTCCCACATGGCCCACAGCTGCACTTGCCCCAGGGCAGTCAGCCTTCCTTCGCAAGAGGGAGAAAGGCTTCTGGGGGGACTTTGGGGATGCACTGATGTCTTGTGGGCTTTTGTATCCATTTGGAGAGCATCTGCTGCTGCTGCTACTCCTGTTATAGGAACTGCACTTTGTTTGTATGTCAGTACTCTCTCTCTCTCTCTCCTGTATACTGACAGGGGAGGAGACGCCATAATTTGGGGTGGCAGGAGGGTTGGCTTTTGAATATCTTTCTGCAGTGGAGCATTGTGCTGCTACCCTGAAACACAAACAGAAGCAAACAGGCAAAAAAATGCATGTAAGCAGAACTCAGCTCTCCCTATTGCAATGCTCCCCACTTTCCCTGCATCTTTTGTCCTTCAAGTCTCCTGCTGTGAGAGAGAGCGAGAGAGAGCTACGTTATGCTCTAGGAGTAAGTGTGTGTGTCCCTCCACAACAGAAGGAAGCAAATTTCCCCATCAGGCTACCTGTAAGTACTTGAGCAAGGCTTCACTGTCAAAATATTGATAGAATCAAAGCACCAGACAGCTCTGATGGGGGCTTGGGCTTTGCAATTGCAGTTTCCCTCCTAGTTTGTGCTGTGTTTGTTTTGAAGGACTTTGTTTTTATAGTCTCATGGCTAATGCAGTGCCAAAACAGTGACCCCGAAGCTCCCGCAACCAAAGTGGGAAGGAATTCCGATTGAACCTGGTGGGACTGACTTCAATTCAAACCTCCTTAAGATCCTGTTGACGGTCTATTCAGGGCTGCTCTTCTAAACCGTTTCTATACTACTGTCCAACTCTCTCTCACAAACCCAAATGAAGATGATTTGGTATAGTGCTTTTTGGTTTCGTTGTCTTTTGCTTAAACGGAGCTGGCCTGAGTGTTGAAATGGAGGAGGAGGCCTGGATTAGCTGGAAGTGACATCTTGCGGATGGAAGAGGAAAGAGGGAGGAGGGAATGGAGAATAATACATCACCCAGGTGACATCCTAGCTTTTAGTCATGAGGGAAGGACAAATGACTGAAGGAAGAGCAATCTGAGCAATCTTAGGTGCACAACAAAGTTTTCAAGCTTTCTCAGCCAACTATCCCTCTAGAACAGGCATGTCCAACTCCCAAGTGACTGTGATCTACTCCCAGTATAAACATTCTGGAAGTGATCTACCCATGGCGGGGGGGGGGGGGGGGAGAGAGCAAAGGTTTTTGACCTTTTTTTAGAGGGAGCAAAGACAAAGTTGATGACCTTTTTCTAGGGGCGGGGGCTAAAGTTGATAAACTTTTTAAATTTCAGATAGGTAGCCATGTTGGTCTGACACAGTCAAAATAAATAAAATAAATAAATTATCCAGCAGCACCTCAGAGACCAACTAAGTATGTTCTGGGTATAAGCTTTTGTGTGCATGCACACTTCTTCAAATACCACTTTGTAAAGGGAGAAATAGCAAAGCTTGTAGAGCTCACCTACAACAACAACGCAGCTCCTCAACAAAATATTCATTTCACACAACAGGAAGAGTGGCGGCAGGGACTGTCTCTCCATTTCTAATCACTACCGCCAATCAAAACGGATCCCGCAAGCGACCAGGATCATCCTGGGATCAACTGGTTAGACATCCCTGTTCTAGAACATCTACCATGAAGTGCACCCTAGCTACTTCCCCTTCTAGCAGAGCCAGGGCAGCCCCCTTCCCCAAGCTGCTGGGACCTCTGTTACTCCCCCTACCCTTCCATTGCTTTCTCTTAATCCACACTATTCTCCAACATCCATTTGCAGCAGCAGGGCCAATGGCATGGGTGTAGCAAGCATTTTTGTTTTTTTTTTGGGGGGGGGAACCCACGTGATTGGTCATTTAGTTAAGTATTTCTATTGTTTTACTTGATCTAGAGGGGGTAACTGTCCCCCCTTGGCTAATGGTGAGGGAGGATCAGAAGTCATCTTGCCATACTTCCTACTGTCTTTGAGAGATGAAGTTGGAAACTAGATTATATTGCCCCACAAACGTGGGATCTTGCTAGAGAGCTGTATCTTTCTCTGATAGCTCTTCACATGGAGAGCAAGATGCACTTTTTCTACCAGGTTTTGGGCTGATTATCTACTTGTTCTTCTTCCTACTACTATGGGTGCTCGCTTTTAAAAGTAGCATTTACTTTGGGGGTTAACAGTTTAGAAAAGTGGTAGATAACACAAGTGCACATTAATGTATCTGAAGAAGTGTGCATGCACACGAAAGCTCATACCAAGAACTGACTTAGTTGGTCTTTAAGGTGCTACTGGAAGGAATTTTTTTTGTTTTGACTATGGCAGACCAACACGGCTACCTATCTGTAACTGGCACATTAATGTGTACATGATGAATGTGTGTTGGCAGACCCTGATTTTCTACCTGCTGCAGACATACGAAGCAGCAGTAAAGGAGGGGTGGCAGTGGCTAGCTACCTTTCATGAGCACAGCCAGGGAGGTGCAGAGACAGCTGCCCCCGCCCAAATCAAGCAAATAAATCTAAATACAGTAGTGAACTAACTGACCAGATCATTTGGTTCTTCCCCTCACCCCCCAACATAAAGCCTGCCACTCCTAAAATAAATCCTGATTCTGCTCATGCTGCATTTCCTGTTTAAGGTGGAGCTAAAATCGAATGCCAAATACCTCCCCCACATTTAAATTTGGCGCGCGTCTTTCCTACTGGCTCCGCAAACCAACCAATGGGCGAGCAGATAACGATCCGTGCGCCCAATCCCTGCGTTCGCCTGACGCAGCCGAGGGCCAATGGGAATGCTAAAAGGTTGCGTCCAATGAGAAGAAAGAGCGGCGGCTATAAATGGGTAGGAAAGCGCGGGCTTTCTTTCCCCATTCATTCTTCGGTGTCTCGTTCACCTTTGGCGCCAGATCTTTCAGCGGAGAAGCATGTCGGGCCGCGGGAAAACCGGGGGCGGCAAGGCTCGGGCCAAAGCGAAGTCGCGCTCGTCGCGGGCCGGGCTGCAATTCCCGGTGGGGCGCGTGCACCGGCTGCTGCGGCGCGGCCACTACGCGGAGCGGGTCGGGGCCGGGGCGCCCGTCTACCTCGCCGCGGTGCTGGAGTACCTGACTGCCGAGATCCTGGAGCTGGCGGGCAACGCGGCGCGGGACAACCGCAAGACGCGCATCGTACCTCGCCACGTGCAGCTGGCCGTGCGCAACGACGAGGAGCTCAGCCGCCTCCTGGGCCGCGTCACCATCGCGCAGGGCGGCGTCCTGCCCAACATCCCCGCCGCCCTTCTGCCCCGCAAGGCCGGCGCTGGAGGAGGAGGAGCGGCGAGCGGAGCGGCGCCGAGGAAGAAAGCCACCCAGGCCTCCCAGGAATACTAGGCGGGCGAGCAGCAGCAGCCTCTGGACGGGACTCCGGTAGCAGCCGGCGAGGAGCCGGCGAGGGATGGACACGAGGACGGGTCACGCAACCCCCCTGTTTTCCTTGGGGTTTGGTTTGGGACAAGGGTCAGGCGCCGGGACTGAGCGCATGGTTGCCTGGCCCACAAACGGATTGCTGAACTGGGTGGAGATCCCGTTGAAATTACGTTGCAGGGATCGCGGTGTTGGCTTTTCTTTTATTAAACGAATTTGCGCTGTTTAAACTGGGCTTGCTTAAGTTTATATGGGTGGGGGCAAGCCGTTTAGAAAATAAGCGGCAGGTGAGCTCTGCAAGGTTTCGCAAGAGCTACGTTCAGTGCACCAGTCTCAGTAGGCTGTATGATAACTCTTTATGAAGAAATTCTTACATTCTTGCACTTTGCCAGGTTCAAACTCTGGGGAAGACTGGGATTGCCCCTTGCCTGAAGGCATCTGCAGGACCTTTGCCCGTTACTATAAACAGTACTGTACTGAGCTGCATGAGCCAGTGGCCTGGCTGAGTGTAAGGCAGCTTCCTGTGTCCTCTTGGTCCTTACCATAAAAAGTTGAGGGTGTGGTATAGAAAAGCAGAGAGAGGAGTATCCACTGGTGCAGATTAAGATTAATGGCAGCCCAAAGCAGCATGGCTAACAGGCAGGAGAAAGGTCATTGTTGGCTTGGCATAGAAAACAGGTGGGCTTTCCCCCACCCCCCAATTAGACCATGCTGACTGGGACTGACATTTGTTTGGTGAAAGCAGCCAAAGGGAACTCTCTTTCCTAACTTAATGGACTTTCCTGCCATTAGGCAAAAGGGTATTAAATTAATGGAGGTGACAGATGGCTCTGTGGAGCTTACAGCTTCCTGCATCTCGCTTTCATGTCCTGCTTATTGTATGGGTGCCTGGAAGCAGCTAGTTAGCCACTGTTGGAAAGAGGATGGAGTTCTGGAGATCATTTGAGATTTACAAAGTTTTCTTTCTACCCACCCTTTCTTCATGACGGTTCTATTATGACCAGGCAGGTTTGCTCCTTCCTGCTAAAGCCCTTTGGTGATTGTTTTGCAATACTCAGGTGAAAACAGGTCTGTTTACAAACTCAAAGAATTCTGGAAATTGTGGTTGGTTAAGAGTGCTGGTATTGCAGCTCCCGGGGGCAGACTGTGGTTCCCAGGGTTCTTTGAGGGAAAGCCGTGTGCTTTAAAGGAGCTGGCATGCATACGCAAGTAAGCCGCAGTAAATTCAGCTATAGCTAAACAAATAAGAATTCCACTACTTTCAGTTTAAATCTCTTTAATCCATTTGGCAATAATTAAAAAAATATACACTTCATTCTATGCAACTGTACCAGGTTACATTATTCCTTACAGCAATCAATGAAGGCACCAACTTCTTTTAAATGGTTCTCATTCTCAAAATTCAGGCTGTGTGTTAAAGGGAGTGTGATCCCTGCCAGCATGAATCTTCCATTGGAGGCTACAGCATGAGTCAGTCCTTAGCAGCACAGGTAAACTGTGGCGTAGCTACCATAATAAATTAAGATTCCCTTCACCGAGAGGGCAGTGGTTGATTTGCAAGAGACTTCATTGCTTCCATGAAGGACAACGGCTACAGCTTGACATCCACGTCAGGCCCCCATCAGGCATCGTTGAGCTGTCGGGCCACGTTGAGGATGTGCTTTGCCCCTCTGCTCAGGAGGAGCTCAGCCACCTGAATGCCTAACTTCTCTGCAGCCACTTGAGCAGACTGAGAGAAATTCTTTGCAGTGATGCCAACATGCTGGATGTCATCGTTGGGGCCATCTTCATTCTGAAAAGTAAAAGTAAGATGCAAAATTCCTTAGCCAGCAATAGGACATTTGAGGGTTAGAGGCAGCAATTCAAGATTCACATTTATTGAAGGATAGTGGGGGATGCTGTGGTCTAAACCACTGAGCCTAGGCCTTGCCGATCGGAAGGTTGGTGGTTCAAATCCCCGCGATGGGGTGAGCTCCCGGTGCTCGGTCCCAGCTCCTGCCAACCTAGCAGTTCAAAAGCACATCAAAGTGCAAATAGATAAATAGGTACCACTCCAGCGGGAAGGGAAACAGCATTTTCGTGCGCTGCTCTGGTTTCGCCAGAAGCGGCTTAGTCATGCTGGCCACATGAGCCGGAAAAACTTGTGGACAAACGCCGGCTCTCTCAGCCAGTAAAGCGAGATGAGTGCTGCAACCCCACAGTCATTCACGACTGGACTTAACTGTCAGGGGTCCTTTTAGTGAGCCTCCTCAAATTTAACATTGGTTTTGTATCCTGCAGTAAAATTAGAGGAGGGAAAACAACCCATATAAACAAGATGCTAGGATTGTACAGCTGGTCTTTTAATGGAGGTGGCTGAACAAGTGTGACTAACACTATTGGCCAAAACATCTATGAGCTTGTTAGCATATTACAATAAGCCATGGTTTAGTGTGAATGAGGAGCATGCTACTGCATACTTTGCAATAGTTCCTGCTTCACTCCTGTGAAGCAAACCAGGAAGTTGCACTTAAGCTTTGCTTCCTGTTAACACTGAAATCCAGGATTAGGGTCTGTTGCTGCCTTACATACAGTGGCTTGTTTGGGAGCAACAGGCCAGTGTCTCCGTTTTGGATATAATAGGAAACAAAGCTTAAATAAGGTGTGGGGAAGCTTTGTCCCTCCAGATATTACTGAACTACAATTTCCATCAGTCTGAACAAGCAGGACCCATTGCCAGGAATGATGGGAAGCGTAGTTCAGCAACAGCCAAAAGCTCCCCACACTTTGCTTAGATGTAGTTTTATTGGGGGGTTTTCTCTCTGTGTCATGGGAGGAGCCAAGCAGAAAGGTTTTCCCCTGTGTGGAAGCCTAGAAAATGTGCTGTTTTGCAATACAGTAGCGAGTACCTCATGTGGGAAATAATTCATGCTTGCTTGCATGGTCTCACGTAGGCTCTCTGATCCATCAAGGCTGTAGACTGCTCCAGTCAAATATAACTAGGGAAAATAAAGAGAAAACGTCAACAGCACCGCACACAGCTCTCCCTTTGGAGAAGGGATAGAGAAGGGAAAACCAAGGGATAGGCAGTGTGTGACATCTTCTACAAGAGTCTGGGATTCAGAATTAAGTCACCTTTTTTAAAAAGGAAGGGTCCTAGAAGGACAGGAAGGAATTATCAGGCTGGAAGCAGCAACTTAAACTTTTATGTGAACTACCAAATCTTCCAGGATGAGTGCTGAGACTGATCCAGTCAAAAGGGGAAATGAATGTCTGAAGTGGGGGGACTGCCAACTCAGCATTTTTAAAGTGGTTTATAAATGCTTTTTAATAATAACTATCAGCCACAGCCAATAGGATGATGGGGATTGGAACCACAGATTCCCCATCCCTGGCTAGCAAACAGCTAGTCGGTTGATAATAACCATAGATTATCTTCTGGTGATCCTTACAACAACCCTATAGAGTAGGCCAGTGTTGTTATCCTTGTATTGCAGGTGGAAGGCCAAGAAGGTGGGTCACATGTCATGAATGTGAGTTCACTGGTTCGAGGGTTCTTTGCTCCATCTCAGTCAGGGAACCCTTCATACCAAGCAGGGCTATTGCATCCAGCACAGGTCTCTCCCTCCACCAACTGCTTTCAATGCTGGGAGCGGCCCACAAACCATTGCTAAGAGAGACCCAGCCTGGCTGCTGGCTGGAAAAAACAAGGCCTATGGTATTCTGAATTGTCATTACCTGGAAGTCCTTCAGCACGGTGTTCACTGCCACAGGGACACTGCAGCCACCTTCCTGGAATGGAAAATGTCGGGGAGATGAATGACGCTGTTGCCAAGCCTCCCTCTTCATTTTACTTTTAATTAGCATAGCATACCACTTTTCCATATTACTAAACAAGGCGGTTCACAGCAACAAAATATACAACAAAGAACACACAACTTGTCATAACTTGATCCAATTAAAAAAGCCATAACATGGCATAACTTTAATGAATGACATATCAAAGTAATATTCAATAATCTATTTGACTATAATGGTACACAATAAAATAACTCAAAACATCAACCAATGATGACTAAACAAATTCACTCTTAACAATTGCAATAAACTATCAATAATAACCGCAAGTCACAATGCATGCCATGGGAAAGGATCAAACTGAGAAACAAATGCAACTCAGAACTATTTAAAAAAACAAAATCCCTGAATTCCTCTTCTCCCTGGGAAGGAAGCACCCCACTGCCCTGAGCCCCACATAAGCAGGTGGCTGCTGTGGCCTCCGATCAAGCACTTCCTGAAACCTACCAAGTGCTTCATGAAGGCCCTCTCTGCAATGCAGCGCAGCACCGTCTCACCGTCGTGCAGGACGGACACCATATCAAGGATCTCCTGGTCCCTGGCTCTCACCTCCACTGCTAGGGCTCCCTGGAGAAAGGAAGAGGAGCAGGGAAAGAGGCCCTTCTCAGCTTCTAGAACAGCCTAGTGGCTACGCAGCCCCCACAGCGTTCAAAGCCTCTGCTCTGCAACGACCAGGGTCAGCAGTCAGATAACAACAGGAGCAGTCTCTCTCTACTCTGTGAAGCAGGCTTGAGCTTGAGATGGAGACATATGACTACCAAAGCATCCACTACCCCTTTCCCCCACAAGCCCCTGCTAAAAACTGCTTTCAGTGGGTGGGTGGGTGGAAAGCCAGCCATACTGACCCATAAGAAAAATTACTAAATCCATATTATGCCAATGCCTTTATTAGGTCAACCAAAATGTCACAATATAGTGCAAGCTTTTAAGTTTCTGTGTTTTCTTTACTTCAGCCCAATGAATAGTTCTGGGGGACTCAAAAGCTGGCACAATATTTTGTGACATTCTGGTTGGCTTTAGAAAGGAATTGCCCTGTGATGGATTTTGGCATTTTTGTTGCTGGGATTTCCGAGAGACAAAAGAACATGTCTTCAAGGATTCCCACAATGCATACATTTCACCCACTTTTGGACAAGGGGCAAGCAAGGCATGCAGTGAAAAGAGAGCTTAGCAACATTTTTAAATTTGGGGAAACCCACTTTTACAGTTTACAGTTCATGCACTTTACAGTACATGGCCAGGATTGATTTGGGGGTGTAGGCCAACAAATTCTAGAGGGCCACAGGTTAGCCATACCTGCACAAATGGGAGGATGCAGAAGCTGGTACCCATCAGGGCAAGCGGCGCAGCCTCGGAGCACCAAGGCCATTTAACCTTCCAGCTTTGGGATTCACACCAGGTGAGAGTTTGCTCTCTAGAGAGAATTTGTTGGAATGTGTGCATAGCCTGACTTTGGGGTGCTCATTTGAGGGCGAGGAGCAGTTGGAGAAAGAGCGAAAGGCACCCTCAAGAAGAAGGGTGTGTTGGGGAGGCTCAGCTGTTCGCACACACAGCAGGGCCAGAACGGAGAGCACATCACATACTGTACCTGCCCAACTGCGTACAAGCAGTCTGCGGGGCTCAGGACCTGGAAGGAAGCAGAACGAGGGTTGGTGATGCTCAGAACAAAGGCGGAGCAAAATATTTTATTTATTTTAAATTTGTATTCAGCCCTATACACCTCAGGGCGTTTCACAAATTCATTCAGTTTATATATCCCAAAGGAATGCAGAAATCAGTGAGCATCTCAAGAACTGAAGACACAAGGAGGAGAAGCTCCCTGGGCACGATGAAGGGGCTGCGGCGGTGGCGGGAACGACGACGACACAACCTCCATCCCAATCTCTTGTGCCCTACTTACTTGACCAATGCGGCTGTCCCAGCCCATCCGCCTGAGGCCAGCCGCTGCCAGGACAATGGCGCTGAAATCCTCCTTCTCATCCAGCTTCTTCAAGCGAGTGTTCAAATTTCCCCTCTACAAGAAGGATTAAGGGAAAACCACAGAGATCCCTGGTTGGATGGCCCATGGCCTGCACTTCCAGAGCTGGCCACCAGGGAGGGTGTTCTAACATCACAGTCCCTCTCTGCAGGGGAGAAGGCGGCTCAAGACCTTAGCTCCTCTGCCAGGCCTCCGGGCTGCATCTCAGCACAATGCCTGGCTAGGCCCCGATTCAAAGCCAAGCCAGGGATGTGGGGCCTTGAAAAAGTTCATATTCAATATAACAGAAGCTGCATATTCAAAGGAATGGCCACATTCTCCACTAGGACATTCAACCTCCACAAGGTGTCCTTTTCGCACATGGTGGCAAAATTTGAGTGCAAAGGCTAAGCATGGTGAGACGGGGGGGTGTACAGAGAGGGGGCATCACTGTTTGGTTTTTCAAGGGCCAGTCTAAGTCCAGGGGTCATTTTCAAAGGATACAATATCCCTGAATTCCAGGTGAGGGAACTTTCTCTTCAGCTGAGCTGCCCGGCGAAGTGAGCTGGTCCCGATCACGCTGCCAGAGAGCCAAAAGGAAAACGGTGTCAAAGAAGAGTCTGGACTGGTCAGCCTCACCCGTCTGAGCAGAGTTAGGAACAGTCCCCCGGACACCTCTGCAGAAACATTGTCTACATGGGACCATGTGCTGTTATTTCCTGGCAGCAAAGTGTCAACTCTGGGCAAGACCTCAGCCAGGCAGGGACCCCTCTCAGCACTGCTACCCAAGAGGGGTTGAAGCTGGGGCAAAATGCTAATTTCAGCCCTCCCTGCACACCAGATGGAACCCAAGGAAGGAACAAGTGGAACTCACCTCTTCTCAGGGAGGCTGTGGAGGCTCTTGCCTGCATGCTTAGGGTGGAAGACGACCGCATCATATGGACTCTCTCTCCTGCAACGGACAGACAGGGTTGCCTTTTAGGGAGCAGGTCAGCAGGGCTGCTGCTGCATCAGCAGCAGTTGCCTCCCAAATTTCTTGCAAAGAGACAGTGGGAGGCTACACGACCTGGACTTTTGTCTGTTCACAGCAAAGGCCACCACTTGGCCTAAGGCAGTGGCCAGTTGAAATGGGTTAAAGAAGGCGTTACCCATCTGATGCTCTGGAAGTTAGGTGGTTTGGTGGGCAGGGCCACTTCCACAGGGAACCAACAGCTGACGTGGAAATGGGAAGTCGGATGCCTGGCCAGGGCAAACTTTGATGGACCAAGAGCCGGAGCGTTGAGCACCAGTCAGGCAGAAGGAAGCAGAGGAGCCCAAACTCACTTGCAGATTCCACCAATGGTGAAGCCAGGTGGGAGAGATGTGGGCAGGTCCTTCAGGGAGTGAACCACCAAGTCAACCCTGGAAGGGAAGAAATAAGCTGGTCATGGGTGTGTCAAACCTATGCGCCCAGGATGGGCAGAGAGAGCAATTATGAAGCATAAGACCTCAGCGCAGATGCCTGCTTGGCTATGAAGCTTTGCTGGGTGGGCCTGGGCATGTCAGCCTCAATGTGGCCTACTGCTCAGGATTGCTGTGACACAGTTTTAAACATCAGACCCTGATGTTTCAGAAAGAGCAGGAAAAACACCCGTTATTTTACAGAAGGCACCAGAGCTCTCCTCAGTTATGCGCCATGACTAGGTTCCCCCTCCCCACAATTGCTGGACTCCCAACCTGCAACGTTGGGTTAGAGGAAACGCTTTCGCTCAAGAGAAGACTTCCTGGCTCTGGAAGAATCCATTGCCTACCAGGACATAGACTCCTGCTCAAAGGAAAAGCACCAGCACCAAGGGCACCACCAGGCATTGCCTGCCAAGGAGAGCTTTCTCCTGCACTTCCCAGCCAAACAGAACTTACTCATTTCTTTCCAGTGCATTTTCCAGTTCCTTCGTAAATAAGCTTTTCTCACCAATCTAAATAGGAAAAGAGCATGTTACAACCTGGGTTGCTTTTTCTATCCACTGCTGGTTGCGTCTTGAGCCCATGGAGCATACGGCTGCTTACCTTGGACAGAGCTGTGTCCAGGATCTTGTCACCTGTGGTTGACATGGCAACTATTCAGAGAGAGAGGAAGGAAAGAAGGAAGAGGGAAGATCAGGAAGGATGACAAGCACCAGTAGGACATGAGCTACAACAAAGGTGAGCAATGTGTGGACTTCCTAGATGCTCACTGCTTTAGTAGGGTAGGATACAAACTGGCGCCAGGAAAAAACACCCCTCTTATCCCAGGCCTTTGGCTACTTAAATAATCTATGGCCTTTTAAACTGTGTGGGTGGGGGATATTGTTTATGTTTGCTACTATTTAACGTGTGGCATAACTGATAATGTGTTGGGAGTAGGACCTGGGAGACCAGGGTTCGAATTCCCACTCAGCCATGAAGCTCACTGGGTATCTTTTAGTCTAACCTACCTCACAGGGCTGTTGAGAGGATGAAATGGGGAGGAGAACTATGTACAATGCCTTGAGCCCCTTGGAAGGGAAAAAAGGCATATAAATGTATTAAATAAATAAATAAATAAATAAATAAATAAATAAATAAATGTTATGTATTTTGGGGTTTTACAAGGTAAGCCACTCTGTGAGTCTTGAAGGAATGGTCATATAGAAATTAATTAATTAATTAATTAATTAGTAGTAATAATAATAATACAAAGCTAGGTGCCACACAAGCCCATCCTCTCCATGCACCAGGTCAGAAAAGCTCAGCACTCTTTCTGTGCACCTGAGGCTGCTCTCACCCAGCACCTGGATGGAGCTCCTGTGTTGGCTTGCTTTCTCCCCATCCACTACTTGGTCAATACCTAATTCCCAGGCTTCCTGCCTCACACACTCACCAATCTCAAAGCAGAGGTGAGGGTGGCGCTCCTGCAGCATCTGAACTACACTGTCCGTTTGGATCCGGGCGAGCTGCAATTTCAGAGAGAAGGAAGGCAAAGTCAATCAGTGTGCCCTACCTATGACCCAAGAGGCGCAGGCGGCAAGTGTGCCCAACGCACCTGCTGTCAGAGGAAGACATGTGCGCAGATTCTTGCTCCGATACGCTGTTCCCACAAGAGCCCAGAAGACATGAGACTTCAAGTCCCACTTCCTATGCACTTCACTCTCATCGGTTTTGGGTCCGGTTCATGTCTGTGATCTGCTCTGCCCCCCCCCTCCCCCAGCTTTGGGGGCCCACAGAGAAAAAGCCAGACATGAAGAGAGCCAACCTGGCTTGAGCCAGTCAGAGAATGAAAAGGAAGAAGGCAGCAGCGCAGCTGATGTGCGCTCAGCAAACCTCCCAGAATGAAGCTCTGCAGAAATACCATTCATTGAAGCCAAGTGTTGCAGGATTCCGGACAGGCAAAGGGAAGGACTTCTTCACACAGAGCGTAATTAAATTTCAGGGTTTGCTCCCACAAGACATAGAGATGGTCATCAATTTCAGGGGCTATAAAAGGGTGTGAAAGCCTATCAGTGGAATATTAGCTACAATGGCCGTGTTGTGCATCCATTGTTGGTGGTTGTGTGCCATTGAATATCAGTTGCTGAGAATTGCAATAGTGAAAATATTGCTGCTGGACTCAGGGCTTCTTGTGGGCTTCCAAGAGGCATGTGGTTGGCCACTGTGAGAACCGGATGCTGGACTAGATGGGTCTTTGACGTGACCCGGCTGAAGGGCAATTCTTATGTTCTGAGAGAAGGAGTGGAGAACCACTTCTGGCGCCCAGGACAAGGCTTCTAGCGAAAAGGAGATGCCGCCCTGAGGTGCCGCCCCATCCTAGGCCCCTGTTCCAAACAGGCTTTCTGGGTTTATTCCTGAGCTGCCACCAGCCTCAACAACAGGAGGCAGATGGGAGATTAGCTCTCCACCGCAAGGGTGGAGCATTATCTTTCTTTACAAGTCTGCCCCTCCCAGTCTTGGCTCTTGGGCGTACTTCTTTGCTCCTGCTAGGGCGGCCCATGAGGAAATCTTTGCATCCTCCTGGCAAAAGAAAGGTCAGGGGAATTGATGGTTGCTCAACACCACCAAAACAATTCAGCTGGAGAAGTATGGATTAATTGCCAGGTGGATACAAATGAAAAGTTTTAAGGTCGTTCTTCAATAAGCAGCAGCGAAGTAGCACAGCTGACAAACACTTAAGGCAGTATAATGCAAATGACGTAACAGCCTTACAAACGAAACCCTGTGGCTGCTAGCAAATTAGGGTTAGTAGCAAAGGGACAAAGTATTGAGGAGAAGCACTGAGTGAAATATAACTCAGAAAGATGCACATTTGGGAATACAGCTCCTGTGATACTTAGCCTAATATGAATTTGGAATTTGCTACTGCTGAAGGGGAGGGCAAGGATAGTTCCCAGAATATGTGAGTTCCTGCAAAGCAGCCATTAAGAGCTCCGGCAGCAGTGGGGGACTCTAAGTCTAAGCTCTGCTTGATACAGAAAACCCAGCAACATCTCTAAGAAAGGACTGTCCAGCCTCTGCCCCCAGTGAGGCAATACAGGAAACTGCATTATCCCAAGACAAACCATTGCTCCCTCTAGCTCAGTTCGGTCAGCACTGACTAGCAACCATTCTTCCAGGCTTTCAGGCAGGGAGTCTTCTTTCACAGCCCTACCTGGAGATGCCGGGGATTGAACCACAAGGGCTCCACCACTGAGCTCTGACCCTTCCACCATGGTTTCGGTGTCAGGACTGCTCTCGCCTTTAAGAAGTCTCTCCAAATGCTCATCTGAGTTCTCCCCTCCTGGGATTTAAGCCCCTAGGATCTAGTCCTGTCCTCTGGCACAACAGAGGATAGTTCTTCGTCCTTTTCTTAAGGCATTTTTATATATTGCTATTATCCACCCCTATAACTCAGGCCTTTAAGAATACACTTCGTTCTATGACTTGCTCTCTTCAGCACCAGCCGTCTTTCCCTGCCTTCCTCTGTTCCAACCTGGTTACTAGGAAAGCAACAGAAAATGCCCTGTTGTCCCAATGCAAATTCATTCACCAGTCAATGCACAGTCCTGTTTGTACGAACACTTTGCAAGAAGCAGACCCAGGGAAAGCAGAGAGAAAAGCAGCAGGCAGGCAAGAAAACAGTAATGACAAGAACCTCACCTGGCTTTTCCTTGTTCCCACGCGGATAGTCTCTTTCTTCAAGCCATTCTTCTCCTGTGAAGAAATGTCTCCAATTACTCCAAAGAGGGAGGGTTATTATGGTGGCATTTCCACAATCTCCCCGCAAAACCCTACATCAAGAGGAAGCTTGCACCAGCCAAGCCTTTCCTCGCAAAGGGGCTGCCAAGCAGGGTGGGACAGTTAAGCCATGGAAGTGGACACAGAAGGCATCCCAGGAAGCTCCACACTGGAACTTACCTGGGCAGACACCTTCTGCAATGTTCGCTGCATTAAAAGGAACAGCCCTAAAGGTTAGCTGAGCAACGTGCAATTAGATACCCATCCCTCTTGCCTGCCTCCCTTGTGTCAGATCTAAAATTCTACGCTTCTCTGGGCAGGGGCCCGCCTTTCCCTTTGTTGTGCTGTAAAACACCAGAACATTGTTGGCACAACCACAAACAACTATTACTAATGTCGTTTTTATTGCCTGACCTGACCAGCCCTAGACCAGCAACCCTTGACAGGCTTTAGGGCAAAGAACACATGCGTCAAAGACCTGAAAGAAGCGGAGGTTATTCAGTAGCACAACTGGCCCCAAGGGGCAGTCATTTGCTTCCCCAAAGATCAGGCTGTGTAACGCAGGTAAGCAGCACATGGAACGAGCAAGGGCCCTGCAGGAAAAGGTGCCTGCAGAGCCATACAGGGCACAGGACAAGATAGCACTGAGACAAACATTATCAGTTAAGAGCCTATCAAGTCCTAATTGCAGATAGAAGTATTCCTCAGTAGGGTCTGTCTGTTGTGGTAAAGTTTCACCCCTAAATATGTCATAATACACACAGCTGAAAAGAGAGATTGTGTATGCATGAGTGTGGGTAAGAGGCAGGGAGAGAAGTATGAAGTCCTGGACAATAACCCAGGGCCAGAAAATCTTCAGACCTGTCAAAATGGCTCTTAAGATTTGAAATATTTCCTGAGGCCTGGAGAGACATACGCCTCTTACCTGACTGTCCTGCAGCACCACCTTTGCCATCTCAACAGAGGTTTGCAACCCAGGACCCAGTGAAGAGGAGAAGAAAGATGTCTTTGCTAGAGGGGAGAGGAAGACCTGCTGCCTTGCTCTGTCAGCGTCTAATCAAGGGAGTCTCTCCTTGCAAACTAGCCCCAACCTGGCAGCAGAGATAAGGCAGAGAAGGGGAAAGGGTGTTCAAGGGGGGTGGGGAGAAGGAAGGAACTGAGCCTGGAGGGAACTGCAGCTGCAGGGGCTGCTTGCAAGGAACTGTCCGGGTTTTGCACAGAAAGAAATTGTTCTGGGAAAGACAGGCAGCAGAAGACAATCTCCCAGAGCAAAGCAATTGACAAAGGAGCCATTTGCACAAGTGAACAAGGGACATTTCAACCACTTATTTGCAATATAGGGCAGGGGGAGGGTGGCGGCGCAGATGGGGAGATACAATCAAACTGCATGGCAAACAACTATAATCTCAATGGATCAGAATGCAGGAAGCTATCATCCTGAGAACCTCCTTGCTTCCGCCCATGGTGGCGAGGGCTATCTGTGCCATCCACAAAGTTCTGCAGCAAGGAAGTGCACAAGCTGGGCTGATATTTACTTTCTAGGACATCTCCCAAGAGAATGCGGCTCTTCTTAGGGTGGTGGCTGTGGAAAGGAGTACATAAAGACAAGAAATGGGATGCAGCGAGATAGGGCAAAACACAGGAGGTCGGAGCAAAACAATGCAAACTTAAAGCTTTTGCAGATGACCTAGTTTTGACTCTGCAGGAGCCAGAATCTAGTACGAAAAGAGTATTACAACTGATTCAAGACTTTGGTCGGGTGGCGGGATTTAAATTAAACAAACAGAAAACTAAGGTGTTGGGGAAAAATTTGACAGATTCAGAGTCAGAACGGTTTCAGAGAGAGACAGAACTAACTGTGGTTAAAAAAGTAAAGTACCTAGGGGTAAACATAACAGCAAAAAATCTGAGTCTTTTTAAGGATAACTATGAAAAATGCTGGTCCGAAATTAAGAGAGACTTAGACAGTTGGACAAAATTGAAACTTTCTTTGTTAGGCCGAATTGCTGCTATTAAGATGAATGTATTGCCAAAAATGTTGTTTTTGTTTCAAACACTACAGATTGTGGACAGGACGGAGTGCTTCCGGAAGTGGCAGAGAGACATCTCTAAGTTTGTCTGGCAGGGCAAAAAGCCCAGAATTAAGTTTAAGATATTAACTGATGCGAAAAAACGAGGGGGCTTTGCCCTGCCAGACCTAAAGCTGTACTATGAGGCCGCAGCTTTCTGCTGGCTGGCTACTTCTCGAGGACACTGACGTTCTGGATCTGGAAGGTTTTAACAATGCTTTTGGTTGGCATGCATACTTATGGTATGACAAGGTTAAGATCAATAAGGCCTTTAAGAACCATATTGTCAGAAAAGCAGTGTTTAATGTCTGGACAAAATATAAAGACTTATTGGAAAATAAAACTCCAAGGTGGCTTTCACCGCTGGAAGCTAAGGCTCGAAAAAGACCCAATATGGAGGCCAAATGGCCAAAATATTGGGAAATATTAGAAAAAGATGGAGACAATTGGAAATTGCAGAGTTTGGAGAAAATGAAGGATAAAGTGCGAGACTGGTTACACTACGCTCAGATTAATGAAGTTTTTAAAAATGACAAAAAGTTAGGGTTCCAGGTGGAGAAATCGAAATTGGAAACAGAACTGTTAGAACCTAAGACTAAGGTACTTTCAAGAATGTATAACTTGCTGTTAAAATGGAATACACAAGATGAAATGGTTAAATCGGCTATGATAAAGTGGGCTCAGGACATTGGGCATAATATCATGTTTGAGGACTGGGAAAGGTTGTGGTCTCACTGCATGTAATGCTTTGAAGGAAAATGTAATGAAAATGATATATAGATGGTACATGACCCCAGTTAAACTTGCCAAAATATACCATTTGTCTGATAACAAATGTTGGAAATGTAAAGAAAATGATGGAACATTCTTTCACCTCTGGTGGACCTGCCCTAGAGTGAAGGCCTTCTGGGAAATGATATATAATGAGCTGAAAAAGGTATTTAAGTATACCTTTACTAAGAAACCAGAGGCCTTCCTTTTGGGTATTGTCGGCCAGAAGGTGTTAAAGAAGGACCGAATATTTTTTATGTATGCAACAACGGCAGCAAGGATACTCATCGCTAAGCACTGGAAAACTCAAGATCTACCCACACTGGAAGAGTGGCAGATGCAACTGATAGACTATATGGAACTAGCCGAGATGACCGGCAGAATCCGAGACCTGGGAGAAGAGAAGGTTGAAGAAGATTGGAAGAAATTTAAGATTTATTTAAAAAAGCACTGTAATTTGGTTGAATGTTAAGATGGAGGCTAGATCATAAATAATTGAGCACCACTAAATTAGATGCAATTAGGATGATAACTGAGATTGAGGAAAAATCATAAACCTTTGGGAGAATTATTAGATTATATTCTAAATGAATGGGACACAAGAATGTAAACAAGATGATAAATTGCGGGCAAGAATTGACAACGATGCAAGTGGGAGCGGGAGACGTGAGGGAGTCCAAAGAAGTTAAGAAATTATGTTATGATATATGTTACATTGTTCATTATTTTTGCATTTATGTTTAAAAATCTTAATAAATATATATTTTAAAAAAAAATACAGGAAAGGGGCACAGGTGGGCAGTAGAGCTAAAAATGGGCAGTAGATATCAATAGTTCATAGGAGAGATTGGTAGTCACAAGGTACTGAAGCCCCATGTGTGACTTCTGGAAGTCAACCCCAAATCATCAGTTCCTTTCAGTCTTCATCAAACATAGCCATGAGCACTAGTTTCTGTGTTTGTAGGGCAATTATGCAGCCGAGGGGGACAGAAAGAGGTGCTCAGTGTGAAGAGAGAAGAGAATTTGTTTGAATCTGGGACTGAAAACACAGAATCAGGCAAGCTGTGTAGGTGTCCACCATACAGTATCACCCAAAAGGCTCAGGCCCAACAGCCCAAAATCCAGGCAAAGGCTCAGGTTTGGAAGCTAATATAACAGTCTCCCCATGGGAAGGCTATGGGATGTATTCCCAGAGGAACTTTGAAAGGGTATGTGAAAGTGTGAGTGTGCACGCAGAAACTAGAAAAACAGCTTGATGAAGCACCCTATAGCAGAGGGGAATGCAAGAAGCAGCAAACCCACACTTCTCTTCGCCACCACCGCACTCTGGCTCACCTTGGCTGCCAGTAGAAACTGCCTGGAGGTATCTGTACAGTGTACTACCTAACAGGGCAAAGGTGTGTCCTACCAAGCCACCCTTTGGATTAGGCAAGAGTGCCTTTGCACACAGAGGCAGGGCTCAAGTTGCACAACATTGTGCAAGAAACAAGAGGCATCTGATTTTGGCAGGAGCACATTCTAGAAATGCAACCTGCCTCCCTTGACCGGCAAAGGGCAAAATAGCCCTGGGAGAAACACCAGCCTCTCCCAATGTTTCTCTGCAGATATAAAGCGGATTACAGGGATACTAACATGAAACACTTTGGGCACTCAAACGAGGCCAATGCCCTGTTGTTGTTCTTGCTACTGCTGTTACCATAAACAAAATTGTGTGTGTGTGTGTATAAATCGTGTTTCATAAAAATCAAACTAGCACTACCATTTAACAACTATATTCCCCCTTCCTAAGGAAAGTAGCACTGGACGACACACAGGTGTAGGAAAAGAGAGATACCACCCAAGTAATCTTGGAACTTTGAAGTGTCAGGCATAGCTCTAATGGCTTTAGCCCAAACGTAGCAGAGTTTTCCTGCACAGCGAAGAAGCTAGTTGAGGTGGAATGACTAGTCAGCTAGACTCAGAATAACTATTTACAGGATTTATTAAAAGGAAAAATAAAACCAGCAGAGTTTCTGCATATAAAACAAAGCAAAATAAATCCTTTCTTTCTCTCTCTCTCTCTCTTAACCATACACAGCACTTCTACTCCTAACACAAACTGTGCTAGCATTCCTAGATAACAGGGTTGAGTGCTGGTCGTTAACCAATCAGAGAAAGTAGTTTCTAGGTCAAGCAGACCTTGACTTTCTGCCAAGAGTAAATTGACACTGCCTTGAGTTAATTGTGTGAAGCCAGAATCTGTAAGTTTTCATGAGAATCAATTAACAGAAACTGAACAAGTAAGTCGGGGGGGGGGGGGGGAGGAGTAGCAGATAGGCAGCCATGGTCGGAGACAACCCCCGTCCCCAGGCTCATCAGCGGGGGATGAACTCATTTGCATCTCATTAAAGACCCCCGCGACGCGCGTGAGGTCACCACCATGCACAGAGGTCACCTCCCGACGTCCTCCGCCATTGGCTGAGCCCCTGGAAGCCCCGCCCCTTCGCCCCCTCTCTCCCTCCCCCTCCCCAAAGCGAGCGAAGCGCCGGTCAAGGCAGCGGCGCAGAGGCTCACCGAGGCGGGCGGCGAGCTGGTCATGCCGCTGGTGGCGCCGAGCAGCGAAGGGGGCCGGCAGGCAGGCAGGCGGGGCGAGGGCTGGAGGGGGTCCCGCTCTGGGTCAACTAGGCGCTGCCGGTTCCATCGCCACTCCGCTGAGCCACGCATGCGCCTCCCCGTCCCGGACGTCACTTCCGGCAGCTTCCTGTTCCTCCCACAGGCGACTTTCCATGAATGGGAGGTGGCTCCCGATGCCCTTTATACTGTAATTACCGTCGACGCGGCGCACGCCCCTTTTCGGAAACGTGAAGCCGGGGGCGCCGCTGGATTGCCTCGCGTTCCGGTCCTTGCAGTGAGGCGCTGTGGACGCAGCACGTGGCTCCGGCCGAATATTTTACGGGCAGTGGAGCGTCTCCTGCCCGAATACACCAGTTAGGCGTTTGAAAGGGGCTGGCCTATAGTATTATGCAAACTACCTGCAAATCGCCTTCAAATGTGTCACGAGACTTATTCTAAAATTGAGGAAACGTTGCTTGAAAGGCCTGGGAGAGCCGCAGCCAGCCAGCCAATGAGGCAGAAGGGCCAATGGTCTGGTTGGTGTATAGCTGCTTCCTGTGTAACTCTCTGCTACAAGATGAGCTGACAACGAACGCTACCTTAAACGGAGAGGTCTCTCAGGCTTCTCATCCTGTAATATGGAGACCCCAGGTGCACAAGAAGTACGGTATATCACTGCATACTGAAAATGGGACCCACTGACTGGTGTTCATCCCTGATGGTGCTGCAAATGAGTTTATTGGAGGTGGCCTAATTAGCAAGTGCAGCTGGCAGGATAGTAGACGAGTGTGGTGCTCAACTGGATCCAGCAAGGAAATTTGCATGTGTTTTATTAAAAGGGGATTGGACCAACTGATGGAAGTGAAGAGGTTTAACGATGCGTATTAGGAACCCCAGCTCCCAAAGAGCATAACTATAAATAGTGTATGAGCAGCTCTACTGCTGTAGCCCACACACCACCTAGTTCTGTATGCCAGTAACAGCCCAACCAAGTGAGAGCAACCAACCCCTTCACCCCTTTTACCAAACTTTTCTCTAAACCAGTCATTCCATCCATCATTTTTGGTGCCCTTTTCTAACAATGTAATATTTTTTCCAGATTGCTGTTGCAGCATTATGATATCAATAGTTTTCTTTTCATTTTCTTTCCCAATGATTCCTAGCATGGAAGTTGTCCTTTTTCACAGCTGCCACGTGCTACGTCAACACCTCCATTGAGCTATCCACTGCCACCCACAAGGTCTCATTCCTGGCAGCGCACCATCAGATTCAGAGACCACGAGGTATATGTAAAATTAAGGTATTTTGCCCCAACATACATCAATTCATGGTTTAGAGTGAACTGCATTTTCCTCATTATCTCCAGAGAGAGAAAAGAGCAGGCAGCTGTGGGAGGAAGCTCAAACCTGCATCTAGCCTCAAAGACTATTCCTCCCTCTGTGGTAGAAGATGGTGCCCCAAGAAAGATGAAGGAGCAGGAAGGAAGCTCCCTGTGGCTTGGAGCACAGTTCCAATGCATAATTGCTCTTGCAAAGTCAAGAACCAAGGAGGTGAAGTGCCGGGGTGGTAGGAAGCTAATTGCAGCAGAGGAGATGGGAGGAACCAGCTCAGATAACAGCCATCTGCCTGCAGGCCCAGCTTCTACTACCACCCACAAACTATACCAGAAATCTAATCCTGAGCAAGATTAGCCACAGAACTGGGCCTTTTCTATGAAGCAGCTCCTCTTGGCTCTCACAGAAATACCAAAGAATTGGGAAGGCGGGAGGGAGAGAGAGGCAGTTGTTCAGAAAGGAAGAAAAGAGTATACATACATATACAGGAAGACCCATAGTTCTCTTCACCCACAATCACACACTTTATAGCTCAAGCAAGTAAACCGCTATTAAGTGAAGGGTTACAGAGATATTAGTGCTGAACATTATCTACATCTTCAATCCACCTCCCCAGGAAAATAACTCTTCCAGTTCCAGAATCCAGTCAGTTTAGTTCCACGCTGTATATCTTTGATGAGGGCAACTAGAGATCCTCTTCATACAGAGCTTGGAACACAAGAGGCACCAGGAGAAAGTTGGAGCGGAGAGCTCGTTTTCACGACACAGTCTTACAGGAGCCCACTGCTAATGCTGAAGCACCAGACTTTTAACCAGGAGACTTAACCAGCAGGCTGTAAGGCTTGGAGAAGCAGGCCTGGCTGTAGTCAGGCAAAATAATAATAATAACAATAATAAACAAGCCAGAGTTCCCTTGGTCTCTCTCTCCGTTTCCTAAGCCAGTTACGCAGCCCTCCTGGTCTTCAGTCAAATCCTAGCCTCTTTTGGGTCACAGTGCACTAGAAAGAGAAGCTGATTGCATCACTCGTTCGGAGAGCCAAGGTCAGGGGACTGAAGGACACCCACCCACTGCCATCTAAGTGCTCCGTTTTGTGTGTATCAGCAGCTCACGCTGCAAGCCTGCATCGAGTACTGCAGCAGATTTGCCTGGAGGAAGGTCTGTGATGAGGGTGAGCTTGTTGAAAACGCCTCGGCCAAAATAATCCGCAACCACAGAAAAGCTGTCATTGGAGCATTTCATCTGTAAGATGGAACAAACAAAAGCTTCACTTTTGGGGGTGTTTGGGGTGGGAGATTCTATCATTTACTATACATTTTGGCAAATGGTTTGCCTCTATATGTTCAGCCACCTCTTGAGATATCATTGGCAAACTCAGGAACGATGGTTCCTGACATGGGGCAGTAGACTTTGTTGCTGTTTGGGCACAGATGCCATTTTGAACCAAGATGGTGGATGGAAGCATGACTTTGGCATGTCCTCACCGAACATCCAGAGTTATGGGTTCAAACACAAATTACACTACGCATTTAAAACAACACAGTATTCCCCTCCTAAAAAATCCCAGGCAGGGCTGGGCACTCCCCACCAGTTGGATATAAGGTGTCATAATAAACCAGACTGGAAATCCAGCCAGGGAGCCCCACCTGGTGCTGGAACTGGTCATGCAAGTCCCGCCTCTGCTCTTGAGTGCGGATCATGTCCATGACTTTGCGGTTCTCTGGCAAGCAGGTGGGACACTCTGACCCACTCTCCGAGTAGCTCTCAAAGCAGTGCTGGTGGAAGGAGTGGCCACACAGAAAGTGAACTGAGGGCAGCTCCAAGGCACTGGTGCAAATGCTGCACTTGGTCTTCTGGAAGATCTTGGGACTGAGAAAAGGAAACACACAAGGGAAGGGCAAGGAAGAGAGATGGTTTTCAGGGACACACAATGTGCAGAAGCAACAGCAACACATTCCTATAATGCCCACACTGTATTTGGGCATCAAGCTTCTCCCCTGCCCTGGATTCCAGGATTGCTACAGCAGCTGTAAGTAAATAGCAGCTGTACTCTTGATCCATCTCAATCCCTTCCAAGGAACCACCTGGACTTGTTCATCACATTGCACCACCAAACAGAGCACAATGGGCAGAAGGCAGGAAAGTGGCATGTAGTGATGTCTTGCTCCCTCTGGAGCCCGCGTCTTATGGAGGTCAGACAGGCCCAGCAACATGGACTGCGTCTACCTGCTTTTGAGCTCCTCGATCTCCTTGCGGATCCGCTTAGTCTCCTCCCGGTACTTCTGAATCCTCTGCTCGTCCTGCTCAATCTGGCGGCTCTGCTTCTGCAGCTTGCTGACCAGGTAATCCTTGATGACTGACAGGGTGGCTGTGGAGTTGTGAGCCAGAGTCTGCACAACTGGACAGAGGGGGCAATCCATCAGCACAGGGAAGGAGAGGGAGTGGGGCAATTTATAGTACAGCTGGGTGAGCACAAATCTACCTTGTCCCTTCAAACCACAGGGGAGGGGCCCTTCAGCATTCTCTGTCCCATTCCAAAACACTTCAGACCCTTTAACGGCCAAGATTCAGATAGCAAAGGACAATTTAAACTTGTTATCCATTGACAAAGGGTGGATCAGAAAAACAAATAAACCTTCAGCCAAAAGCATCACTGGCGTCAAGAGTAAGAGCAGCATTGTGATGTTAACATATGAGAGAGTGCTGGAGGTGAAATAGTTAAACAGGTTGCCCAATCAGGACCTGGGGGGTGGAGTCAGTGGGACTATAAAACCAGCTCTGGGAGAGGCAAAGGGGAGAGTTCATTGGGGAGTTAGTTGGGTGGTTGGTTGGAGTGGGAGTGAATTGGGCTAGAGTTGTGGGTAGGGTGAGTTAGTGCAGCCAAGCTCTACTTTTAACCCAAAACAAAGATTCTTTGCTACTTGTAAATGTCTATATCCCCCCAACCAAAAACAACAGCAGCAGTGAAAACTGGTCACAACTAACCTCTTATATAGAAAATCTGACCGATAAATACCCAAATGCCTCACTGATAATAGCAGGTGATTTTAATGCCAGAGTAGGAACCAACAATGAACAACTATGTAGCAAACTAAATTGGAATACTGATAATGATATCGCACATGCCCTGAAAATAGGACGATTCTCCAGAGACAGGGTTGTTAACAACGAAGGCTTACGCCTACTTGAATTATGTAACAACTTTAATTTGCAGATTGTGAATGGTTCAACAAAAGGCGATAGAAGCGGGGAGTTTACATACTTCTCCCCCCGAGGATGCAGTGTCATCGACTATATTCTTGTCCCTTATAATATTATAAATTCGATCATGGACTTCAAAATTGGAACACGCACTGAAAGCGACCACCAGCCATTATCGTTGTCTATTAACTTAAAGGACGAAACCAAAATAACTAAGTACAATACCATAGAACCTTCTCAATACAAACAAATGACCCAATTAAAATGGTCCCAGGAAATGAGTGTAGCAGTGGGGCAAAAACTTACAGCCAACCTGAGAAAACAAGTATTATCCAACTTAAAGATCACTAATTTCTACAGTGATATTCCGAAAATTTATAATGAAATCTTTCAAATGTTTGTAGAGCTTAGTACTCCACCTAAAGTTTGGGTACTTAAACATACCGCTAGCCCTTGGTTTGATGATGAATGTTTCCAGCTAAAAAGAAAACTGCGCCAAACATTTAAAAATAATCGCACTAAACTAGAGCCCTCTTATCTTGATGAAAAAAGAAAATATCATTACATTCTGGCCGAAAAGAAACAGAAATACGCAACCCAAAAATGGCTACAATTATTTGACTCAATTCAGAGCAAAAACAACAAAGCGTTCTGGAACCTAGTGTATGGAGGATTGAAAGCCGAAAACCAACTAACTCTACCACCAATTGCAGAATCCAAATGGTTCCAATACTTTACATCTGTATTTAACAATCTACACAGTGAACTTAAAGGAAATGAAACCACCAAAAATAAAATTATTAAACTCCAGGAGTGGCCAAGGGTAGAGGAAGAGGAAATTAGAGAGATAGTTAAAAATTTCAAATCCGGGAAATCTCCTGGACCAGACGGTCTACCAATAGAATTATTTAAGACCTATATCGATTGGTGGGCAGAACCCTTAGCCCAACTGTTTACGCTTATAGATAAATATGGGATCATACCTGAGATATGGCTAAGATCAATAATTATTCCAATCTTTAAAAATGGCGACCCAAAAGAACCAAGGAATTATAGACCGATAAGCCTTCTATCAGTGATAGGGAAAATCTACGCTAAGCACCTCTTATCTAAACTCCTTACCTGGATGAAAAATCTAAATTTACCAGGGAAAGAACAAATAGGTTTCTCCAAAGGTTGCTCCACACTAGACCACTGTCTTATACTTATGCATCTGGTTGAAAAATACAGATCCCAAAGGCAATCTAAGATATACGCTGCTTTTGTAGATTTTCGTGGTGCATTCGACTCAATTGACCGCCCAAAGTTGTGGAGGAAACTCGCAGAATTAAAAATTGATCAGCGCCTATTGATTCTAATGCAAAATCTACACTCTTCCAATACCTGTCAAGTCAAACTTAACATCAAAGGTCACCTTTCATCAGACATCCCAATCTCGAAAGGGGTAAAACAAGGGTGTATTCTCGCCCCCTTTCTATTTAATTTATTTTTATCAGACTTGCCAGATTACCTTCAAAAAATAGAATCACATGCCCCTAAACTTAATCAGAAACCAGTTCCTCTCTTACTATACGCAGACGATGCTGTCCTACTATCCTTAACGAGCTTGGGTCTGAAACGTCTTATATCTTCACTGATCCTCTATTGCGAATGTAACAAACTCTCTATAAACTATGAGAAGACAAAAATTTTGGTCTTCTCGAATGGTTGGAAATTAGAGAAATGGAAAATAAGAGGGCAAGAAATCCAACAAGTGAAAATCTATAGGTATCTGGGAATCTTATTCCAGAGCAATTTAGGGTGGGCAACCCATCGCACAAATGCCATAAAACAGGCAAAGTGCATCTCATCAGCAGTTGCCCGTTTTCATTATCAGAAAGGTAATCAATTTATTCCTGCGGCAAATCAGATATTTCAAACAAAAGTGCAATCCCAGATATTCTATGGAATCCCGCTATGGGTCCAAGCATATAACAATGATTTAAAAAAGATTCACTCTAGCTTTCTGAGACGTATTCTTGGACTCCCAGCTATGATCAAATACGAAACAATGTGTGCAGAAATAGGCATACACACAATGGAATATTGGGCATGGTCCACCTCAATAAAGTATTGGTTACGCTGCCACTTTCGCTGCCCTCCATCAAGTCTGCTCGCTGATTTGCTCAAAGACTCCTATAAATCAAGATGGTATCAGCACCTCGAAAAAAAGATTGAATCTTTAGGCATCGAGCTGGAGCCCCTGTACAATTCTAGTGAGCAATATATCTCCCATAATATCCTAACTAGACTAAAGGATGTCAAGAGACAAAATATTATGGCAGCTGTAAACTAAATTTGCTCCCCCATATTCTATGAATTAAATATCTTAGATAGCAGAGCCAATTACGTCACTAAACTAATAATCCCAGCCCAACGTAGGGCTTTTATGCTGGCCCGTTTGAATGTTTTTCCCTCAGCATTTGTCAGGGGAAGATATCAAAACATTCCTAGAAACAAGAGACTCTGCAGATGCTCTATGAATGTCCCGGACACTGTAGAGCATATTCTCCTTCATTGCCCATTGTACAGTACGCTCCGTCAACGCGTGCTGTCCCCTCTTTTGGGTGGTATGGAACCGCAGCAAGGTGAATGTGTGGGTTTCTACCTATCCGACGTTGACCAAAGGGTAACGGCGGGGGTAGCCGAGTTTTTGGTAGCAGTCCTCCAAGGAGCAGGATAACAAGGAAAACCACTGACTCTATATGTATATATATATATGCATTTAGCAAACTGCTGCCTTTTTATATATATTTCAAGGCTTTTATATGTTATTTTCTCTTTTAAGGTTTTATTTCCATAATGCCTAATAAAGGTTTGATAAAGTAAGTAGAGTTAGTGCAGCGAAATAGGCTGAGTCAGGAACAGTTAAGGGCTAGGCAGACAAGTATATATCTGAGAGGTGGTTTAGTGTGTGAGAGCAGGTAGCAAAAGTTATAGGTCTGGATAGGCACCCCATGAATGTAATTGACAGATACTGTTTATGAAACCACACGCTTGTTAAACTGCAATAAATAAACAAAAGTTTATGTTTCAATTTAACCCTGACTGGACTCAGTATTGTCCCAGGTAGGGCCTGGGTGGTGGCAGCGAGAAATAAAGTGGTGGCACAGGGATCAATAGATGGTGAAACATCCGGGGACCATTGATAAAGGGTGGATCAGAAAAACAAATAAACCTTCAGCCAAAAGCATCACTGGCATCAAGAGTAAGGAGCAGCATCTGGCCTCCATAGGGTCTTGGAAGGCAGGTCATTCTCATAAAGGGAGAGGCTGAAGGGAGCCCTGGATTTAACTAGCAGCTCTTTTGCTTGAGAGACTGGTTTTAATTCCCAGCTCCATCCACCAGCTTCCCAAAGTCAAGCCTCTCAAGCCACCCCCACCCCCCGCCTGGAAGTGGAACCTCCCTCACCCAGCAGGGGCGGCATGAGATTCTTGGTCTCAATGTGCTTGAGCACAGCTGTGATGTACTCTTTGCAGTCCTCCTCCTTGTGGGCGAAGTAGCCGAGGGCTTGTTCCCAAAGGCAGGCCTCCTGGTCTCCGTACAGCTCACAGACTTCCACCACCTTCTTGTACTGCTCGTTCTGCATGTGGTAGTGCATGATCTGCTGGAAACTGGGGAAGGAAGGGAGAAGAGGGCTCTTTCCACCAGGAGGCCACAAAAAATGCCCTTGAGCCCACCTGATGCTCTCCAAACCTTCCTTAGCTACATAGCCTGGGCACAGACCAACCAGGTCCAAACCCTGCACATAGGCTGCAAAGCCTGGTCTACAATATCCGGCACCCTCCTCATTGGGGAAGCTCCAGAAACCCTCTTCCAACCCCCACAAAGAGTAGGAGGCTGCTGGTGCCTCTAGACTCACAGCTTGCCCTGTTCATAGAGGTATAGGACACCATCCTTGAAGTTGTGCATCTGGCACAGGACCAAAGCCTTGTCGAAGACGCTCCGAAACTTCCCACTCTTCAGCAAGGAAATGGCTTCGTTGTGCAGCCTCTCTTTGACCTACATGGAGCCCAAAGCCAAGAAAACATCAAGCTAATAAGCAGAGCTCTGCAGCAACTGGATCAGGCCAAAGGAGGCCCATCCAGTCCAGTATCCTGTTCTTACAGTGGCCAACCAGATGGCATAATGCAAGGAGAGCTAAATGCAACAGAAGCACTTGCCTGCTCCTGCCCACTGATTCTGGAGAGAGCATGCAACCATCAGGAATAATAGCATTGCCCTCCATGAATGTGTCTAATCCTTTTTTGAAGCCATCCAAGTTGGTGATCATCACTAAATTATGTGGGAGTAGATTCCGTATTTTGTGTCCCATCTTCCCGTTTCTCTGCCCTGAATCTCCCACTATTCAGCTTTGCTGGATAACCCCAGGATCAAGAACTAGGAGATGGGGCAAGGGACACGGGTGGCTACTCCTCATTTCAAGAGTCTGTGTGGGTGCAAACTGTCCTGTTCCTGGTCATCCAACTGGTCATTTGGTGTACAGAGAGGAAAAGATAATCTCCACTTCACAGTTTTCTGCATAGATCAGCTGTGTTTGTGTGTGCAGGCAACAGTATGTGATAGTATCTGGTGAGCACCCACCCCTGGAACGCAGTTCCTTGCCCCCTGTGAAGGTTGACCAAGGTTCAATGTGGCACTCAGGCCAAAAGATGGGTTAGCCACCTGCGTCACAGACACCTTGAACCAGAGCCCCATGAATTGAGCTTTTCTCTCTTGCCAGCCAGATTTTCACCAGGCAGGTCACCCAAGACCTTGCTGCCAATGGCTTCCACCAGTCAACCTCCCCTGGGCACAACTACAAATTTGACCCCAAGCGGATGGAGGACTGACCTGTGGATCCTGCTCATGCGCCCAGTTCTGGAGGCGGAGCTCCAGCAGTGTGTCGTACACGCCCTGTGGAGAGTCTGGCTGCACTTCTGACATGTGCTCTAGGAAGGCCTTCAGCTCCCGGGAGTTGTTGGCAAAAATGGGAATGAACTCATCAGGATTTGCCTATATTACAAAGAGAGAAGAGAATGGGGAAAGGCAGGCAGTAGCCAGTCTAGATGGAACATTCTGTGTCTCAGTTCTCCTGGCAGAGCCTTCTGCAGCCCCAAATGTCCCAGAGCTCCCCCCCACAAAACATGTGGGGAACCTTTGGCTCTCCGGACATCGCTGAACTACATTTCCCACCAGCCCCAGCAAGCAAATGGCCAGAGGTGATGGGAGCTGTAGTTCAGCAACACCTGGAGGGTCAGTGACTCCCCACACCTGCCCTACAAGGAGCCTAGCAAAGACTGGCTGGTGCTCAGGACACAGCAAGTATCAGCAAGTGCTATTCCTGGTATGAGGCACCGTATTTTTCGCTCTATAGGACGCACTTTTTCCCCTCCAAAAATGAAGGGGAAATCTGGGTGGGTCCTATGGGGCGAATGCAGGCTTTCGCTGAAGCTTGGAGAGCGAGAGGGGTCGGTGCGCACCGACCCCTCTCGCTCTCCAGGCTTCAGGAAGACATCCGCAGCAGACATCCGCAGCATGGGGAGCCCTGCAGGAGTTCCCCGCAGGGCTCCCCACGCTGCGGATAGCAGCCTGCCGCCGGCGGGCGGGGCGCCCTGAAGCAGAGCGCCCCTCGCGCCGGGCAGACATCGGCCAGCCCCACAAGCTCGGGGGACAGCAGGGAGGCGCAGCGCCGCCATCCCGCTGTCCCTCGACCTGGTTCGGTTTCCCCGACCTGCTTTTGGGGGGGAAATAAAGGGAAAAAATTCCTTTTATTTCCCCCCCAAAAAAACTAGGTGCGTCCTATGGGACGGAGCGTCCTATGGGACGAAAAATACGGTATGTGTGTCTGTTTGTATGGGGAGAATGGCTTATCTGAACAGCAACCAGACAAGCAAAAACTCTGCAAGCCACACAGGTCTGAGCCCTTTGCTGCCTCCCAGAGGTTGTTCAACATTCCTGCCTTCCAACCAGCTCAGTCGGTAGAGCATGAGGCTCTTAATCTCAGGGTTGCAGGTTTGAATCCCACATTGGGCAACAGGGGTTGGACAAGATGACCCTAACGGTCCCTTCCAACTCTACAATTCTATGACTCTGCTTGTCCCCCACAATACCCTGCAAGCTATCACCACTGAGCCTGCTTGCCCAGACTGTATTTTACACTCAGCATTTTGTTCACTTAATGCCGATTACTCCTCATCCCCTGCTCTCCTTGGTGAGCACCATCTTCAGCTACACAAAGGGCAGCAACGCAACCCCCTCCGCGCCCCGAATCCAGCTGATACCTTCCTCCCTTCCAGTGCTCCAGGACCCTCACGATCCCCCACCGGCTGGTAGTTCGTGCACAGGACCTTCAGGAGCTCAGTGGTCTCATTTGGGACGTGATGCATGAGGATCTTGCCGTACCGCTTCATGTTGCTCTCGGCCTGCTCAAAGGGCAGCTTCCCAATGTAACGCAGGGCTTCCTGGTAGTTCTGCACAAGAGAAGGGCAGGTGATAGGATAGAGAGGTTGCTCCAGAGCCAACATGTTGGCCTTCTGTCTGCATGCAGAACAGCTTTCCCAAACCGGGTGCCCTCTGCATGTTTTTCAGGATAACTCTCCTTAGTCCTAGCCAGCACAACCACTGTGATGATGGGGGCTGATGGGAACTGTAGTCCAAAACACACAGGGAAATGTGTGCTGCAGAACCATCACACATGGAAAGTTTGTGAGGTACGTTTGCCAGCTCTGCCCCTCTCACCGCCGTTTCTGTGGGTCCTCCGCATGCTGGATGCTGACCTTGCAAAGCGGGGAGCCTCCTGTACTCAAGGAAACTCTCCAATGCATTTTAGAACCCTGACTTTGGAGTTTAAAAGTACACAGGGAGCCTCAACAAGTACAAGAAGCTCAGAGCTTCAGACAATTGGCCTCCAACTTGGAGGAGGGCAACAGGAATGAAACTTAGGGGGGCAGAGCTAGCACTCCCATCCCCATGCCCCCCCTCCACCAGTAATATTCTACATGCTGATAGGACACCTGAAGAGGGCTTCTGACACAAGCATGGATAATACTCCCAGGGCAAGACAGGCTGAGCCAACTTCAGAAGGAGAGCCCAGTTCCCCTGTATCTTGGGGTTAGAACTAAGTATTTGAAGAACTACCTATAGTGAGATGAAAACGCAAGCAGGACTTGAAATATGAGCAACAGCGTTCATTATTAAGATAAATAGGTTAACATGGATGTACAGTTGTACCTTGGTTGCTAAACGCATTGGAACTCGTACGTTTTGGCTCTCAAACGATCAAAAACCAGAAGTGAGTGTTCCGGTTTCCGAACGATTTTCAGAAGCCGAAAGTCCAGCGCGGCTTCTGACTGGCTGCAGGAACTTCCTGTAGCCAATCAGAAGTCACACTTTGGTTTCTGAACGTTTTGGAAGTTGAACGGACTTCAGATTCCGTTCGACTTCCAAGGTATGACTGTATTGGATAGTATATGTGAAATATGCAGCATTCAAGGGTAAATGTGGAAACCATAGAAGGGGAGGATGAAAAGTCAATTGATAATGTACCGTAATATATGGTCTATGTTAAAGGTTTTTGTCTGTCTGTCTGTTTGTTTTTTGTGAAATTCAATAAATAATAATAATAATAAGGAAAAAGAGCTAAGCAGTGTACGGTCCTGCCTTTTATTCTCCATGGCAACAAGTCACCCAGCTCCTCTTGCAAAATGCAGCACAGGAGCAGCTGCTCAACTTAATGTAAAAATCATGGCAAGCCCTTTTAACTTGCTGCTGCAGCCTTGAGACCCCAAAACGTTTAACAACTAAGAAAGTGTTCGTAACAGGCCAAGTGAAAGACCCACGGGAGCCGGCAAGTTACCCACCCTTACGCTAGTCTAACGCCTCTTTGTCTGCCATGTGGGAAAACAGATGTACACAGTCCCAAACTGTGGACACTACTATCCCCAGTGCAAAAAAGGGGGAATGTAGAGAAACACGGTCATCACACACCCCCCTCCCAAGCCAAAGCGCCTCTCAGGTTTCTCCAGCATCCAGATGCCCTCCAAGAAGTCAGCTTTAAAAGCTGGAAGTGAAGCTCAGCACCAGGCAAGCTGTTTGGCCTCACCTTGATATCCTCCAGCTGGATCTTGAGGTACCACTCGTGGTGCGCATGCTTCTCAGCTAGGTACACGGCGTGGGAGTAGCAGCCTGCCTGGCGCAGAACCTTGATGGCTGTCTCCACATCAAAGTGCACCTCGCTCTCACTGGTCTGTGTGGGGGAGACAAAGCAAAGAAGGCATTCAGAAGGGGCATGTTTACTGAGAAAAGAGGAATGCCTCTGTATCTCTCCCATGAAACCGTAATATATTATGGCTGGAGCCAGAAGCAGCAGATTGCCCCCTGAGACAAAGAGAAAGCCTCTGCTTCTTCCTTCCTATGAGGTTAAAAAGAAATAAGCTTCTCTTCCTGCAAAGGGAAGACTTCTGATCCTTCTCAACTCCAGGACTCAACTCCCAACCTCAGGCAGCCAAATGAAGGGTCCTTCAATTACCTGGAAGGCTCTCTCAATCTCTGCACTGGGAATGTGGAGCAGGCAGGCACCAAAAGTTGGAGGATGGCTGCTCAAGCACACAAGCCCATTGAGGCATAATGTGGAACAAGCCGCCAGCGCGCCAGGGCATCCACACCCTTCC
The DNA here is from genome assembly GCF_964106915.1 of Podarcis gaigeae. Classification (NCBI taxonomy): domain Eukaryota; kingdom Metazoa; phylum Chordata; class Lepidosauria; order Squamata; family Lacertidae; genus Podarcis; species Podarcis gaigeae. The sequence goes on along the minus strand of NC_139692.1, from coordinate 16,771,397 downwards.
CTGTTGTACCTTGATGAACTCCTCAAGCTTGGATATGTCTTTCAGCTTGGTGTAGCAATTCAGCAGCAGTGTCGTGTGGTCTGCGTTGGCCAATGACTGCAGGTGGAGCGTCTGCAAGTACGCAGTCAGGTTGTGTATCCTCTGAGCATCCAAGAACTTGCGGATGACGTAGGATGGCTCTAGTTTCCCAATGGTACTAGGAAGAAAGAGGACCCCATGAGGACCCTATTCCAGGTAGTCAAAAGCCAAGAGAGAAGATGAGAAAGTGTGCATGTAAGCCCAACCTCACATCTGGTTCTACAGAAGATCAGAAGGTGCAACCACAATTTCCAACCCAAGTAGGGCACAGGGAGAGGAGGTAGCTTGGAGTGCCAAATTAATTGGGGAGAGTGGAAATCAAGTGGGTGGAAATCAAAACTTGTAGTTCTCACAATTTGGGGCTGGAAACTTATCTTGGTCTGCCCCTCACATTGCCAAAGGTAGTGCAATCTGCTGATAAGCACCTCACAATCTGAAAAGCCAGGAGCAACCACAGATAGATAGGCATTCCCTATATAAAGGTAAAGGTAAAGGTCCCCCTGCCCGTACGGGCCAGTCTTGACAGACTCTGGGGTTGTGCGCCCATCTCACTCAAGAGGCCAGGGGCCAGCGCTGTCCGGAGACACTTCCGGGTCACGTGGCCAGTGTGACATCGCTGCTCTGGCGAGCCAGAGCCGCACACGGAAACGCCGTTTACCTTCCTGCTGGTAAGTGGTCCCTATTTATCTACTTGCACCCGGAGGTGCTTTCGAACTGCTAGGTTGGCAGGCGCTGGGACCGAGCAGCGGGAGCGCACCCCGCCGCAGGGATTCGAACCGCCGACCTTTCGATCGGCAAGTCCTAGGCACTGAGGCTTTAACCCACAGCGCCACCTGCGTCCCATTCCCTATATACTATCTCAGTAAATAAATCCCAGTCCACTAGGATCCAGAGAGCCAAACTCCATTTGGATGTGTCAGAGCTCACCAGGGCTCTGTGTGTTTGCAAACCACATTTGGATGGATTTAGTTCCCATCTCATGATGAATTCCCTGGTGAAGCAATTCAGAAAGGAAGCCAACAAGAAGGTGGCAGGTTGGTCAGATTAAAAAATCCAGATTTGTGGCACCCAGATGCTTAGATAGCAAGGCCTCTGGTTTTTCTTCTCACCCCAACATGGCTGTAATGAAGAGGGAGGGCCAAAACTCCCCTGTCCCGCCTACCGAATATATTGCTGAATGGCGCCATCGTGGTTTCCCTTGTTATACAGATGGTCTCCATACTGGCGAAAGATCTCAGACAAGCCGTCACTATCCAGGTGGTGGCTCCTGGCCAGGTGAATGGCCATTTCAAAGAGGTTCTTCCTGAAGAGCATCTGTTGGAAGAGAAGTGCTTGCTTGCTTACAAACGTTGATGGGAACAACAGGGTTTTAAGGGTAATATTGACTATTCATAACTATTCTTCCACGGAGAGCTGCTTAATTACTGGGGTCCTCAAGTATGGAATGCATGCTGATGTATTGTTTTGTGAATGAATAATGACACGCATTTGCAGCTTTCGTAACTGTAAGAGGAGAAACAAGGGGCTCTAGGCCACAGCTGCTCCCTCCCTCTGTGCCACGTGGCACAGATGCTAGTTCAGAGTCACTTCCAGCCCCTTACTAGTGCTCCCTTCGGAGCAACAGCAGACCACACCAACCTCGCACAAACTGGAGCCCTCCAAATGGTTGGGGCTACGGCTCCCCATCAGCTCCAGGCAGCACAGGTGTATGATGCTGGGACTGATGGTATTTGCAGTCCAAACGGCCTGGTGTAGGGCAACATCTGGGCTTTGAGCTGCAGGCAGATGTGAATAAGCTTTGCACCTCAGAACCCCACTAACCACAGAGGAGGAAGAAGCGACCAAGGTCCCTTGCCTCAAGCTTGGTTTGCGTATCCTTCTCCTGCAGTGCATGGAGCTTCCCATCTCTGGTCAGCACATAGAGGCACCCCCACTCGGCCAGGACATCCACCACGTCGTCAAAGACAGAGCTGTATGCAATGAACTTGTTGCCCAAGTCATAAATATTCAGGATCTGCTTGTCGGAGTTTTGTGGATCACTCCCAGCAAATTCCGATCTGGAGTACAGAGGAGCAAAGAGTGAGGGACAGCCTCAGAGATAGTCTTTTAACTTTCACTCACAGGTCAGGAGTTCCCTTTCGTGCACTGGATGAAAGAATGGTCCACACTCACAGCCTCAGAGAGTCTCAAACTGCTGGTCTTAACATTTCCAGGCAAACGTTAAAGTCAGCTGGCAGAGCCCTCTGTGAGTACCTGATGAATCTAAAAAACTAATGACCAAGCTTTTGCATTCCAATGCATAAGATGCATCTGCCTCCTGTTTCTCCCCCACGATATGTACGTCAACCTAACTGTTTCTGAGCCTTGGATAGCACAACATATTGCCTTGCTGCAAAGTAGGGTTTCCCTACCCAACCCCAACCCCCGCACTCAGCCATTTGGACCTTCCAGCCTTTCGTAACAGTCATCACATTCTCAAGATTACTTGTACATATCCCACTCAGCATATTCAGAAAATCCGAAATCTGATAGGAAGCTGGAAAGGAAGGCCAGATTTAACACTGCCTGCAAATAGGGATTGGAAGGCCAAAAAGAAATCCCATGCAACACACAATGGCTTTCTACTGCTCTCTCCTACAGAGGAGTACCTAACCAGAAGCAATAAATAATTTCACAGCAACCACCTTTATCCAGATCCCACACCCCAAGTTTTTAAGAGGTCAAAGGAAAACAATTCAACAAGTTATTCTGTCTTGCAGCTCTGTCTTACTTTGGAGAAGGCTTCCGTTCCTTGGAAACAATGACAAGGTAGCCCCGATACCAGTGGGCTATCAGCTTCTGGCCTTCGAAGGCAAAGCAGGGCCCACGCTCATCTGGCTGGTACAGATATACACATTCATCTCCTGCCACAATGAACTGGAGGTCCTGGGAGGGATCGCTGAGTGTGGAACAGCGCAACCCACAGCCACGTGTGTCCAATTCTAGCTTCGGATAATCCTTCACTGAAAGCGTGTAACACTGCAAAGTCCACAAGGAGGAGGACACAATGAAGCTTGGAAAGCCACAAGAACAGCTCAGAAACTGGGGCGGGGCAGGGCATGACACACACACACACACACACAGTGGTCAACCAAACATCTTACCTGGATGTTCTCTGTGGTGGCAACAAACAGGTGTGTTGTTTTGCCAGACTGACGGAAGGCAAGGCCTGTAATTGGGTAACTGCCTTCATGAAGGATCTGACTTTTGCTGTGCCGATCTCTCGTGATGTCCCCTTTAGTGAGCACAACGCTCCCATCTGTAAAGCCTACAGCAGAAATGGGAAAGGGTGAATGCTGCATTCCATGAGACACCCTGGGAAAAAGCAGGCATTCTCTGCCATCGGAAGACATCAGGTAAGTCCACCAAATGGAAAGCTGAATTAGATTAATATGAAAAGACAGAGGAGTACTCTCCCCAAAACAAAGTAGATCAATTTCTCCTTTATGATTTTATGTCTGTAACTCACAGCAGCAATTTCATTTCCACTTACCAATGGCCATGAAGTTGAGATTCTCATGGACTGTGAGGCAGGACACAACTGTAGGCTTGTTGCCTGGTATTGCAGGGAAAATCCTGGTGCACAGAGGATTCCCACCATCACGCTTCTCTAGATTCCAGACTTTGACCTACAAGTTATTATAGGGGGCTTGTTGAGGAAAACCACCACAAATTGGACCAATTCCCTTCTTATCTAAAAGTAAGTGCTACTGTGCATATAAGATGCACATTTCCCCCTTTCTCCAGTCAAACTCTGGGACCAGGAGTACAGACATAGCTGCTGTGGAAAGAAAGGAGCCACATTTACTCTCCTAACAGGAAGTCACTGCAGGGCAAATAGGCAGAAGGAGCAAGACACCCTTCTTTTGATTAGGCTTAAGCCAAACACAATGGTATCTCTGGTTGCAAACGGGATCCGTTCTGGAGGTCCGCTCACAACATGAAAAGAGCGTAACCCGCAGCAGTGCATCTGCTCATGGCAGGTTGCAATTTGCCACTTCTGCACATGCGCGTGACATCATTTTGCACTTCTGCGCATGCGCGAGTGGCAAAACCCGGAAGTAACCCTTTCCGGTACTCCGGGTCGCCGCAGGAAGTAACCTGAAAGAACGTAACATGAAGCGGACGTAACATGAGGCATGACTGTATGCACAAGTCAGAAAAATACAAAAAAGCCAAAATTCCTGAACACCTGAGTTAAAGTCTTAGGTGACAAATAAATATTTAAAATTCCTAGATTCCAGCAGCAATGTTTTGAAGAACTGGTGGCCCACACTTATCTCAGCCTTGTCATCACGGAAGACTCCTCCTTCCCTACAACTAATCTCGCAAATGCTTTCCATCAAATAGAAAAACAAGTCCGGCTTCCCTCAAACCAACTTACCAAAGGGTTAATACCTTCTTCATCCTCCCCAACTGAAGCCAAGATGCTGTGCTGCTTCAACTGGTAGAGATGTGTCACTCTCAGCTTATAAGCTTGGAAGCTGCTGAGCTCAAGGTTGCGCAGCAGGAACCATATCTGCCCTTCCATATGTAGGTCTGAGTTAAGGAGTCCTCCCCATAAGAGAGCAGAAGGCACAAAAGGCTCAGTGGTTTGCTATTAAAATCTTTTATCGCACTATGTTTATATCCCATCTTTCTTCCATGATGGAACTCAAATTGTTTCCGCAGCTGCCTCCCACCCAGACACTGAACAAGACCTGCATATCTGAGCTGGGTCAAAGGCTGGTGGTGAAGCACCTGCTTTGCATACAAAGGATTCTAGATTCAATCCCTAGAACCTCCAAGCAGGTAAAGGCTTCTACTTTCTGTCTGTTGGTCATCATAGACTCAGAGTGCCTACCTAACCTGTGGTTGCCCAGATGTAGCTGGACTTTTCATAGAATCATAGAGTTGGAAGAGACCACAAGGGCCATCGAGTCCAACCCCCTGCCAACTGCTGTCAGTTTGGGCAATGGCATGGTCAGCAGCAAGGGTGACAACTCAGTCACCACGATGTAGGCAACACTGAAGTAGCTGAGCCAATGCTTGCATCAGGCATCGCCTTATGTTCTTAACTTGAATAAGCTCACGGGGTGGAGAGGAGGAATGCCTTCAGACTTTGGCAGAAGGCGAGCCATGGGTGCAGCTTACCCAAAACTCATGTCCGCTTACCGAGACAAAAGCCCTGCCCAGGCAAGCTGGTTGAGGGGAAAAGAGCACTCCACACACGCTCAGAGGCACCCTGCCCGCCCCTCGCGACACCACTAACAGCAAGGATATCCCCGAAAACGAGACTGCCCCGGCCCGAGTCGCAGACCGTGATGCCCGGCGGCAACAGCACGGGCTTCCCGTCAGGCTCCGTCAGGACATCGCGGTCGAAGAAGCCGAAGCGGCGCCACTGCAGGTAGGCCGCCATCTTGACAGGTAGGCCCAACTCCGGAGGAGAGTCATGTGACCATGCCGCTTCCGCGTTGCTCTCCTCTTAGCGCTGAGGCTGCTGGGATTTGTAGTTCGCCTGGTCTCTAAACCCCCGCCCTAGTGCGCAAGCGCAGAGGAGACCCGCACCCCTTGCGCCGCTGCCCCCTTGTTTCTACGCGGCGGTATTGCAGGCATCCACGCTGAGGCGGCAGGCGGGTGACTGTGACTGACTGGCGGGTCGGCACAGATCAGAGAGGTGCTGGGGTGGCCAAAGGAGAGCGCGCAATCTGCACGTGCTCAGGAGCTCTCCGGCCAGGCCCGTCGCTGCCACCGCCATGCTAGGAAGCCCCGCCCCTCGGCCAATGACCGCGGCCGCTGCGCCCGGCGGCCGAGACGTGGCCCAATGGGGAGCGCGCGAGGGGAGCCGCCGGGCCAATGAGCTCGCGCCGCGTCCGGCTCCGGGGAGGGAAGGAGGGCGGAGCGCAGCTTTCGCAAGGCAGGGAGTCCGGGAGACCGGCCGGCCGAGGGGAGAGAGAGAGAGGGGTAGCCGGAGCGGGAGGCAGAGAGTCCGCGGAGTCCGAGCCGAGAGCGAGCGGGCAGGGAACCCCCGGAGGGAGCGGTTGGCGTGCCGGGCCGAAGACAGCGGCGTCCCCCTTAGAGGCGCCCGGGGGTCGGCCTCTTCCGCGTGGGGGTGGGGGAACCTCTGGGTCTCCAGGTGAACCTTGGCGCCGGGCCTCGCCGCCGTTCCGGGTCTGTCGGAGGAAAGTGCCCTCGCCGCCTCGCCTTTGTTTCCACATCGGGGTTTGGCGGCCCTCGATCGTCAGGATGGCTCCAGCACGCGTGTGGCCGCTGCTGCCCCTCCTCCTGCTGGCTTCCCTGCCTGCGCACTTGGGTAGGTGCCCCTCCCGCCCCCATGGAAGGACCTGGGAAAGATCTTGGTGGTTTTGCAAGTTGCCGAAGAATCAGGCTTGCTAAGCGGAGTTGGGCAGGAGCGAGCCCTTTCATCGCATGGTTTGATCCGGCTCGTCTCAGAATCATAGAATGGTGGAGTTGGAAGAAAGCACTAGGATCATCTAGTCCAGGGTTTCCCAAACTTGGATCTCCAGCTGATCTTGGACTTCCAACTCCCATCATCCCTATCCTTTAGGACCAGTGGTCAGGGATGGTGGGAATTGTAGTCCAAAGACAGCTGGAGACCCAAATTTGGGGAACCCTGATAAAGCCCAACCACCTGCAATGCAGGAATCTCTTGCCCAACATGGTGCTCGAACCCACAAAGACTGAGCTATTCACCTAGTGATGTCTGAAAAGCTAACGTGTATCTTGTAGGTGGGCGGGACGAAACTGACCAGCAGGAAGGGCCGAGTGTTCTGTGAACACCTTGAGGTAGCCCTTAGGTGACAGTCTGTCATGTCCCTGAGAGTGAAAGCATTTCCATTTTAGCTGGTGTTGGACTCATTATGAACTACTGGAATGCGGAAACTGGCCGTGGGACCTGATGGAGACAACTTTTCTAAAGGATGCTGCTGATGCTGCACTACATTTATTTATTTATTTATTTATTTATTTATTTGGTGGTGGCATGTTTCATTTGCCACCTCCTCTAGAAAATGTGTGTCAACATTTAAGCCTTGCAAAATGTGTTGCATAAAGAAAGAGGGACCACAGCTGTACATTCTTGCATATCTTTTTTTTACCAGTTTAGTTCTTGAAAAGAGGCACTTTGAGTGATGTAAATGATAGCCCATTTTAGGTCCAGAAACCATATTAGGAGAGGTGTTGATTATGGCAGGTATTGCTATAATTGCAGGGAGCTTTTTGGGGCCCTGGATATTACATTTATTGTTATTGATATGGGGTCCATTGGCAAGAATAAAGCTCCTTGTTTTTGTAGGCATCCAGCAGAGGTGGTTTTTTTATTCAGACCTATGCCATAACTTGTGTTTACCAAAACTAACTTTAAAGTAAATAGAGAGCCATTTTTCAAAATAAAATTGAGAATGTTATAACCATTTTTTCCCTAGATTTTGACTCCAGATATTTATCTGCCATTTGTAACCTCTAGGCTAGGCTACTAAATATTTGGCATGGGGGGGGCACTATCCTTAGAGATTTCATACGTATCAGCTGGTACAGAATGGGGCAGGCTGTTGAGTTATCAGGAACATGCTAGCGACTTATGTGCCATTGTCTGCACCTCCAGGTAGCCTTCTATTGCAGGATTCACAATTCAGCCTAGATGGTGTTTGAGTGGTTTGGGCCCAATGTGTCTTAGAGGCGAGGTGCCCTTTAAACCAGTTCAGGGCCTCCCTTGGCTAAGCTGTCAGTGCCGCATGTCCATAAGGCACATATTGACTGCCTTGAAGTCTGTTTGGAAACCGCCATTCATACTGCTAGCTATGTTCGACTGGGCATTATTTATTGTATTACGCCTCTGTGATACCAACCACAGTGGCTCGCAGTCCATTTTCAGGTCCAGTTCAAGTGCTGTTTTTCACCTTCAAAACCCTTCATGTCTTAAGCTGGCCTATTTAAAGGACTGAGTGCTTTCATAGGACTCATTAATTCCATAAATTGATATATTCATTGGAGGGTCTCTTGTAGGTGCCCCCATATCTGTGGTGAAGCAAGTAGCTACCAGAGAGAAGGCCTTCTGGGTGGGTCTTTGGAATCTAGTTTATTTTTCTTTTAGTAACAGGAAAGATGCCTCCTAATTTCCATGTAGACATAGTTTTAATTCTACTACTTTGTACCTTTTAGCTTTATAATTTTATTTACATTTTGATTGTGTGTTTGTTTTTTGTATTTACTTCCTATAAACCTCCCTAGGAATATGGTTGAAGGATGCTTAAAAATTCTTAGCGATAAAGAGATATTTTGAGATGTTTCCCTACAAATGAGATGCTCTGGATGATACAGTACTGTGAAACTTTATTCTGGTGGAGTCCTCCGGGTGTGCTGTAACGCATCTGTGTTTAGACTGGCTTTTTGTTTCTTATCAATTCAGCTAAGCATTAGAAATTAGAAGGAGGCTGGAGGGTATTGTCTAAGGTTCTTACTGGAAGAAAGTACATTTGACACAATACTTTTGTTCCACAGATTCATTGGCTGTGATGTCAGTGGACATGGGTAGTGAATCTATGAAGATCGCCATTGTGAAGCCTGGGGTGCCAATGGAAATTGTCTTAAACAAGTGAGTGGGCTAAATATGTGCTGCAATGAATGTGACTGTGGCAACAACTGTTTTGGAGGGCTTGACACATCATAGAATTGTAAAGGTGCCCCAAGGTTCAACCAGTCCAACCACTTACAGTGCAGGAATAAATCCATGTCTTAGTGGTGCAGTACAGAAAATATGGGGCAGCTTCCCATAGGTGTAACTTTCTTTTGCCCTTACTTATTGTTCACTAATCTCAGATGTGGTTATTTAGAAGAGACTCCAATGTGTTTCTCTTCACTTGTTCCAGTGCTGAATCCTGGCATTGAAAACCAGTTCTGCATTTCTCCAAGGAACCCAGAAGTTAGACCCCATGAATTTCTGGGGCAGGGCCATTGTGCAGTGACAGGGCACCTGCTTTGTTTGTAGCAGGTTGCGTATTGAATCCCAGGCATCTCCTTAAATTTATTAGGTACCAGACGACAGGAACAGTGTGCTTCGGTCTGAGGCCCTGGAGAACCACTGCAGACCTGAGTCAGAAATATTGCTTCAGCTGGATGAATAAATAGCCTAGCCTGGTTATTAGACAACTTCCTATCTCCCCAGGAAACAGTTCTAGTTTAATTTTTCTTGTTGTTCTAGGGAATCTCGGAGAAAAACACCAGTGGCTGTAACTCTAAAGGAGAATGAGCGCCTCTTTGGTGACAATGCCGTGGGAATGGTAAGTCCCTTAGATGTCCACTCACACATCCCCTCTGCTTTTTCTATACCAAGAGTATTTATTTGCATACACAGCTTGTTCTTCTGGGGTCCTGTCTCTGCTGCACCTTCCTCTTTACACTTTCAGCTTCAATAACATGTTCCTCCCCACTGAGATTTGTTGAAGAGACAGTACTACAGGTCCTCTTTGGCAGTTTAGCTCAGGTTCCAGATAAGGACTTTTCCAGTGCTGGCATGCAGTGACTTTTTTGGTTTTGGAAACGGAGGATCCTAAATGCCACTTTGGGTATTTTCAGTAGTTCAGTTGTTGAGGGTTTCTGGCGTGTATGCCTTTTAAAAAGAAATTTATGGGGGATAGGTGAACATTCCAGAAGAATCAGCATGGTTGTGTGTTTTTCCTGTTTTTTTAATAGGGCATCAAGAACCCAAAAGTGGCTTTCCGGTATTTCCAGGATCTCCTGGGCAAGCGCATTGATAACCCACAAGTGACCATGTACCAGTCACGGTTCCCAGAACATGAGCTGGTGAAAGATGCAAGGAGGGAGACAGTCAGTTTCAAGCTGTCAGAGTACGTTTCCACTTTGAGGTTTGCCACGTGGCACTGCTGAGCAAGAAAGGCTGTGGCATCTCTCTGCAAGCCACTTTGGGAGTACTGCTGCATAGATTTGGTTGGCCCAATGCCATGGTCAGCTTGTATTTGGTATGTGCCCTGATAATGGGCAAGTGGTTTGTGGAAGTGATGAGGCCCACCCATGCTCAAAAGATGCATTTCACAGCTGGGATCAGGAGTTTAGAATTTATCATTCTTGTTCTTCCTTGCAGCAAATTGCACTATACTCCAGAAGAGATCCTAGGCATGGTGCTCAACTATTCTCGGGCGCTGGCAGAGGAATTTGCAGGTTAGAAATGACTCTTGAGTGTTTGAGGCACAAGAGGTGTCTTTCCTTCTTGGGTCAGCAAGCATATGAATAAAAATGAAGAGGCACCTGAACCAGGAGCTCACACCATACCTCCTCCTTATCTTACAGAACAGCCTGTCAAGGATGCCGTGATCACTGTCCCTGCCTACTTCAACCAGGCAGAGAGGAGAGCGGTCCTGCATGCAGCAAAAATGGCAGATCTCAAGGTTTTGCAGCTCATCAACGATAACACAGCTGTGGCTTTGAACTATGGGGTGTTCCGAAGGAAGGACATCAATGCTACAGCCCAGGTGCTTGTAATTGGAGGGTGTGTGTGGCTCGGGAGGGGGGAGGTTTTTACCCAGGGCTCAAGCTCATTGTGCCTCTGTAACCTTACCTAGAAAACACAGGGAATTTGAGCAGGGCAGTCTTCTTGGTCAGTGAGAGTTGCCTGTTTGAATCCAAACTTTTATGTACAGATTCTGCATTCCCCTAATTCCAGCTAGCCACATACACAAGCGAGCAGGGCCCACTCACCTGTCAGTCATCTGATATTACTATGAAATCTAGTGACCAACTTATCCTTTGTAGCAAGGCAAGCTGCGTTACCAAAGCCAAGCCAAGTTTCAAGTTAGTACCTATTGGCCAATAGGCAGTGACTCCAAACCTGCTTTCTGCAGGGATTGGCTCTGTGGCTTGAGTTTCCTCTGGAGAACTTGGTTGCACATCTGAACCACTGGGCTTGGAGTCACCAAGACCATAGGTCGAGACTTGAGGCCTGTTAAGAGTTCCACATGCCTGCTTTGTCTGTCAGTTGATTGCCGTGGACAGGAAGCCTCCCTTGCCAATGCACAATCTGGAGCATTCTTCAGGACTCCCAGTATATATAGCATCTTGTCAGCTGCATCTTTACCTGTCTCCCACCTGACATCACACATGACATCTGGTGTGGGGCTGGTGGGCATACTTGGCAGAAAATAGCCTCATGGGCCAAATTTGGACCCATGTTAGGTCTAATTAGGTCTGCAGGCTGGAGGGCTGACCCACCTCTGGACCAGATGAACAAACAGTCTGACTTCTTCTTCTTCTTATTATTATTATTATATATCCCACCCATCTAACTGGGTTGCCCCAGCCACTCTGGCAACTTCATACTCTTGTATATATTTTTAAGCTTGGAGATGGCTGATCTGAGTTCCCACAGACATTCATGTACCATCCTTCAGACTGTGATACCTCCGTGCCTGCTGTTGCCTGCTGTCTTTAGCATTGGTTCTTTATTGATTTCCAGAATATTATGTTTTATGACATGGGAGCAGGCAGCACTGTGTGTACCATCGTGACTTACCAAGCAGTGAAAACCAAGGACTCGGGAACCCAGCCTCAGCTTCAGATTCGGGGTGTTGGGTAAGAGCTTGATTCTTGAAATTAAATTTGCTAGGGAGTCAGGAGAGAGCAGGATATCTGAAGTAGAAAGGTCCAAACTGGGACGCATATTGCACAAAGCAGAATAAAACAAATGCATAATGGATCATGTTGGCTAGGTCCTAGCTGGAGTCAACATGCCTCTTTCCCCCACCCTTCTTTTTAAAGTGATTTCCTGGGAATTGCAAATGTGGAAAGTGCTATTGCATTTGTTTCCTATTTGACGGTTACCCATAAGCCACTGTAAGATTGGGATGCTGGATTTGGATGGACATGTGGTCTGATCTTGCTGCAGGGCACTTGTGGAAGGATGTTTAGAAAACCAAAATGCTGGTTTTGGGGTGGGAGGGAATAGAGAGATATCAAGCTTGTTGAGAGGAGTGGTAGCTGGAGAGGTAGTTGCTGGGCTTCATCGCAAAGGGGCTGCTGGCTTGAGTAGCTGCTTCCACTGCATACCTCGTCCTCCTCCCCAGATTTGATCGCACACTGGGAGGGCTGGAGATGGAGCTGCGCCTCCGTGACCATCTGGCCAAACTCTTCAATCAGCAAAATCCATCAAAGGATGTCCGGAAAAATCTCCGGGCCATGGCCAAGCTACTAAAGGAAGCCAATCGCGTGAAAACAGTACTAAGTGCCAATGCTGACCATGTGGCCCAGGTAGGTTGTGTGTGTATCATTTGGCGTGGCCTGGGTGCATGGAAAATGCCTAACTTTCGTAGTCTGCTATAGTCAATTGTAAGCAGCTATCTGCTTACATGTAGATGAAAAGCTTCTACATTTCATTAAGGTCTTATCCTGTTTTGAAGGCACAGTAGAAGCAGTGTGCTGGCTTCGGAGAGGAAGTGCTGTATGTGTCTGTGAGATAAGATGCTCTTGGTTTCTCTCCCTAGATCGAGGGCTTGCTGGATGATATTGACTTCAAGGCCAAAGTTTCACGGCAGGAATTGGAGGAGCTGTGCTCTGATTTGTTCCAGCGGGTTGCAGGACCTGTGCAGCAGGCGGTCAGCAGTGCTGAGATCGGTTTGGTAAGTGCGGATGGTTTTGTTACAAGGTCTCTAGTTTTCACCAAACAACGTGAATTCCACAGCGTAGGCCATTGTGGGAAGCAGTTACTGCTCCTTCCAGGCTACCTACATCTGTGCAACCAGAACTCGTAGATTCAGAAAATGTAACAGAGTTCAAGCTCGAGAGAGTCAGACCCTGTTATCTTTCCCCAATTCCCAGAATGAAATTGACCAGGTGATCCTTGTCGGTGGTGCCACTCGCGTCCCAAAGGTACAGGAATATCTGCTAAAGGCAGTTGGCAAGTAAGCATCAGCCCAGTTTTGGTGGTACTTTCTGCCTCCCACCCCTCAAAATGTTCTCTGTCCAGAGCAGGATAGCACCTAATCATTCTTCTGTTGACAACACAGGGATGAGCTGGGCAAGAACATCAATGCAGATGAAGCAGCTGCAATGGGCGCTGTCTACCAAGCAGCTGCCTTGAGCAAAGCCTTTAAGGTGAAGCCTTTCATTGTCCGTGATGCAGCTGTTTTCCCCATCCAGGTGAGCTGTGGTTCATTATCAAGTATCAGAGTGCTGTGGATTTCAGGGAGAGGGTTGGTAAAAAGCCTGTCTCGGCATTCTGTCTCAAGCAGCCCAAGAAAAGTGCTGATCTTTGTCGCTTAATGTTGGCATGCAATTGGCTCTCCCGTGTGGTAGAATCTGGAAGAGGTACAGTCTGTTCTTTATCCTCTCCTAACCTTAGGTTGAGTTCACCCGTGAGGTAGAAGAGGAGGATAAATCCAAAAGCCTTAAGCACAACCGGCGGATCCTGTTCCAGCGCATGGCTCCGTATCCCCAACGGAAGGTCATCACCTTCAACCGATACACAGATGACTTTGAGTTCCATGTCAACTACGCAGATATGGGCTTCCTGGGTGACAGTGACTTGAAGTGAGTGCAGTTGTGGGTCAACCACAAAAAACAGAGCATGCTGGCTCTTGCTTTCCTTTTCCCTTTTGTTATGGTAGTTACAGCTGCCCGGGAGTTTGGTCTAAGGAGCGAAGAACTGATGGGGTTGCATAAGGAATAAAAACAAAACATGACAGAGGGAGGAATAGCTGGATATTACTCTTTATTGGACATTTGATTGTTTTGAGGAACTCTTGTATGTGGTAGCTGGAAGTCCCTTCTACTTATATTTGTTATCTTTTTCTTTATCTTTCTATTCTGTTATTTCCCTAAATATTATTTCCCTCTTATTTTCTTTGTTTTGTTTCTGCTTTGGTCTGGTCTTCTATAGTATTTTGAAAAGTCCTAATAAAATCATTTTTTTAAAAAAGGCTTAACTTGACTCATGTCCTCAGAGTTTATGATTCTGCCCGAACTCAGCTTTATGTCAGTGGCTATGGCTTTGGGAACTCAAATTTGTTCTCGGCTGTTTGAACTTGTACCCTTGCAGCTGAGTATCCAGGAAATAAAATATCTACATTACTGCCCTTTGGTGTTTCTACAAGGTTTTGTGATTTCTGTGGTAGAGCTAGAGAATGGGAACAGAAAGGAGGGGTGGCCAGCCGCTGTGCTCACCCATCCCAATGTGTGTCCTTGTGTGGTTTCTGCAGAGCTTTTGGGTCCTTGAACCTCACAAGGGTGAAGCTGCAAGGAGTGGGCGAGAGCTTCAAGAAACATTTGGATTACGAGTCCAAAGGCATCAAGGCTCATTTCAACATGGACGAGAGTGGTGTGCTGAGCCTTGATCGTGTAAGTACCGCTTCAATGCTCTTCATCTCCCGCTCACTTGCTGGGCCTTCCAATCTCATTCTGCTCCGTGTGTTGTCTCCCAGGTAGAATCTGTGTTTGAGACTCTGGTGGAGGACAAGCCAGAGGAGGAATCCACGCTAACAAGTGAGTTGGTTGGGTTGCAGCAACAGCTCTTCTCGTACCATGTAGGCAGTTTGACTTAATCTGCCCCTTCCCAGTTTTCAGCATCACTTTGAGTGGTCGGAAATGAGACCTTTCCAACTCTTTGCCCCTCAGCTTTACAACCAAGCAAGCTGCAGTTGCAGGGACTGGTTCCTTGGGGTGGGGCCTCTCTGTTCTTGGCTACCTTTAGTAATCAGGTATGCTGGAGAAACAAGGCAGTGTACACACCAGGGCACTGTTGGCACTCGGAGACATGGAGGTTTCACATTCGTTGAGGGTATTGTAGTTTTTACAGCTGTAGGGGCAGAGGTGGCCTGTGCTGTTTTGCCAGCGAACACCCACCCCAAGATTGAGAAGCTACCACATAGATTATGAAGGCATTCACTAAGCAGAGACAAAGATCTGTCCCTTAGGAGGGGATGGGTCAGGTGGCAGACAGGAGCTGGGTTTTCTGTGTGTAGAACCCAAACCTTTCTTAAATATGTTTCTTCTTTCGAGCAGAGCTTGGGAACACCATCTCTAGTCTCTTTGGAGGAGGGAGCCCTGTTCCAGAAGCATCTGAAAACTTGACTGAGACTGTTCAGGTGAGCTCTGTTCTGTGGAGAGCCTGCCAGCAAGATGCAGGATTTGAGCCTAATGCAAATGTCATCAGGGACTTGAAAAGGGCTACAAATATGAAAAAAAGATATTGGCACTGTTCATTGGCACTGTGTTCTTGGCTAAAACCATAATAAATACTTAAGAGTCAGAAGGAATCCATGACAAGTGACTGTCGCGGCAGAGCTTGTAGCTGGACCTGCTGGGTCCCTTCAGAGTCACACCTGTCTTGGCTGAAGAAGCCTGGCTGCGCAAGATTCTTATAACACCCTTGGGAATTTCCCCTCTGTTGCCCAGGAGGAAGAGGAGAGCCAAGCGGAAGCAGGTAAGGAGGACCAGAAGGATGACAATGGGGCTGCTAGTGAGGAGGAAGAAAAGCAGCCAACGCCATCCCCATCTCAGGAAAAAGCTGCTGAAGATGCTTCAGCTGAGGACCAACAAGAGGAAGGAAGAGAGAAATCAGACTCCCAGGTGAGCAAGCAGTGAGGAGGGTCACTGAAGAGCCTCCCCCCCCCCCTTTTTTATCCAACAGAAGACAAATGAGAAGGCGTCCGTAGGGGTGAAGTTATTGTGGGGAACAGTACTTTTTCATGCTTCAAATCCCCTGAACCATGGTTGTCTACTTATTGGAGAGGGTGGGAAACTTCCTTTTAAGGTCTGATGCCTATGGGGTTGTGTGAGAATTCTCCTAAAAACTTGACATCTACATGGTTCCAAGCATGGCTGAATCCAGGGCCATTACAAAACCTTTTGCTACCTGAAGCAACAAATTTCCACCAACAACAAATTGTACATACAAACTCTGACTGGACCAGCAGTTGAATTTTTTATTTCATCGTTGCCAGTGGAATAATGCCCTCCACCAACCCTGAGGGCAAGAGTAGTTAAGCAGGTACAGATCTTACAACAGAAAGATATGGCCAGGGAACTCGGAAGGAATGGGGTTGGTAGGTGGCTGTTCCCAGAAGTTAGCACTTGAGGTAGTTGCCTCTCTACCTAATGGCAGGGCCGGCCCAACTTAAATTTAAAATTAAAGCAAGCCTGTCAAATGTTGGCTCTAGCTGGTGGCTGAAAACAGCCCCCTGTTAGTCTTGGAATTGCTCCCATCTAGGAAGCCCAAGAAAAGACAGATACTGGGAAGGATGAGGAGCCTACAAAGAGCCCCGAGGGCAATGGTGCCAAAGCAGCTGAGGAGGAGGAGAAAAAGCTGAAGCCGCCAAAGAAACAAAAGCTGGTGGAAGAGATTGCAGTAGAGCTGGATGTGAATGATGTGCCAGAGTTGCTGCCAGAAGAACTGCAGGACTCCATTAAGAAGTACGTGGATCTTCAGGGCTGCCTCTGCCCCCTAGCTGTTAGCTGGGATGAGACTGCTTGCAGTCAGTGCATGGGGATGTTTTTTTGTCTTCTCCCATTAAGAGAAGGTTGTGACCTTGCGTACCTTGTTCTTCCCACCTTTTTCTAACATCAGGTTGCAAGAATTGACTGAAAGAGACATAGCAAAGCATGAGAGGGAAAAGTCAGCCAATGGCCTTGAGGCCTTCATCTTTGAGACTCAGGTAGGTCCCGGGAAAAAGGATCAGAGGGCATTTAGCGGGTTCATCTTGTTGCCGATGATCCCACTCCCATAAAATTATTTCTCTGCTGCCGTTTAACTTATGTGTATCTTGTCTTTTGTGTAAAGTTTCAGCACTATTGCAACTTGAGCTGTAAGAAAATTTGGAATAGGTCAGGGAGGCTGCCGTGTCGCCTTTAGCTAAATTTCTGTCAAACAAAGAAATTGTTTTGGCTCCTGTTTGGTGAATGTTCCCATAAGTGACAAGAACTTCAGAGAGATTGATTTTGTGTGTGTGTGTGTGTCTCTTTTACCAGGATAAGCTACAACAGGAGGAGTATAAGTTTGTTTCAACAGAAGACGAGCGAGAGGAAATTTCCAAGAAGCTGAGCGAAGCTTCCAACTGGATGGAAGAGGAAGGCTATACAGCCACAACTAAGGTTGGGGCACCACATTGAACTGCCAATATCTTTTTCAGGGGAAACTTCTCTGTATTGTTAGGCTAGAGTTTGAAGATTCTCAGAGTGTGTTTCATGTGGGTTATCTGGACTACAGAAGTGTCTTTCCCTCGCCAAAAGCTTTTTGGAAATTTTAGCCAGTACGTTTTGTCAGAATCGGAGAAACAGAAGAATGTGACTTGCTATGGTTGATGAGAACAACTTTGAGCTTCCTTGACTGCACTGCCTTCTGGGCAATGGCAAAGTACTTTGTCATTCATAGCTGCAATCATTGTGTGGGATTCCCGTGGTCTGCATGTCTGACCAACCTACAAGTGTCACATTTGGCTTGTGTGCCCTCTTAACTTTGGGACGGGGGTTTGAACTCCCTGGGAACTGGATGCCTGTATAATAGCTTAGCTGTCACTGTGGAGCCTCCAGGGCGGAGTTCTAGTGTGTCTCCAGGCAGGCTCAGTTTGTGGATGTTTAACCCCTTCTTCCTGAATTTCCAGACCATCTTTGCAAGATGATATATGTGTCCAAGGCAGAATTTTAGCTTTTTAACTTCTATTCCAATTCACAGGAGCTGAAAGAGAGGCTCTCTGAACTGAAGAAGCTGTGTCGGAGCCTTTTCTTCCGTGTGGAGGAGAGAAGGAAGTGGCCAGACCGTCTAGCTACCCTAGAAAGCTTGCTCAATCACTCCAATATTTTCCTCAAGTACGAGCAACCAAGATGTCTTTAGTAGGAGAGGAGGGGACTTGGGTTGGGGCAGAGGGGCTTGCCTTACTCACACTAGCAGCTGAGATCAGCACTCTCTGGACCCAAAGGGTGTGCATGGGGAGCTGTGCAATGCAGCTGTTTAAATCTCAGCAAGGCAACCAGGAGACAAAGAAGCAGTTCACTTTCAGTGAAACCGTTTTTGGTTGTACCACACAACAGTTTTATTTTAATAAGCCTTGTTCTCAAGCTGATAGTGGCACTCATGGAAGAATAGCTACAGGTTCCAGTGCTGTAGCTTCCTCTTGCTAAAAGTTATATAGAAAAATGGTCCCCATTTATGAGAAGTTGAGATTCTTAGCATGAAACGCTAAACTCTTACCCATGAGAGTTGCTTTCCAAATCTCTGCTATCTTGAAAGGAAGTAAGGGTGCATATCAAGGACCAAGATAATTACACATGTGCACGCTGCTATAAGGGTGTGGTGGAGTTTGCTTTTCTTATGGAGGGCTGGTATTTTGCCATAGTCCTACATACTGGGTTTTTTTTCCCTTTCCTTGAACAATATTTTACAATTTTTTTGTGTAGAACTTCAGTTACTGATTCCATATCTTTGTCACCAAATTGAAAGGAAAATTGTTTGAGGCAAAAGAAATTGGCACTCATGGTCACTGGAAAAAAAATCCCGCTTTGTAACCATCTCCCGAAGTTTCACCTGTTGTCTATCTCACTTGTTAACATGGTTGTCAAACTTAGCAGTTGAAATTAGCTAGAAATGTTATGGCCTAGATATTTCTGTGCTGCATCCTGTGTCCCAGTTGTCACTTTTCCTAGAACAGTAAAGCTGAAGGTGTTGTCTTTAGCAGTTGTTGTTGGCTGCACAGGAGCCAGTTACACCAACTGGAGAGCTTTAATATAGTGTGAAAACTGCTTCAGGGCAAGAGGGAGACACAATTCTCATTCACTTTTTCAGGGGCGCTCGCATGATCCCGGAGGCTGATCAGTTATTCACAGAGGTGGAGCTAAGCACCTTGGAAAAAGTTATAAACGAGACAACGGTAAGAAGGGTCACAAGGAGTGCAGAAAATCTTTTCAGTATCCAAACTATGTGCGTTCATGCATGTGCATGTCTTGTCCCTTCTGCTCTAGGCTCCAAAAGATACCCCTTTTGGTTTTTTTACTTAGAATGTTGTGATTCAGTTCACAGGTAAACCTAAGAATCCTGCCAAAATACAGTAAGCCCACAACTTGTGCTTGCTTTATGGAGTATGGGGGTATGAATGAATGAATGGTTGTAGAAATGGGGCTCAGCAGAGGCCACGTGGAGCTTTCAAGCAGTGATTTTGCATAGAGTCGTGGCGTGTCAGGTCAGAAGGCCATTGGCACTTGGTAAATGAGCAGCACCAAACAGGGCTGGTCTTATCAGGTGGAGCCTAAGGATAATATGTTTTCCTGGGTTTGTTTGTTTTAGTTGTGGAAGAATGAGACCCTGGCAGAACAGACCAAGCTGTCGCCCGCCGAGAAGCCTATTCTGCTTTCCAAAGACATTGAGCTGAAGATTGCAGCTCTGGACAGGGAAGTGCAATATCTCCTCAACAAAGCCAAGTTTTCAAAGATCAGGCCCCCCAAGAAGAACACCACAAAAACAGAAGCGGGCAAGAACACCACTGTGCCTCCTGAGGGTGAAAAGGTCATTCCTCCCAAGGATGAGAATCAAAAAGGTAAGAAGGTCTCGCAGCAGCATCAGTAGTCTTCTAATTCCCCTGTTCATATTCCCTGGTGTTTGAAACTAGCCCTGTGGAAGACTGCTTGGTGTAAAAGAGGGTCCTCATTCTTTGCTGCCTCTTCTAGCCTTTAGTTGGTTGCTCCATGAGCTGTGTTGTAAATGGCTCAAATTTCTCTTGGGTGATGTGGTGTGCATCCAGTTTGGTCATTGCACATACCTCTGCAACTATGGATACCTTTTTTTCTCCTTCCAACCAGATAAACCAGAAGATGCTAGCCCAGTCAAAGAACCACCCATAGAAGAAAAGGCACCACTGGATGATGAATTGGGACCAGACTCTGGTAAGGAATGAATTGATTTATTTCGATCACTGACCAGAACTCTGGTAAGGAAATATTGGGCTGAGAGAATTGGAATTCCCCAGGCCATGTGATTGCTTTTTCTTGGGTTCTCCACATCATAGTGGGAATTCAGGAACCTTTTATTCTGGAGCCATGCTATTCTGGGCCTCAAATTCACAATGTGAAACAATGTAAGGAAACAAGTTATTCAAATTACTATTTTAATAGCCGTAGTCAATTTATACAGTTAATGCTGGGAAACTCCATGCCATCCTGGGAATTGGCTGCAAGGCAGGGGGGGACGTGGCTGCTTTCAGAAAAGACTTTTACAGCTGAAATGGGCACTGTGATGCTTAAGGGGCACCAATAGCATTCCCAACATTCAAGGAGGGAGGAGAAAAGACAGTAATACAGAGGGATGAGCTATTCCCAGACAAGACTTGCTCTCTCCTCCTTGCCCTGCCAACTCAGGGGAAGGGTCTCCTGGCAAAAGCTCCTCACCAAGTGATCTCAACAGTCCTGATGGAAGAAGGGGCCTCAAGAGCACGTGTAGGGAATTTAAGTGGCACAAATGTGTGGGTTTAAAGTGCCACAAAACTGATTGAATTTTTATGCAGCATGCATCTCAAGGATGGCAATGTATTTTTTTCCCCAATTACCCTTTTCTTACTTCCTGTTTACCTCATCCCTGTACTGCACGAGGGTTGGCACTGGGAATCTTGAAGAACCAAATCCCTTTGGAACCGTCCAGGGTTAGGGTTAGCAAATGTAGAGGTAGCAACCCTTTACTTTTCAATTCCAAATGCTCTTCCATTCCGCTAATATGTTTGAGTCTCAAGCCATGGCTTTATCTGCCTGCTCTTGCTTTCTAACCCTGCTACCCTGTTTCTTACTCTTTGTGTATCTGAACATGTTTCCCTAGTACTATCTTGATTTGGAAAGTTGTTGTGCATGCTGCACAGTTTTGATTCATTATGGTTTTTCTGCTCTTGCTCTTTTCAGGGCCACAAACTGACAAGAGGTCGGAAACAAGGGAAGACACCAGAACCAATGATGAATTATAACAGTTCCTTAAACGCCCCCCCCCTTGCACCAACACCTATTTATTTACAGTTAACTCCATTGTTTTTATGATGGACCTGGTTAGTGGAACATGGCACAGACTGACAACAAAATGCAATAGAGCTGTACATTTTTTTTCTTTCTGTTGGGGATTTATTTGTTGCTGATTTTGGTGTGTTGTCTTGTCTCTTCCTTTCTTTAAAAATGACTTTGAGCTCACTGGGCACTCTTGCTGTGTTTTCCACAGCACTGTCCCCTGAATTGCACTTCTAACCAGTAGATTTAAATCTACCTGAAACTGTTCTAGGAAATGACAGTTGGCATCAGCAGTTTTTTGGGCTATGCTTCACCTTCTGGAAACATTATTTGTCTGCAACTGGAAATATCAAATTGGAACCATCTGCTGCAGCCTCATCATGTTATGGTTCATCAACTAGGCTTGAATGAGCAAGTCCCTTTATATCCTTACTCTTGGGCTGTTGATGGACAGTTTTCTGTTTTGGGGGTGTCTGTGCAACTGAAATGGATGAAACAGGAGTGGAGAGTAAAAGAAGTTGACAATGCTTGGAAGGAAAACCAAAATGCTGAAACAGATAACTATACAACTCTGCTTTCAGAAGTATTTATCAGACAGCTGTAGCATAGCAGGGATGGCCACTGATGAGACACGTATCCCTGATTCTTATTATCAGTTACTGCCTTTAGCAAAACTCCCTAATGCCAGTCATTTTCTAAGAGGCCCATGAAACTATGCTGTTGTAATAAAGCAGGAAGTCTGATCTATCCCAGAAAGGTACAGGTTTTCTTTACCTATTTTATTTGCTCCTCAAGTTTGTAGTTTTGCTTTCTAATTGCCTTCCCAGCAACACTGGGCACTGTTCTTAGTCTTGCCATTTCCTAATACTGCTGGTGTTATATGGTGATTTGGGAAGCTGGCTTACAAAGCTTGCTGTCTTGGGTGGTGAATGCACATTTGTGTGTGTGCACCTTTTATTTACTAGCTCAGTCACCCTACTGGCAGCTGAACTTTCCACTTTGGCCACCTAGTAGTGTAGTAGGGACAGCTTTGGCTATAGGACAAATAATTGTGATACTTCAGTTTTCAGAAGTACAAATCAGTCCAACTGCACATAAACTAGAATATGTAAAGATATCACAAAGTAGAGGAAAAACTTCATCCAGCCCTTTTTACTTCAGTTTTCCCCTCTACACACAATGTCCAAACTGTTCAAAGGAATATCATATGTAGACCATGCTGAGACCGCGTTTTCTTTAACATCATTGCTCAGCAACTCATTCCTAAGCACTGCCTCCTAGTCCCTAAAATCAATTTGGAAATGTGTTCTTCTCTTGAATTAATTTCAAGACGTCTTTGTCTTAACTTGCAACTTTGAGGAATTATTTCTCTAGTATTCAGGCAGAAGTGGTATGCCAAATGCTACAGGCTCCTAGAACAAGGCAAATGTGAGAAATTAATACTAAATTGTGTGCTGCCTATTGTAATGCCCCCTTTCCTCTTCATTTCAACAAGCTTTATACTTGTGCTTGGAAGTTAAGCTTGCCATCTTTCCCAGTTGTGTGTGTGTGTGTGTGTGTGTGTGTGTGTGTATGTATATATATATATATACACACACACACACACACACAGGTGTTTTTGCCTCTGTTAAAATGTGCATTGAATATTTGGATTTTGATGAAAATGGAGTTTAAAACCTTATTAAAAACAAAGCAACTATTTCTGCATACCTATTTTTTGATGAGAATGTGCATTCTACTGTGAGCATTGATAAAGTAATTGGAATTTGAATGTAAATCTTGGTTTCCTGAAAAACATTTCCCTGAATTTGTCTTGTGCTGTGTCTGTCTTTTCTTAAAAATTTCCCCCTTTTGAACAGGGCAGGCTTAGAAGTTTTAATTTCTCTGCCATGGGAATGTAATTTGGGAGTGAAGGAGGAATGTTCCCTCTTCCATTCCTCTGCTGCTGCCTAAAACCCAACTAAGCCTAATCCAGAAAGCCAGTAGGCAAGAGAGTACCTTGTGCTGCCACCTTTGTGTGCTCTGCAGAAATTGTGCAAGTTCCCTCTGCCATATTGGCACTTACTTAGCTGTGGAGTCTGGAGTTGTTTGTTTTACATCAATGTTCAGGTGCTCGTTGGTCAGTTCTGTTAACTTTTTTTTCTGGAGGGAGGAAAAGAGAAAGCGGGTGGTGATCACATTTTAAGTCATTCAGTTGAAATGTATTTGCTCCTTTTGAAAATGGTTTCAATAAAATAACTTGCTTTTCTAAAAAAAAAAAAATCACTCTTTTTAAATGGAAGAATAAAAATTGGTGGAACCTACACTGGCTACCCTCTCAAACAGATGGATCCTAAAGTGCTACCTACTACCTGCTGCAGTGATGGATTTCTAAAAGGTGAGGGGCTGCCTGTTTGGTAATCCCTAACCCATCCAGGCCTCCTGTGTGGGCAGTGAGAATTGGCCATGGTGCCTAAGTGCAGTTTTTCTTTCCTCTCGCTTCCTTCCCCTTCATATTGGTGGATGCATTCTAGAGCTTGGGTAGTCAATTGTGGTGCCCTCCAGGTGTTAGGCCCCTATTCTTTTAAGCCCGAATGGCTTAAGCCCAAAGGCAGTCCAACAACATCTGATGACCACCATATTGGCTACCTTTACTTGTGTGATTTTTTTCTTGTCCCTGAACCTCTTTTTAGTTTGGAATCCTGTCTCATGTTAAGCCCCCACTATATAAAAGGGTGTTGGATTTTTTCCTAAACTTTAAATACTCCTAGCATGAAGCCAGGGCCTTGTTTGGTGTGGTGCTTGATGCCTTCAGTTGGGGTTTCATTTTTGACAGGAAGGACAGGGAGGCTGTTGCCTTGGTGACCATTCCACTGTGGAAGTTGCTGGCCAAGGGGGGGAAATCAGCACTCTTTTATTTTTATTTTATTTTATTTATGGCCTCCTTCAGCTTCTCCTCAAGGTGCTTCCTACTTAAAATGCTTTCAGCGCAGCCTTGGGCTGCCTCAAAAGGCGCAGCCCTTTCTCGTCATTACTTTTTGGCGGGAAAAGTGATTCAAACTTGGAAGGCCGCGCAGGTCTTTCAGTAGGGGGAAGTGCGCGTGCGCTGCAGCTTGGCTTGGGACGTGAGGTCGACGGGAAAACAGGTAAAGGAGGCCAAACACGGATGGCGACCCTGCTTAGAAAGGGAAGCGTTGCCATAGAGAATTCTGCGCGCGAGAGGCAGGGATTGGCCGGAAGCTCTTACCTGTCGACACGGACAATATGGATTGGAGGAGCTCGGAGAGTGGCGTGCCCCTTGCTCAATAGCCGAGGAGAATGCTTTCCGCAAGGCGGAGCTTCAAGCTGCGGGTCGCTGAGGAGCCACTATCAGGTTAGCCCACTTTTCCTGCGGCTGGTGCAGAGGAACCACCGCGGCCGGTTGGTGGGTTGGCGGCGGCGAATGGTCCACGTCCGGCTTGGGCAAGCGCCCTTGAATTGTATGGGCCCAAGGTGCCCGGGCCGACGTTGATGGGCGCCCGGAGGCCTTTGGGAGCGGGAGGGAGCGTCTGCGGCGAGCGTGATAAAAGTTTCTTCCTGCGACCTTTGCTTCCCTTGTTGTGTAGATCTATACTAAAAGGTTACCGCTGTCGCGCCGCTATCCTCTCGGAGGGTGAAGGGATGGCGCTCCCCTGGGGCAGGTGGGCTCCTCGCGCTGCCTGAACCCATCCCCAGGCGGGAGGAATGGAATGCGAATAGTCTCCGCCCGGGGTCGGGGGACCCGTCCGGTCTCCTGACTGCCTCTGCACCTTCAATTGCCTTTCCTGTCTGGCTCCGTATGGGGTACGTGCCAGGCACCCCCACAAACACCCGAGACAGACTCAAGATGCTGCCGTTTCTCGATTTAGCCCCATCTCTGCCTAGACCACGTCACGCGGGAAGGTGTTTTATATTACGTGGCATTAAAATTCGTTATTGTTTTAGCCTAAATAGCCTTTGGCACCTCAAAATATTTGACTCACGATGTTTGTATTTCTTTTAATACTGATTTCAGCACTGTACTTTTTAAAATTGTTGTCATACTTCCCGCAACCACATGATGAAAAGGGGGTAAGAAATTGGATAATATTTGGGTTGCAGCTCCTAATATATACAGTGCAGCTCCTAATATATAGCGCTGTTCTCCAATCCCAAACTTTTTAAATTCAAACATCCGCTTAAAGTATACAGAATTATCTCAGGCTAAAGTTGAACTGTTAACTCCACCATAACTATTGCCTCCCTCCCCTTATTATTTATTAAATTAAACTTACTAGTCACTTGTAACCCAAAGCGTCTCTCAGAATGTAGGTTGGAATATATATGTGTGTGTATGACAATGGCACACAGAAATACATAAATACATTACATCATATACTACATTAATATTACATACAGTACAGCATATTAGGAAAACACACAAACCCCCATTTTTGGCATCTGTCTCTCAAGAGACAATGAAAGAGTGCACCATCAGAGGTAAAGTCAAACAGTTGGAGAGTTACAGCACCTGTTGTGGCTGTAGAAACCCAATATGAGAGAGACATGTTTTATTGCAGGTGGGGTAAATGAAGGCATCTGGTTTTGCTGCTGCAGATGCCTCACAGCGTTTCATGACCTGACACTCTCCAGGCACTGCAGTTGTCTGCAAGGGTTTCCATATGGCGAGGTTAATGTCAACCCTCATTAATATTTTAATGTTCCATTATTTTAATTGTTGTGTTTTATTTTTGTTTTTAAGTTTGTAATCATTCATCTTGTTTTTATTATTGCTTGTAAGCCGCTCTGAGCCCGGCCTTGGCTGGGGAGGGCGGGGTATAAATAAAAAATTATTATTATTATTATTATGTCACATTTGCAGACATCTTTGTAATGCAGAATTGGTCTGCCAGTGCCAACCTAGTGCCTGAAAGCAAGCTCCTCCAAAAGCACATCCTTGGGGATCCTGTTCTACTTAGGAAGAGACACTAATAGACAGCTGTTCACACAGAGTTGTCTTCATTATAAAATGTAATGTAAAGTATCCTGTAACACAGTCTTAGTTTTAGATAGTGGTGTAACAAGTGACTAGATAAAAGTTTTACTCTGAAAAAGTGTACATATTAGCATTAGCCCTTGGCACAGTCCTCCAGCTTGGCTGACTGCCCATTGCCGGCAGTTACCCAATTGTAAAGTTATCTCTGTTAATTATTCTTTGGCCTAAATTCAGTAGAGGGAAAGCTCCGCTGACTTCATCAGACTTGTATCAGAACCATTTTGATGGACTTTCCTTTATTGATTTTGCATGCTTGTTTCCAAGCCCTTTTAGGCTCTAGAAAGTCATACTGTTTAAGTAAGATATGGGATCTCCTTCAGAGGGCTGTGAAAAACTGGGATAAATGTGACCATGCTCTTACCACTCAGGACAAATGTCTGCAAACTGCTTCACCGTGTCCCAGGAATAAGCCCTTCTAAAAAGCAAGTAGCTGGGGAAATTTAGCTCAAACACAGAGCAATAGCTTTCTGCTGCAACCCTGGACTTTATGTGAAGTTTAAAGGAGTTCTTGTTAAGGACCCTTGAAATTGCAGGACTCTGTAGCCCATTTATAATTTTAGGTGGTCCCACATCTGTGCGGGGAGTCTGAGTCCTGCCTTGTCCATTTCAACTTCATTCTACTTTGCTCTCTACTAGTTCTCTACTAGCTCACTTTTCAATACAAAATTTATCCTTTTGTTCCAAAGTCCCTGTGAGAGGACACAAAAATGGCAGCAAACTACAGTAGTGCTGTCTAGCAACACTGCAGTGAAATTATCACATGTCAAAGCAGATTTTAAATCTCTGAATGAGATTTAGTCTTGGAACTCCTTAAAAGAAGCAAGGAAACTTTTTTAAAAGTGGGGGGGGGAGACATTTTTCAGCTCATGGACAATTGTTTTGCAGAGAGAACATATCAATGGTGCCCAGAGCAGGAGGCAAAAAGTGTGTAGAACAACAGCCGTAACTCTTAGGTCTGTACAAGAGGCTACATTCCAGCAGCCAGCCACAAGTTACCCATCCTTTCATCCATGCTAGCAAAAGGCATTATCACAGTTCAGCGACACATTCCAACCACACAAAAGCACTTAAGAAGGGTACAGAGCTGAACCAGTTAGGAGAGTGGCATGATGGCTGGGTAGAAAGGCTTGGAGGGTTGCATTTGGCTCAGCTCAGATTCCCCATGCTGTCTTGGGGGACTTTTACTTTGCCCCATGGCATATGTGCTATGGAGTGCCACAAGAGTGTTTCATTCTTTCTGTTGCTTAAGAAGAAATTTGCAGAGCAGTTGCTAATATGCTGTTTACACTCAGCTCTATCCTTTTCATACAGGATTCATGTGAGACAGGATGTTCTGAGCAGGGAAATTGCAGTCTGCCATGGACCAGACAAATGCTAATAAACTTAACAGTAATAAGAAGAGGGCCAGTTCATCTAATCAACCGCATGGTGGGTGTTTCATTTTCTCATCCATTCCTCCTACTGTAATAGTTTGCACCTTGGGGATGTCTCAGTTTGATGCAGCCTTATGCTGGAAGCCCAGATGGCATCTAGCACAAGCTTTTCAGCAACTTGGGCTGATTCACCTCCTGCACCTGGTAATCATTGTCTGTGACCTGGTAACATCTAACTTGGGTTACTGCAACGCTTCTAGGAGCTGCCTTTGAAGACTACACATAAACTGATGCAAAATGTGACAACTAAATTTATTGACTGGAACGCACTGCATGGAATTGTGTCTGCATGTCTGTCTAAAACTTACTTTTCTGTTTTCATGGAATAATGATGGGTGAGATTACTCTAGTGCTTGGGGTACCTGTTTTTTGCAGCCCTGGTTCTGTTGTGGCAAAGGACAGGCTGTTGAGCAAGTAGAGCTGGCCAAGAAACTAGCATGTTTATCAAATCCACAGAAGCACAGCATGCGTAACTTTAGGAACCCTAGTCTGGTGAGCAGAGTGCCCTAAGGTACCTGAAAGGAAATAACAGAGACAAAGCCTAAACTTTTCCAGAAAAAGGAAGCGTTAATTATGATAAAAGGCAAATGGCAAGCAAACTTATGGAAGGTTTTCCTCTTATGGGCAGTCCCTTTAACATGGGATATACAGTGGTACCTCGGGTTAAGTACTTAATTCGTTCCGGAGGTCCGTTCTTAACCTGAAACTGTTCTTAACCTGAAGCACCACTTTAGCTAATGGGGCCTCCTGCTGCTGCCGCGCCGCTGCTGCACAATTTCTGTTCTCATCCTGAAGCAAAGTTTTTAACCCGAAGTACTATTTCTGGGTTAGTGGAGTCTGTAACCTGAAGCGTATGTAACCTGAGGTACCACTGTATTAAGATATGGCATGCCCCAACAATCTAATCTTCCAGATGTGTGCTTAAGATCTTTCTATCTGCCCAAGCCTTTTCTGACTGAACTTTTCTGTTGTCATTCATATCAACATACATTTTATACTTATCCTTGTTTTTTGTACACCACCCTGATATTTTATAATGTGAGTGCTTTATAAATAATTAAAAACGGGGAGAAAGCTTAAAGGGAGATGGAGGGCAAAGGTGGACACAAACAGAAAAAGATGTTTCAATGTTTCTGCCAAGCTATATGGGGCAGGTAAAACAGGGCTGAGTCGAAAGCGGGTTTGCAAGCACAGCTGATCAGTCCTGTGCATATGGGCTTTCAAATCCCAAGAGTAAGCTGATTGTCTGGTCTTATGAAGCACTGTTTATGGGACTGTGTTAGTACTTTTCTGGTTGTGCCTTTGCCTGCATGGTTTGATTTCAAACAGTGTGGGCAAAAGCAGTTCATCTAGTGCTTTAAATTGTTTTGGATTTTAATTTTATGCTGCCTTTCTGTATTTTATGCTTTTATTTTTGTGCTTTTACATTTATACGCCTTGATTTTTGTATTTTTGCTCTACATTTAGAAGCTTCCTTAGGAATTTTGATAAATTGAAAGGCAGAATAAAAGTCTTCCAAATTAATAAGCTTGGTGGTCCACCCTGGAAATACAGTAGAGGGAAGTGTTTGGTTTTTAATTCACTTGCAGTATCAGGGCCATCACTCAGTGGTAGAGCCTCTGCCTTGCATTCAAAAAGTCCCAGGTTCAACCCACAGCAGTCTGAGGTAGGGCTGGAAGATACCCCCTGCCAAAACCTAGAGAGATTCTTGCTGCCTGTCCGTGTTGACAATACTGAGCTAGATGGACCCATGATCTGACTCTGTAAGGCAGTCTGCCTATGTTCCTGCCAATACAAGAGACAGCCTTCTTGCCTTCCTGATTTTGACAGAGCAATCCATCAGTGTCTGCGACTGCAGGATAATGTCTTTATAGCTTTGCAACTTCTTTTGGGAGCAAGACTCTTTTCCTAGGAAGGGTGGTGCTAGGTAGACTGCCCAGCCCATAGGCAGCTTGCTTCTGCAGCAGGACTTAGTTCCTATCAAAGATTATGTTGTAGACCTGATTGAGGAAGGCATTGATTCCCCCCCCCCCTTTACTCCATCGTGCTATTTGAGTTCAGGGGTCAGAGTGTAGTGGGAGTGAGGAAACCCTTGTTAATCTTTCTACTCAGAAGACAGCTCTGTTTATCCCAGGCTAGCGTCTCTTGTTTGTTTCACTGTAGGTGGATGGATTTATACTGAACAGTGTGTCCAGCCATGTTCCCGGAGTTAATTATTCTCCAGAAGGTGGCCGTGAGCAGAAAAGAGAGCAACAGCGAACTCCAGCAAACCTCCGGGCTCAGCAGAAACCCTGGCAAGCGCCTGCCGCTCAAGTGCTCTGACAGCTGCTGGTTCCCTGCCTCTCTCTCTTCTTTCTAGCACATTGGTGCTGCCACCCCTCTTCTCACATTTACTGTAAACTGGGATCTAAAGGCAGAACTGCTACAGGCACCTTCTCTCCGTCCTTAGAGGCACAGCTCTGAAATCGCAATGGCAGGAAAGGGCTACGGCTATTATCGGGTGGTGATATTCACTGCCATGTTCATTGGCTACACCCTGTACTATTTCAACCGAAAAACATTCTCGTTTGTGATGCCTTCAATCATGGAAGAGATAAGCCTCGACAAAGATGACTTGGGTAAGAGCTTTCTTCTTGGAGGGAGATGGTGCATGCAGAACATGTTTGTGGTGCTCAAAAAACTTTATCCTGAAAATATTTTCTGGAGATTTTGGGGGACTTCCTTCTTTTGTGCTTAGGGATTCAATTAGAATTCAGCTGTTGCTTTGCCAAGGAAGTTCTCTTTGGAAGGAGGCCAGGCACTTGGAGGCCAGTTTGAAGTTTTGGGACTGATGTTGAAAGGCTGCTAGTTGGGCTTCTCTGAGTACTTGCATTTTCTTTCATTTCCAGATAAAGGCTGTCATTGTTGTTTTGCCTGTAATCTGCCCCCTTAATGTCCACTGTGAAGAATTGCATCACTTCTTAACCTGATGTTACAGTAGTGCTAGTATTTATTTGTTCTTACGCTATGGTAAGCCCAATGCACTGTAGTTAAAACTATATTAATAATAATAGGAGAGCAGGCTCCCGCCCCAAGGCGCTTACAATCAATAATCCAACAAAGGAAAGGAAGCAGAGGCAGAGGCAGGAAAGGCATAAAAGTACATAATGTTTATTTCCAGTATGAGTACTTAGAGTTATTTTCACTAGGATATGGTGACTAAAGGATTATGCCAGACAAAGGGTCTGTGGACAATTGTTTACCCACAAGCTACAATAGATCAGTCTAAAGCCTGAGCAATATATTCCCAGTTTGCCTAGAGAAGGACAAACATGGCCTTTCCTGAATGTAGACTTAAGCTTGAGATAATAGATAGAAGGGCATCAGAATCTATAGAGCCTCTGTGCCGTATATCTAATCCTAATACTGGCTAGCATTTTGCTTGGTTTAAGTACTACTGTCAACAAGGCTGAAGAGTTCATTTGTGACCAAGTTCCTTTGGCATAACATGAGCATGGCATACCTATCTTTGGGTTCTCATCCAATACAGGTCTCATCACCAGCAGCCAGTCCGCAGCTTACGCCATTAGCAAGTTCATTAGTGGGGTCCTTTCTGACCAAATGAGTGCCCGATGGCTTTTTTCCTCTGGCCTCCTGTTGGTGGGCTTAGTCAATGTGGTCTTCTCTTGGAGCTCTACCGTCACCGTCTTCGCAGGGTTGTGGTTCCTCAATGGGCTGGCCCAGGGCCTAGGGTGGCCCCCATGTGGAAAAGTACTGCGCAAGGTAAGTCTGTGTGTGTGTGTTTGTTTGGTTGTTGTTGTTGTTGTTGTGTGTGTGTGTGTAGGGCATGCTGCTGCTTCCTGAGATGTTCCTATCAGCAAGTTTCCAGCAGGGGGCCCTGTGCCAAGAGAGCAATCAGTCGAAATCCATTCTCCAGGGCAATGGAAGCTGAGAGCTGCAGGTGGCAGCAAGCGGTTCTGGTAGCTTTTGTTTAGTGACTGTTTCTGTTGCTGCTGGTCATTAATGCCAGAACCTCACTTGCTGTTTTCCTGTCCCAGGCTACAGAGATAGAGGCCTTGCCACTTCTCTCCGCTCCCAATAGGTGCCATGCTTCTGGTGAGCTTTGACTTGGCAGCGGTGGTGGGAACTATCAATCACAACCCATATCATATTTCACTTCGAGATATTCTTGGGCAGCTGGCACCCCTGTTGCCCCCAGCAGCAGCAGCAGCCTGCCCAGACTGCCTAAAATATGATCAAATGACGCTGAGCAAGTGGGCCTTGCAGTGGAAAGTGTTTTCTGTGTTGGGCTAGGCATTCTGTACCCAGGAAGAGCTGGTGCGCAAGCAGCATAAAGAAGTAAGAAGAGCACTGTCAATCAAATCAAAGGCTCACCTTGTTCAGCACCTGGTTTCCTATAGTAAGCAACCAGCCACCTCTTGGGGACATACAGTAAGCTGGACAGGAAGGCAAGAGCTGTTGTTCTCCAGCAAACAGAGGAAGAGGATGCCTCTGATTCAGATGGCAGCATATATGCCTCATAACCAGTAGCCTTTGATAGTGCAACATACAAAAGGAGAAGGGGAAGCTCTCTGGAGTCCTGGCAGTAACATACAACCCCCATTGCAGAAAGATTGGGGGCTGCAAGTGTTTCTGGGAGCAGTAAACCCCCTTATTCAAATCTGTAAAATAAAGGAAGATTATTGTGAAGTGTTTTTGACCAAGAGGCCACTCCAGCTCCTTTTGTCCCACCTTCAGCCTGTGCAGAAGCCTCTGTCCCTCTCCCATTCCAGGCAGCCCTTTGCTTATTAGCTGTGCAAGACCCTCTGCTTTTTTGAGCTGCCCTTGGTTATGCCCTTTTTATCTATCTCCTGTTATTTTTGAGAGGTTGTTCAGACTTAATTGATTGTATCCTGTTTCATTTTCTGCTGATGTATTTTTTATACTGTAAACTGCTTTGGGAGCCCTTCAGCTGAAAGGTTTTGGGAACTGTGTTTCAAGAGGGGCAGTTTGAGATGCAACTTGGGGGACTGGTTTGCGTCCCATTGGTGACTCCAGCAAAATTTTGGCCATCATTGTTCATGACCAGCCTGGAGGCTTACGGAGCGGAGTTCTAAAGTCACGTGAGCCTTCCGTATGCATGCCGGGCCCTGGAATGGGGACCTGCCCCAACTCATGTCCTTTCTCTCTCCCTTCTGTGTAGTGGTTTGAACCTTCCCAGTTTGGGACTTGGTGGGCCATCCTCTCCACCAGCATGAACCTGGCAGGAGGGCTGGGCCCTATTGTGGCTGCTCTGATGGCGCTGAGCTATGACTGGCGCACAACTCTGGCCCTTTCCGGCTCTGTGTGTGTGGTCGCCTCCTTTGTGTGCCTGCTCCTGATTAAGAATGAGCCCTCGGACGTGGGACTGCCCAACATTGAGCCTGGGCCCAAGAAAGGGAAAAAGGGTGAGTGTCTGGGAGGTGAGAACTGGCTGAGGTGGGACAAAACAGCAGAACTGCCTGATATGACCTACTTTTGACCAAGCTGCAAAGTGGAAGGTGTGGAATCTGGTAGGGCAGGTAGCCCTGACAGGGGATTATAAGAGTCAGCCCATGGAAGCCTCCAGTGAGGATCAATGGGAAGCCATGAAATTCTCCAGTACAGTCAAACTTTTATGAGAGCTTAGCTCAAGCTCAAGTAATGGTTTCTTCCTTGTAGGCTCCTCGGCAAATGACAGCACACTGGCTGAGCTGCTGCTTTCTCCATACCTCTGGGTCCTGTCTACCGGCTATCTGGTTGTCTTTGGTGTGAAGACATGCTGTACAGACTGGGGGCAGCTATTTCTCATCCAGGAAAGAGGACAGTCTGCACTTGTGGGTATGAGACACCAGCCCCAGCCTAATGTTGTGTTTTCCAGAGCTAGTCAAATCCTTGTGGCAGGCAATTAACCCTACCCTTGAAAATGTAAAAGAGTTAATTGTGTGCCAATGTCAGTTGGGAGTTACCAACATGATTCGCTTGAGGGCTGCCTCTGAGCCCTATCACTGCCCCCTTCACCGTGAGGAGGTGAGAGATGGTACCTTTTCCCTACCTTGAAAAGCAAAGAGAGGTGAGAGGAAATTGCAGCTCTGTGTGCTTCTCCTTTTGCTGCTATATTGTGGTTTTCAAGACTCAGATCAGCAGGTAAACAGAAAGAGAAACAGAATAGGGGGAAGGGTTGGAGGGAAAGGGGGCTGATCTGGGAGGTAGGTGCAGGGGTCAGAGAAAAGAGAGTTTGATCTAGAAAATGAATTCTCTTGAAATGGTTTAAGTTTGGTTTTTCCCCCCACAGGCTCACTACCACCACCAAATCACAGGTCATATCTGTCTCCATTGACAGATTTGTAAAAACTACAGACGCAATGTTTTTCGTTGCTGCCATGATGCAAAAACATGGATCGAAGACATGGATCTTTGTGGATCCTCGTTATTTTAACAGGATCTTTTCAAAACCACCATAAATCATAGATCAGATCACCTCTGGATTGTTTTTTTTTTTTTTCATTCTGTGTAAAAATCACAAAGATCAATGAGAATCCATTGCTTGATTCAATGTTTTTGAAGTACTGGAAAGCACTGGATCTTATTTTTCCAGTGTACCCCTCCCTCATTTGTCTGAGGAGAAATAGTGACACAGGTGAGAGAAGAAACTAGAAAGGGTTGAGCCCACACACACCCCTTGCAAAATTTCAAATATGCACACAGGCCTAAAAAGATTGGTGCCCCATGTTCTAACCTGCTACTGGCCATTCTCAATGCCAAATATTGTTTGTTTCCTGAAATACTTCATGGTGGAAAAATATCTGAGAAACTGCTTTCAGCTGAGAAGTGTTAGTGCAGCAGGCAAGAAACTGTTGGCCTGGCAAATCCCTCATTTCCATGTTCTACAAGGAAGCAGAATTCCCATGTGCAGATTCTCCTTCTAGTGTAAGCTGGCTTCTATTTGTTGTATACCCTGTAGGAAGTTCCTACATGAGCGCCTTGGAAGTTGGGGGCCTGGTTGGCAGCATTGCAGCTGGCTATCTTTCAGACCAAGCAGTGGCACGGGTAAGTCACCCTGTCTCAGCTACTCCTGGATGTCTGTTTCAGGCAGCCTTCCAAGGCAGTTGGTGATTGGCAGTATGGACATAGGTAAAGGAGGGGCTTGGCGAGGCACAGGTACTGCTGAGGTTGTTGGCCGTTTTAACACAAGGGCATCTTCATGTCTTCCAGGTGGGCCTGTCAAATTATGGGAACCCTCGACACAAACTTCTTCTCACTATGATGGCAGGCATGTCGGCTTCTATGTACCTCTTTCGGGTCACAGTCACAGCCAGCTCTCCTAAGGTAAGCCATACAAAAGCAGTTTGTTGCCACAGCTCAAGTTAGGTGAGACAGATACAGTTCAGACAGAAAGCTGATTTACAGCATCACAATGTGATAGAGGAAAGGACAAAACTGTTCCCATGCGCAAGCAAGGACTATTTCCTTATTGCAAGACCTGATCGGCTCACAGCATCACCTGCTTCCGGAGTACTTACTGGGCATGTAACTCTCTTGACTCCTTATGCTTTTTAGTAAACAGTAGCATATCCCAGGAGAAGGATTTCCACAATTGAAATGAAGTTTAACTTCTGGGGCATATGTGACGTTCTTTGGCTTTAGATCCCTTAGAGTGAAAGTTTCTTGGGACCCTTCCTTTCTGGGCTTTTTACATTCACAGTCCCACCTATTGAAGCTATAAATTTTGCGGCTTCGCCAGCTTTGCTCTGCCTTAGAGAAGCAGTCAAGGGAATTCCCCAGTTCCAAGCAGAGCATCACACGAGCCGATGCGGGGTATTGCCATTAATGGCAGAAGTAGGACCCTGTGGTCCTTTAATTCCCATCAGCCTTAGCCAGCATGAGCAATGGCCAAGGATGATGGGAGTTGTAGTCCAACAACCTGTGTATGGCCACAGGCCCCGATCATTGATGTACAGCATTGAAGGTGGTGGTGGTGTTTCTGAATGGCAGGCTTTACAGTTATTGCAATGCCTTTTTCTTCTCTCTTTGCAACTTGCTCATTTTTTCCTTCTTTCTCTCTCAGGAAAGCGACTATTGGATTCTAGCCCTCCATCCTCTTTCTAACCTTGTGGGCTTAACAGAACACGAGGTCTATATTCTGCTTTATCTTTATCCTGCCTTAGCTTCCCATATCTTGCTTCTCTGCTGTTATTCTGTGGGGTTTAGAACCTTGAAGGAATGCAATAAACGTCTAAAAGAAACCAAAGCATTGTCTGTTCATGCTGTCAGCTGCTTCACACATCTGTCTCCTAACACGTGCACTTCATAGGTAGCAGCTTTGGAGCATCTGCCTATGGCAAAAGGGTAAAAGTAGCTTCTGGGATGCTTAGGGCAGGAGTAGGCAACCTAAGGCCCGGAGGCCAGATGTGGCCCAATCGCCTTCTCAATCCAGCCCACGGACGATCTGGGAATCAGCGTGTTTTTACATGAGTAGAATCTGTCCTTTTATTTAAAACGCATCTCTGGGTTATTTGTGGGGCCTTCCTGGTGTTTTTACATGAGTAGAATGTGTGCTTTTATTTAAAATGCATCTCTGGGTTATTTGTGGGGCATAGAAATTCATTCATATATTTTTTCAAAATATAGTCCAGCCCACCACATGGTCTGAGGGACGGTGGACTGGCCCACAGCTGAAAAAGGTTGCTGACCCCTGGTTTAGGGAGACATGATATAATCCTCTGATTGTACTGATAGATAATATTGCCCTAGACATGTTATCAGACCAGTGTGCTAAAGGTTTTCATTTTTACAGTGATATATATTTTAAGGACAGTTTCTGGGGTACTGTTGGAATTTGTGCATCTGCAAACAGTGATTTTAAAGCCCTTACTGACATCTAACCCCATCAAATGCTCTTGCACAACCTTTACTTTCTATAGAAACTGTTGCTCATGTTCGTTGTTAATCTAATTAACCAGATTGCTAACCAACAGTTCCCCTTGACTCCAGAAAAATGGAACTAAAGCTCTCACAAGTATATTATATTTCTTAAGTGTAGTCTGAAACACTACCGCGTAGACAGAGATCCAGGTAGCAAGCTGTAGGGTAGTTGGAATTTTATTACCCCCATATTCTGACTTTCTTTTTGGCCTTGTTTTGTTAGTTATGGATCCTGCTGTTAGGAGCTATCTTTGGATTTTGCTCTTATGGGCCGATTGCATTGTTTGGAGTAATAGCCAATGAGAGTGCGCCGTCAAACCTGTGTGGAACTTCTCACGCCATTGTTGCACTAATGGCAAATGGTGAGTTTAGTCCTTCCAGAAATTGAGGATGGCAACACATTCTCTCCCCCTGCCCTCAAGTGACCTTTTCTTTTCTTTTTCAGTTGGAGGGTTCCTGGCTGGGCTACCTTTCAGTACCATCGCCAAACACTACAGCTGGGGAACAGCCTTCTGGGTAGCAGAAATTACCTGCACGGTCAGCACAGTAGTGTTTTTCTTCTTGAGGAACATCCGCACCAAGATGGGCCGTGTACCAAAGAAGGCTGACTAAAGCAGAGCGGTGGATTGGCTGTTGGAGGAGCCTCCCACTGCAACCATGGGTTTTAAAAAAGTACTCCAACAACTATTAGATCAAGGCAGAACTAAGCTTTGACAGTGTATCCTGAACCCAGGGTAAAGTTTTCTGTTTAAAAAAAAAAATCACTTTGCTGCCACCTATTTTTGTTCCTTAAAATGGGAACGGCCAGAATGGTTTGGACCTAATGGACCAAACCCTATTCTGCTTCTCCCTGGCAAAGGCAAGATTTGGCAGCTCCACCTGTATTAGCCTCCTGATGATCTCACTGGCAGCCTGCACTTCTTACAAATGTGTTGTAAGCAAGCAGCGTCAGGACTCATTTTCACTGCCTGGAGAGGGAGGTGTCACTTTTCTACCTCCATCACCTACAGAACACTTCTCTTGTGTATTTGTGCTTAATTATTCCCTTGATTTCTTCACCTTCCAACATTCAGTTAATTCCGAGAACTCTCTTCTCAAACAGTCTGTGGTTCATTGGGGTGTAACTGAATTGGAGACATTCACAAGAGGGAAGGCTTCATTCCTTAATCTTAGTATTTGGGGCTGTAGCTAGGCAAGGATGGACAGGCATGTGTACCTTACAAAGCATATAGACATGCAAACCTCAGAACTGGGCCCAAATGTGACTACCCAAGACTCTTTCATCTGGTCCCCTGGATTCTTCCCCAGACCCCATCCTTACATTGTTTTCATTTTGCAGAATGTGTTCTTGAACTCTTGTAATGCTTCTTCCTTACATGGATGGAAGAGAGAAGGGGATGTGTGTGTGTAGAAACTAGTCTGCTGTACAAAAGTTAAATTTACATGAGTTATCCTTCTGCTTTTGCCTCTGGCTCTGTCTTCTACTGGCATGTTGCCAGCAAGGGAATGCAGCCCTCAGACTGATGTAAATAGATACATGATAATGAGGAATGTAGCATTTTGCAGTTTGCACTGATTAGAACTTCCCTGGACACTTCTGCAGACATTTTAGGGGCCTCTAACTATAATTGCCATGAGGAGCTGATAATGCAGACTAAAAATGGACAGTTTTGTGTGAAACTGGATTCCAGATCTTGTTCATTGTTATGGAGTGTACACCGACGGCAATAAAGTAGAATTAACCTATGTTTCTGTGCAGAGGCCTCTTCCTAAATAGTATTACTCCACTAGGCCCATAGAGATTTGCAATTTGGTTCAGGCTCTTACCCTCCCCGGATGCTGAATGCCAGATAATTCATTCCCAGCTCAAGAATCAAGTCCTTCCTCTTCCTTTAAGGAATGCTTTATTTACATTTGCAAACATACAGTGCTTCGGTTATAAATTAAAAGAATACATTGCAGCAGATATATATGTACATGCACTACTCTTGAAGGAATGGTGTAGCTCTAATGTTTCCTTTCAGGCTGCCAGCCAGCTTCCTTCAGCAACAGCCAAGATTCAGCACCAACCACATCCACTCAACAGCAATACTCCCTGTTCTGTGCTCTGGAATTGCAGTCAAGGTGGCTACGAACAGATGGTTGGTCATCTGTCTGACTCGCATTTTAGTTGTTATTGAAAAGTCCACTGGGTGACTGAAGTGGGATAAATCCACCCTACAATCCTGGCCCAAAAGGCCCCGCTTTCTCTGCTACCTCTAGCGCAAGCTTCAAGTTCTGATCAAAGAGCTCACATCTGAAATGGTGAAACAAACACAAGAGAACTAGAACATAACCACACTGGAGCAGGTTTAGAACAGTAAGTCACCCATTTTCCATTTTATTCTCAGTCTGGGATGAATGTCTGAAAGAAGTGCAACTGTGTGATTCAGCATTAGCAAGGTATGAAATACCATGTCAATGCAGCCTGAAGATCAACCATGGGGAGCCTCTAGATGTTGTTAGACTACTCCCATCAGTCCCAGCAAACATGACCCGTAGTCAGGGATGATGGGAGCTGGAAGGCCCTTACAGGCTTCCAGGTCCTGTTGTAGATGCTTCTGTTTGCTCTCCTTGATAAGCTTAACTTCTTGAATCAACACTGGCACTGTGGAAAATGCCCCCCAGGCATGAAGTATTCAGTAACATGTCTCAGTGTGAGGGCCTATAACAAACTGGAGGTATGCAGACTTACTAGCCCTCGTACACTATCTAATGTAACGCTACCTATCTATTGTGATCACACTCCACAGTTGTTCATGGGATTTGCCAGCATCCCAGGTAATAAACTGAGGGGTTCAGGAGCCAGGAGGGCTTTTCTCTCTTGTAATACTCATGTACATTGATTTCTAAACATATGGTGGGGGGAATCAATTTTAGTAAAGGAAGGGTTTGTTTTAGTGT
This sequence comes from Podarcis gaigeae, assembly GCF_964106915.1. Lineage (NCBI taxonomy): Eukaryota > Metazoa > Chordata > Lepidosauria > Squamata > Lacertidae > Podarcis > Podarcis gaigeae. Next base: position 16,731,977 of record NC_139692.1, on the reverse strand, counting down.
GAGAATGTGCATTTGATCTCTACCTGATTGGCATCTCCAAGGAGTAGAAAGGATTTTTCAGAGCAAAGTCTGAATAAATCTCATAAATCTTGCGCAGAAGGGAATCTATTCCAGACTGCCGTGGATCAGCAAGCACCACAAATTTTATCCCTGAGGATATGAAAAACAGAGTTAGAGCATGCCACATCCAAAGCAACACATACAACTGGCTTGAGTGATTTTAAAAGGCACAAAAAGGTTCATTCCTTGTCATTCTTCCTCAGTAAAGGCCCTGCAAGGCAAAGGCAGATATCAAATGCCAGATACCAGGCAGATGGAACAGCAAAGCAAGAGAAAGTTACCTATTAGCTACCAAGGTTTTGTTGGTTTTAAAGCCCTACACAACTAGGGACCAGGATAGCTAGCAAGCTCCCAAGGACACCCTGCAAGTCGTTCCACCATCACTGGATTGCCACTTGGTAATGCGGAAACAGGCCTCAGTGATGGCTCCCACCTTTTGCAATGCCTTACCTTGGGAAATTTATGGAGACAGTAATGATATTTAACTGCCTCTTAAAACATCTGTTTACCCAAGCTTCGTTGGACTCCTGACTCTTACACTTTTAATTCTATTTTGTGATACATACTTTTGTTTTTAGGTAACTTAACTGATTGGGAGTTTTTTTGTTGCTTTTTATAAGCTACTACTACTTATTATTATTAATAATAATTACATTTGTATAATGCTCTACACCTGAAAATGAACAGCAGTTCACAACATAAAATTGCAAAATAAAATTATAAGAACACAAGATTAATAATAATAATAATAAACTCCCTGGGGGGAGACGATTATTAAATTAAGCGGTATGAACATTTTATTTTTTTATAAACCACTTGTGATTTTTATATAGTGAAGTATACATAATAGTTATTAAACATTTGTCTTTTACCACTTCTACACAAAGAGTAGCACTTCTAGGAACATCCTCACTGAATGTCGCTGCAGAACTTTACTTGCTCAAGTGGGGACTGCTGTCCATACTAACTAAAGGTCAAGAAATGCAGATATTATAAAAGAAGCAATACCTGTTAGAGTCTGAAAACAGTGTAGCTTGAAAGTGTCGGTCTCTAGCATTTCAATTCCAGAACTCCCCTGCTCGGGAGACAGTTGGGACCCAATTGCAAACAACCTGCACATAAAACAGAGCCCCAAATTGTACCAATTGATAAAGTGCCTTGCCTATATCAAAACCAATCAACCCCTCTCCCTTTTCTGAGTTGTGGCAAACATCTCAGCCACCCCGACTCACGAGTGGAACATGGAGGCCAGCATGAGCTTCTCATTGGATGACAGTCTGGGGCGACCAAAGCGGATTGACACTGGGTAGTTGGCTGGGTTGCCCAGGAACTCCAGCACATCCCTGCCGTCACCAGTGTACCTTCCGTTGACATCAATGCCATTGATGGCAAGCACAGCATGGCCCACTGCAAAGAAGGGAAGAGGCAGTCATCACTCAATACCCCCTTCTCACCCGGCACTGGCAAGCCTTCCTGCATCAGTAACTCCCCTGTTTCCCTCACCCTTGGGAGCTCTGCCAATCAGTGGAGTAAAGGAGCAAGAACAGCTCCAGTATACAATGTACACAATGTCATATCCTGGAGCAGAATTTGCCAGTGACATAACCTGAGATGGGTGGTGGATGTTAGGTCTGACCAGGTTCAGCTTGGGATCCCTATCTTAGGTAGGCAAAGCTTAGCCAGTGAACATCTCTGTGCCACCCTGAGATCTTTGGATTTAAGGTGGTGTGCTAAATAAACAAACAAATAAGTAAAACCTTTGGGAAGTGGTCAAAATGTTTTACTATAAATGTCACACCTGAGGCTAAAAACCCGCATAAGCAGAAATATAAATGTATTGATAATAAATTATCAATGACCATCAAAATCAGCTGCTGGAGGCAGCCACCATACCCTGCCTAATGGTAAGGGGGTCGCAAAGAGTTGCTGGTGGGACCCAGTTGTTTCCCCTCTCCACCGCAAAAAAGCCCAATTCCCTGATCCTTTGTGAGCCACCCTTTGCCAGAGGAGCCTAATAAAGTGGACATGGTTCAGATGTGCGCTGCCACCGAAGCTTTTTCAGCTCAAGGGGCAGCTGTCATGGGTTCTGTCTCCCCTTCAATGTCCAAAGGCAGCGGAGGCACCAGAAAATAATAAAAATAAAATAATAACAATAACAATTTATAAATTGTTTCCCCAGCCACTCTGGGCGACTTCCAACAAAACACTAAAATACAATAACCTATTAAATATTCAAAGCTTTCCTAAACAGGGCTGCCTTCAGATGTCTTCTAAAAGTTTGGTAGTTATTTTTCTCTTTGACATCTGGTGGGAGGGCGTTCCACAGGGCGGGTGCCACTACCGAGAAATAAAAAATTCGCGGGTAGGTGGGGGGAAGGCAGAGTGGGGAAAGTATACTTATGCGGGGGGGGGGGCGTGTTAACGAAATGGGGGGGGCTCCGCCTGTGTCGAAAGGGCCCAGCCCCCGGGGCCGCTCCTTTGCCGGCTGCTTCCCTCCCCTCACCGCGGATGCCGTCGCGCTGCCCGAAGGAGACGAGGACATGCTCGTCGTGCGGGCGCAGCACTAGCTCGAGCGGGAAGCTGAAGGTCTTCTCGGTCTCGGACCTCGGCGCGTAGTGGTCCAGCTGGTAGATGAGCCCTCCGGCCTTGTTCACCACATACACGCTGAAGATGGCCATCGCGGCTTCCGTCTGACGTCACGCCGCTCCCGCCCAGCTCCCTTGCCTGAGCAATCTCTTCCGGTACCGCCCCGGAAGGGACCCTCGGCTACGGGGTTTCCCGGGCTGCCCACACAGGCGCCTTCCTTTCTGGCCGGAAATCGCTGAGGGAGAAGCAGCGACTGTAGCCGCTCCGACTACACCATGGTAGGCCCCGAAATGCGGGGTGGGGGGTGACTAGGCCGCTACTCGCTCTCTGTCTCTCGCTCCCTGCTGCGGTTGTCCTTCTCCTCATCGCTTTCCTCTCCCTTTTTCTCCCCGCAGCCGCCAAAGGACGATAAGAAGAAGAAGGACGCGGGCAAGTCGGCCAAGAAGGACAAGGACCCCGTCAACAAGTCCGGCGGAAAAGCCAAGAAGAAGGTGAGCCTGGGAGGGTCGTCAGAGTGGGAGCGGCGCGGAGCCGCCGTGCTCTTCTCCAGAGGCGCGTGCACGGAGGAGCCCCTCCCCTCCTCCTTGGCACTAACGTGCCGCGTGCTCCGAAAAGGCACGTGGAGGACTGGGCCGGGCCCGCCTTGCGGAGTGGTCTGTACCACATCGGGGGGCGGGCGAAGGGCCGCGCTTTTGAATGGTCTCGCGGGCTTTTTCAATAAATAACGAGGTTTTCCTTACTGCCCGATGTGCCGGAGAGCCGTCGGTATCTTCAAGCACCGCAGCCTGAAGTGGTATATCGTCTCCTCTTGCAACGTATATACAAGTGCAAGAAGTTATAGTGGTGGAAGTAGTCTCTGTGAAGCAATGTTGTAGGCATATAGAGATGGCTACATAAATTTTGTTCAAAATGGTGCTGATTTTTTTTCCTGTATCGCTTTCCAAAGGGTAGTCTGCTTCTGTGTTGGCAGATAGGAGCACTTGCAGATGGGAAAGGAACCTGTGGAATTGTATATAGCAGTGTTTGCCTACCTTAAGATTTGATGGTGAACTCATGGGACATTGTGGTGATGAGGACTTGGATTCAAATTCATACCTTGATGTGTGGGAAAATAGGAAGGAGACAGAACCATATACAACACCTTCAGCCTCTTGGGGGAAGGATGGGATATAGAAATATAATACAGTTGGTGCTCTCCAGCATTTTGGACCACAAGCCCATAAGCTGCAGCTAACGGGAGATGAAGGGCCAAAGTAACTGGAAGACACCAGGTTGGCAGACTGGTGTATGCACATCCTTAAAACCTTACCAGTATGAAGCCCTCAGCACCTTTACTCTTGAGTAAATCTGTGTCATTTGGGCTTTTAAAGCTTTAACTGCTCCCCCCCCTTTTCTTTCTTGAGCAGAAGTGGTCCAAAGGGAAAGTAAGAGACAAGTTGAACAACCTTGTTCTCTTTGACAAAGCTACTTACGACAAGCTGTGCAAGGAGGTGCCAAACTACAAACTCATCACACCTGCTGTGGTCTCTGAAAGGCTGAAGATTCGAGGCTCCTTGGCTAGAGCTGCGCTCCAGGAGCTTCTCAGCAAAGGTAACAACATAGCAAAATTTAGTGCCTCAGTGGAAAGGGCTGCCTGTGGCTACTTAAACCAAGGGTAGCCAACATGGCATTCTCTGGATGTTTATTAGACTACAGCTCCCATCATCCCTTATCATTGGCTACCCTTAGCTTAAATTAAGGTGTTTGGGGGTCACTTGATAGCAGCCCTACTTATCTCATGAATGTTGGAGTCTGTCTCTCATTTGATTGGCAGTGGCAGAGTAGGGTGCTAAACTGACTGGTAGCTGGCAACTGTTGTCAGTGCTGCATGCATGAATACAGAATATCCCTAGGAGTACAACTCTGGTATTTATTACAAAAGCCTCTACCTTAATTGTGAGCACTGTGATGAACAAGTTACAACTCCACAGATTTATTTTTGTACGTATAGGAAGTTGGTTGGTATGTTGCTTTTAAAAGCTCTGCTGTTCTTCATATTGAACTGAACTGTCCTTTTGCCAGGTCTAATCAAACTGGTGTCCAAGCACAGAGCCCAGGTCATCTATACCCGAAACACCAAGGGGGGTGATGCACCAGCTGCTGGGGAGGACGCATAAAAGGTGAGCTGCTTCTCAGTGCTGGCTGTATGGCTTGGTGGAATTCTATCATGGCAGTTATTTAACAGGCAAATGATTCTAATTAATTTATCTGTTTGTTTTGCAGGTTCTTGGGAGGTTTTTAGACTCTGTAAATGACTAAAATAAAATAATTTGGACTGAAGTCTTGTGTGGTTTTCTGCTCAGTGGAGTTAAGTACAGCTCTGTTTCTAATAGTCAGGGACCATAGGCAATCAGTCATTGAAAAGCCTTTACTCACTTTCATACCAGGCTGCCTGGCAAGTGCATGGCTATGTACTTAAAAAATTATGCCCCGGGCCCAGGACATAAAACATACAGATACTACCACCCAGTCTTTGTTCTTACTGTGCCAATGAGGCTATCATGGGAGCTACTTATAAACAGGCTTCAGGTCTCCTTATAACAGCATAGATTATTAGATCCTAGTGGAGGGATAAATGACTCCCAGCTGTCCAGATTTAAAGGCCTTGATGCAGGAGGATTCTGATGAAGAGGTGGTGCTTAACCACCCACTCAAGCAGCCAGGACATTGTGCAGTGTAGGGGGTCTTCAGTCCAGCAAGGAGTTGAGAGCTGCTGAAGTGAATCCTCTGCTTGTAGGAAATGGAGACCTGGCATTGGAGCAGGCCATTATACCATATTCCTACTGGGTACTGTGCAAACAGGATGTGGAATGCTTAGCCCTTTGGGGTAAATGTGACATGTTGCACAAAGTGAGCTAGTGTCTTTTAATTAAAAATAAATAAATACAGGAGACAAGTAAGCCCTTAGAACAGCCAAGGATAAGAACATGTTCCCAACTTTTACAATAACTCCCTTAGAGAAGCTCTCTGTTTAAGATTGTTGAGTTGAGATGAGTGGAATTTTAAAACACATATTTAATGATACTTTGCTACAGAATAACCACATGATACTTGCTGACATACAGAATGTTCAAAAAGAAAAGTCTTCATCTGGCCTCTTCTCAGGCTGCACAACCTTCTGTAATTGAATCAGGCCTTTCTTCCCTTCAGTCAGTTTTTTGCCGTTTCCTTTTAGGGCCAGGATGTTTCTGTGCTTCAGATTTGAACTGATGTCTAGAAAAAGTATGGTTAATAAAAGAAGCTTTAAAGAATGAACCAGCCACCACATCAGTTGCAGAGCCACCCTGTTCATTCCCTTACAAATGAGTGTAGTGCCGGGCAGGGGGAGAATAAACTCCCATACTATATATTTTTCAAAGTGTTAAATCAAATTCACCAAAGGCCTGGGTAAGCAGGTGTGTTTTGACCTGGCCTTGAAAGACAAAGTAGAGGCAATTGACATTTGCAAAGGGGGGAATTCTAATAGGATACAGGAAAGGCTCCATCACTGTTCACCAAGAAGTCCTCTACCCTGATCTCAGGGCAGGTGATAAAGAGAAATGTACACCATCAGGGACTTAAGGTTCTACGTATCAATACTGAAACCTTAAATTGGGCCCAGTAACGTAGTGGCAGCCTGTGCAGATCTTGCAGAATAGGTGTTGCTGCATAGGTCCAGAAAAAAACAAGTAAATTTTCTGGACCATTGTTCAAAGGTAGTTCTATGGAAAGAGATTATAGTAATCAAGACTCTAGGTTATCTGAGCATGTGGCACTGGGCAGGCTATATTTAGAAACAGCCATAGCTAATAAAAGGCACTTCTTGCCATTTTGTCAATTAATGAAAGTGAAGGGAAGTCACCCAGGTCAGTTAAATAATAATAATAATAAACCAGGATAGATAACTTCAGTAACAAGTACTCTACTTAAAGATGAAACTAAAGTTTCTGTGGCCAACCAGAAAGCGTTAATTTTACAAAGCCAGTGTATGTTCAAAATGCTGGAGTCAAAGACTCAACTAGTACGTGCTAAACGTTTGGGAATAAGTGCCTGGTAGGATTCAACCAAAGATCCACCACATCTGGTTTTCTTTGTAAGAGCCCAAGGTGCTAGAGAGCCAGCTAAAGAGCCTACCCTGTAAAAGCTGCTATATTGTCCACTGTTAAATAAATACAAATACATTATAAAGGAAGCAAATGTGGCTTACCTGGACTGCCACCTCCTGCCATGGTTCCAAACCCGCCCAAAGGATGGAAGCCACCCTTCTCCTGTCTGAGAGGTGTGATCGAAGTTGGCTCCAACACGATTAGGTGGGAGCTTCTTCAGCTTCTGTTTCTCCTCTTTAAAGAAAGGTGGGTGGGGAAAGAAATCATTTTCGAGTCCTAGTCTCACTTTGATTTCCAGCAAGTGAGCTGGTGTCATAATAAAGAGTCCCGACTACAGGGCCAAATTTCTGCATACTCACTTTCCTTGAGAAATTCTTCGTAAGAAGGTCCAATCTGTGGTGTGCTTTCCCCTTCCTCCTCCATCAGCCAAGGGGGTTTGGCTCCTATAGTATGGATGGATGACAAGTTAAAGCAGCCCCATTCTTCTTACCTCTGTGTCAAATGGCAGCCTCCCCATCTCTGGGGCCATTATCTTTCCAGATAATGCAATAAGGTGTCTAATATTTTTTACCTTTCTGAACAAGGGTTGAAAGCTCCGTGGCAGAGCAGATGCTTTACATGCAAAAGGTACAAGGTGCAAACCCTGGTGTCTACAGGTAGGGCTGGGCAAGATTCTGGAACCTCAGAGAGCCACTGTTAGTCACAGTGTCAACTATGTTGGGCTAGATGGACAAGTGGTCTGTGTAAGGCAACTTCCTATGTTTCTGTTAACGTGGCTATTCTTAAGAATCTGTGTGTGTTTTGGGGCATTCTCTAGTTGCAACCACAGTTAGGATCTTTCTCATGTAAGACCAGAGTTTATTAAACCTCATCGTAAGACAGGTCAAAATCATATTTCAGAAAGGAGTGATAAAATCTTTGCTAGCATACCTGTGTAAATGTTGCCATGCTCTGCTGGTTCCTGTGTTCAAAAAAGCAAAGGGAAAACCAAGGTAGAAATGATTTAGAGAAGAGGAAGTATGTAAAGAGGAAGCTGCCATTGCTGCAAATAAGGAGCAAGAGCTGCATTTAATTATACAGTGCAGCTTTTAAAGGTAATGTAACTCCCGATTCCGATTCCCCATGTTCACAAATTTATTAAATTTGTATACCACCCTACATCCATAGATCTCGGTGGTTCACAGCATAAAAATACAGGATAAAAACAAAAAACAAACCAATGAACCCCTCTCCCACAAAGGGAATAGGATAATAATCAGCCAAAGGCCTGGCTGAAGAACATTTTCGACTGTTGCCTAAAGGTGTATAACGAAGGTGCCAGCCAAATCTTGTATCAAGCTGGGAATGGGGCATATCCTATTATGTGCAATAAAGGTAAGGGACCACCAGACTGTTCGCTGGTCTGCCACTGGTGTAGGAGCTCTACCGCTCAAGTCAAGCCATTCATGGCAGCACAAGGCACCTGCAGTGGATTTTTTTTTATTCAAGATACTTATATTCTGCTTTCTGAAGAAACTCCAACCAGGTAGACTACAATAATTTTTAAAAAAACTCACTCAGTATTACCCAACCATTTAACAATAAAATCCGTACCACCATGAGAATAAAGTGTAATTATACCCTCGTTAGCTATATTCATCCAGAACCCCAAACTAAAAGGCTTTCGAGGACAAATGGGTCATTGTGAAGAGATGAAGTGGGCTCTCATCTGCCTACCTGATGGCCAATAAAAGTTAAAGACTGTCCTGCTTCCTGCCACTCTGACTCTGGCACAGTTCTGTATGCAGATCGAGGGTGTCCTTCAAGAAATGTCACGTTTCTGCTTGGCCCAGGCTGCTCTTGTTCTTCCGTGGCAAAAGCAGAGTCACTACAACACAGGAGAATGTCTCGAGTAAAGCAGGAAGGATATGGGCACATTTTGGTACACGGGGGTTGAAAAGGCCATATTACAAAGGGGAAGAAAGGGCCCTTGGTGTGTGGAGTCATTAAGGCCTCTAAAGCAAACACCACTGATAACCATGACTAAACAACTCTTACCTTGGGCTTCCTGTAAAAGGATTGGCGGTGGCAGCTCCATTGCACAGCTCTGTCTCTGCCTGTTGCTGAGTTTGATTCAGGAAAAAACACTTGTTTCAAGATACCATAGTAAAGTCTGCTTTGTAGGACAACCTTGGAATGAAATCACTACTAATAAGGTGGACCAATGCCCATCAATAGATAATCACAAAGAAATGCTCTTGCATTGGAGAGAAATGGGGGTCTGCAAATAAGCTTTGGCCACAGATGCCCTCTAACCAACACTTAAGGTGTGGACATATCAAGGAAAGGAAGCTAATTAGGTGGAATATTTTAATGCTTTATTGCCAATAGAGCAAATAGTGGCCAGTAAAGGACTTTGCATTTTTTGGGGGGGGGGGGGAGTCACGGAAAGCGCATTCAAGAGGTGGGAGTGCCCCAGACCACAAACAACAACCAGGCGTTTCTGCTCTGTGCTAACAAAGGGGGTTAGGAAAGGAAGGCCATTCAAATGAAATCTAAACTGGACATGAGAGATGAGATGTGCTGCTTGTATAGTCACTGCTGGGGACATTCACCACCTTCCCTAGTGGTTGAAAGAGAAATCACATGTTTCAGGGCACAACAGCACAACTAGAGAGAAAGGCAAGGGGCACAGAAACAGTTGTGAACGTAATGGTGGATACTGCCCATGTGCATCCTGGGCACACAAACCTCTAAGGCAGCCTGCACTACTTCTTGCCGTCTCTGCTCCACCTCCCTGATGCGAGCAGCCACCTAGAATTGGGGTAGGCAGAAGACACAATGAGAACCTGAAGCAGAGGAGAAACCCAAATTCCTACATCACACACGCAAACACATTATTGTCCTCACCTCTTGAATGAGCTCATCTTCTTTTTCTTCATAAGCTTCCAGAGCTTTGGAGAGTGATTCCTTGAAGCTGAAACAGATTCAAAAGTTATATCAGTTTGTAGAGCAACAACGTGAACAGAGGCAGTGGCCTTTTGCTGCCTCTACCACAGAAGACAGGTGGTGCAACAACAAGAAAATCTAAAACGATTTTACAGAAAAATTATTCCAGCCTGAATGAGTAATTACTTTGGGAGCCCCAGCAGTGTAGGAGGAACAGTATCAAAGCCCTGAAATGACCAGGTACGGTCAACCACCTAACCCTGTCCCACCATCAGGCCCTCTAGTAAATTCTTCTCCTTTGGCCAAGGGGCTACATTCCCTCTTGGGGATAACTGACAGAGGCCATATGCTGGTGGCATGTGGAGATACCTGACCAGAATATGGACTTAGTATTTGATGAAGGCTGTTGAAATTAGGCCAAGGGTGTCTCTATGGCTGCAGATTGCCCACTAATGATCATTCCCACGTAGAACAAGATGGATGAATGTTCTGACTTGGCATAAAGCAGCTTCCTTCTGTGTCAAAGAGGTGGAATAGCTAATCTAGCAAACAAAATGCGACATAAACTAACTGGCAAACCATCTACTCACCGCTCATAATCCTCAGAGGAAACCAAGAAGCGAGACTTCAGGCTAGGGTCTGCTTTGTTCTCCCACCAGAATGCACAGACTGCTTTCTTATGTTCAATGCTTGAAAAGGAATAAAAGACCAAAACACCTTAAGAGTGAGAAAGGCACAAACTTTTAACAGGACTGCCCAGGCTACAGTTCTTATCCAGTTCTGAGGATAATCTCAGAGGAAAACAACTTAAGCAATTCTGCGTGCTGTGAAAGATGTCTGTATCAGAAGCCAAGGGCAGGCACGGACACTCACAAAAAGGGCCTCATTACAAGCATGGAAAAATCAAATTTGATTCCACTCAAAGTCATACCCACATTTAGAACTATGTCAGTTTTTTACTCACTCCCAGGAACCTAATTACCAAAGAAGAGGCCAGCAGAGGAGTTGTTTGGGGTATGTGTGTGACAACTATGAAAAATATGCTCCACTGTTTCATTAATTGGAAGAAAACTGGAATGTACTTGCAAATAGTATAAACAAAGTTTTGCTTTCACTGCTGAAAACTGCCACCAATTTACTATAATTCCCACATTTCAGACTGCAAACTGGGTTATTGATACAGTCCAGTATATAATTGATTGGCTATGAAAACTGCTTGTGCACCTTTCTCCTTCAAAAATAACTGTGTTACGATTAGTAGTAAAGCAAATAAAAGCAAAATGTACATAAGGAAGCCAAACAAGGCTATTCATATTCCAGACACCCCCACCTCATGCTCCAGGCAAGAGGTGGCCTGCCTGAGTGGAGACTCTTCTCCAAGCTTACCTGGCCATGTGCTGGAGGAGGCCGCCATGCAGCACAACCAAGGACCCCTGGCTCAGGTGCAACTTCACCTCCTGCCTGCAGCAAATGCACCAGAATTGCCGCTCGTGCTCCCCAGGGTCAAAAGGCACCACCGAGGCCCTCTTGAGCATCTTCCGCGCTGCAGCCACCTGAGCAAAATGTAAAAGAGAAGCAAAAGTGAGAAGAAGAAGATAAAAAATACTTGCGTGAAAGGTAGCTCAGTTGGAAGAGCATAAGCCCCTGAATCTCAGGATCGGGGGTTCAAGCCCCATGTTGGGCAAAAACATTCCTGCATTGCAGGGGATTGGACATGGGCGTAGCCAGGATTTTTGTTAAAGTGGGGGAGCCAAAATTGTTGAACTTTTGTTAGGAGATCAGCCAAAGTTGAGGCATCTGCTGGGGAGTGGCAGAACCTCAATTAATTGAGTACTTTCAATCATTTTTGTGCCCCCCCTTGGGGTTGGACTAGATGACCCTGTTGTTCCCTTCCAGCTCTACGACCCTGTGAAATCTCTCTGGAGAGCAGCTGACGCCCTTTCGGACCGGCTGCAGAACCAGCCCCCCACCCGCCCACTCTTTGCTCCTCCTTGGACAAACCACCCGCAGCCGGGCAGGCAGAAATGCGAAGGGTGCAGCCTTGCACGAAACTCGGCCCGGCTGCCTTCGGACACTGCACCCGACCCTCCGCGCCCACCCCTGGGGCTCCGGGGCCGTACTTTCTCCTTCAGGCGGGCGAGCGCCCCGCGAAGCCGCCTCTGGTGCCCCGCGCTGTAGAGGTGGCTGCGCCGACCGGCGAAAGCGCTGCACCGGCAGAGCGGGCAGCGGAACAGCGTCGTCGCCATGGGAACGGCGCCAGGCCCCTCGCCCCGATCGCCATCAACGCCGCCGCCCCCGTCCTCCATTTTGCAAATCCCGGAAGCGGCCGGCCAAGGAGGCGGGTCTCGCGGCGAGGGCGACATCTGGCGGCCGTCCCCAGAACTGCAGGATTACGTCATTCCCGCCCACGCACGGCAATCTGCTGCTGCGCGCTCATCCCCCGCCGGCGAGGAAAAGGCGTCGCGCAGTACGTTGCGGGATGCAGAAGCCCCGGGAAGGTGCGCGCTGCTCCTTGGCCTTGCTCAGGCGTGAGGAGCATCCAGCACGTGCTCAGATGCCCTCTTGTTTCTGCTCCTCGCTCTGAATCCCTCGCGAGCTGAAGGAGGCACAGTCACGTTCAGGGTTCCTTCATCGCAGCGGGTTGGACTAGATGGCCCCTGGGTCCCTTCCAACTCTGCACAGTTCTATGATTCCGTCACAGCTGCGAGATGCACACACCCATGCCATCTCGTTGCTTGGCAAGCCCCCTTCTTGGCCTGAATGAAGGCGACAGCCCTGGCTTGTCCTCAGAACAGGAGTTTTATTTCTTAAATCTGTTTTGAAGCCATTTATTCCGGTTTAATCTGGTGGAATAGTGATTGTGCCAACTTTAATTTTAAAAATTTATTTGCACTACTTGCAGATAGTTCACAATTATCATCCACACAATTATTAAATCAGTCTTGCAGGAGCTGTAGCTGTGCCAGATATATATCAGGTGTGCTGAATAGCATATCACTTTACACATTTTTCTGAAGAGTAGAGGAAGTTGGAGTACTGTATGGGGTCCATGAAGTGGCCTAGTGGGCTTGGCCTGACATATTAGGATCATTGGGGTGGACTGTGAAGATGGATGTAGCAACCGTGCAATAAAACAGGGTGAAGGGTGCCAGGAAAGGAGCCTTTCAGTAACAGGTAGAAATACGTTGTCTGGATACCAACTCTGCCTGTAGGTGGAGAGCAGCTTTACCCATTGAGAAGCAAACAGAGAACCTGATCCAGAATACAAGCTTCTCAGAGGCCAGGTTGTTCTAGACTTGGCCACCACTCAGGCCCACATTTCTGACATGCTTATTCACTGCAGCTAGTCAGATCTGTTTATGGGTTTTGTTTTGCATACTTGGTCGCCCTGCTCCCTGGATAAATCAGTGCAGATGCCCCTGCCTGAAGCCAGGCATTGAATTCCTCTCACCACTATTTTCCTGTCACCGCAGTGAGCTACCTGCAATTCTAAACAGTCAGAGGGCAAGCAGACACTATTTTCCACTTCAAGCGTTTTCCATAAAGGCAGGGATGCCAACTTGAAAAAAAATATTGCAGGGCAGGTAAGTCCCACCCCGCATAATCGATTACATGACACAGTACCCACGCTCCATTTGAATGGCAATGCCCATCAACTGGGGGGGAGCGCAGATATTTTAGGGGGCGCGCCAAAGGGATCTCAGCCCCTAGAAGTTGGCTCCTATGCACAGAGGCAAAGAGAACGCACACACACACAATTACCATTTTGTGCATACTTTTAACTGTTTATTACCATACTTTTTCTCCACATTTTCAATAACGAATGAATGAATAAAACAAATAAATAAATAAATAAAGTAAGTTCAAGCACTCAGGTTTATGCATTCTCTTCCAGTGTGCCTTTGAAGAGACTACTCCCATCACAAAACACGGCACCTCCCCTGCTGCAAGTGAAAAACACTGTACAGGTGTTTTTTTTGTTTTGTTGGGTTTTTTTGAGGGGGTCTACTCTCATAGGAAGCTGCCTCTCCATCTGCAAATTTGGGGTTTCTTCCACCCCAAGTAGTATCTTCAGAAGGAAGGAAGCCACAAGCCGGGCTCTCTGAGAACAGCTGTTCCTTTCAACAAGTAGCAGAGTCTTTTATACGTACTGGAGAATGCGCAGTCGACTGCAGTGGGGTTTCCTCCATGCCGTCCAGGTTTAGTGAGGATCCGAGGTCAAAGAGAGACCTCATCAGTTCTGGGGAAAGAGGGAAGCAAATACAAGCTGTCAGGGCTGGTGGCCCCATCGGTTTATCAAGTTATCTTCCATGCTCAGGAAGCCAACAGAAAAGGTAAAGGGACCCCTGACCATTAGGTCCAGTCATGACTGACTCTGGGGTTGCGGCACTCATCTCACTTTATTGGCCAAGGGAGCCGGCGTACAGCTTCATGTGGCCAGGTCATGACTAAGGTCATGTGGCCAGCATGACTAAGCCACTTCTGGCGAACCAGAGCAGCGCATGAAAACGCCATTTACCTTCCCGCTGGAGCGGTACCTGTTTATCTACTTGCACTTTGAGGTGCTTTCGAACTGCTAGGTGGGCAGGAGCAGGGACCGAGCAACGGCAGCTCACCCCGTCGAGGGGATTCGAACCACCAACCTTCTGATCAGCAAGTCCTAGGCTCTGTGGTTTAACCCACAACACCACCCGCGTCCCAACAGAAAAGTTAGGTTTGCTGAAAGTGGAACTGCTTGCCAGATCCCTCCTCTATTTCAAGCTGTCCAGGGTCCCATCTTCCCTCCTGGCCATGCTCACCCTCCTCTCCAGTTGCACACCATCTTCTTCCTACCTGGCTTGTCCATGCTCTGACGCATCAGCCTCACCAAGTCCTCTGGCAGCTCTTGCGTTTCCGCCCGAAACTTGCGCCATCCCTCTGTGGTCAACTTCCACATGCGGGACTTGCGGTTCCCATCAAGGCACACGAAGGCGGCCGTCTTCTCAAAGCTGCTGCTGAAGCACAGGTTGTGCCGGATGGTGTTTTTCCAGCCTTCTGGAGCTGTGCGGAAGAAGGGGAAGTGCTTCCTGGCAAGGAGGGAGGTCAGCAGAGTGGCTAGAGCAGGGCAGGCGGCCCCACGGAGGCAGCAGATGAACCACCAATAGCACTGCAGCGTAACGTTCTTTTCCGTCCCCAGGGATGCTTGTACCCCATGGACTGTGTAGGGAGGGCCCCGGGGGAAAGAGGAAATCACAGACTGCTTTCTAGCACCCAGTTATGCTGCCCACAATCATAGAAGACTCCGGCCAGAACATGCAGCTTTCAACACCAACTTGAGAGCAGCATCAAAGCCAAGCCAAGCCAGGAGAGGAAGGCAAAGTCAGAAGTCCCCATTTTAATCACTGAGCTTCATCTTCACCCATCATCTGCCTCTCCTGGCCCCCACCTGCCCACCCCAGTGCTCAGGGGCCGGTACCTTATGAACTGGTAGATCTCCTGCACTGTCAGACTGCTGCTCACACTGCTGCTCAGGGCAAGGCTGATGAGGATGCAGTAATTAAGAGGTGGACGGGGCCAGTCTCCCAGGGTCCTCTTCAGCTTCTTAGCATGGGATCGGAGGACCTTTGCTTTCCAGGGTGCCCAGGTAGACCGACGAGTGCCCCTCGTCTTCTGAGAAAGCTGGGAGGTATCCTCTTCCTTGGGGACCTGGAACCATAAGATTGCGGGAAGGAAGCAGGGACACCTGGTAATATTTCTCCTTTATTTGCTGGCCAGAAGATTGAGCCATGGCCAGGAAAAAAAAAAATGGCACCACCAGATAGGTGGCTTGCCTCACAGCTGCCCCACACATGACAATCACCAACCCTATATGGGTAGCCTGGCTCTCCAAACAAGGGTTTACCAAACTCAAGTCACCAGCTGTTTTTGGACTACAATTCCCATCATCCCTGACCACTGGTACTGCTAGCTAGGAATGATGGGAGGGGTAGTCCAAAAGCAACTGGAGACCCAAGTTTGGGAAACCCTGCAGAAAGGAGGATTGGCTCTGACCACCCATTTCCACCTTCCTAGGAAACTTTTAATATTTTGCATTGTTTCCTAGCAATTTTTTGATACCAAACTGAAAGGTGGGATTCAAACATTTTAATTAACTAATTAAAAACAGAACGGACACTTAGGCTGCTGGCTCCCATTGAAATCAGGAGGGAAAGTCCAGATTAGAGCCATGCAATAGCTCATATCAAAACAGTCCAGAAGATACGTAAACTTCTTGCCATTGAATTGCTGGCCCGGTCTCCACAGACCTCTCTAGCGGCAGGACAAGATGAAGGCAGTGGCGCCACCACTGAGGCATGCCCAGGGATGCTGCAGGCCAGGTTTGGGTTCACCCACATCCACGGGTGGGGCTGTGGGTCAGATTCTGCAGGGAGAGAAAACAAAGGCTCTCAGCTGGGTTCCTGCTGCCACATGCAATCCCACATTCCACAACAAGGCTAGGAACATCAGAAGTAGAATAATAATAATAATAATAATAATAATAATAATAATAATAATAATAATTTATACCCTGCCCTCCCCAGCCAAGGCCAGGCTCAGGGCGGCTAACAAGCAATAATAAAAACAAGTTGAATGAATACAACTTTAAAAAAGATTAAAATACAACATTAAAATATTGAAACATTAAAATATTAAAATGCAGCCTCATCACAGTAGGAGAAAGGAAAAAGGAAAAAGGGGGAGGGAATCAAATTGGCTCTAAGCCAAAGGCCAGGCGGAACAACTCTGTCTTATAGGCCCTGCGGAAAGAAATCAGATCCTGCAGGGCCCTGGTCTCATGAGACAGAGCGTCCCACCAGGCCGGAGCCAGTGTTGAAAAGGCCTTGGCTCTGGTTGAAGCTAATCTAACTTCCTTAGGGCCCTGGACCTCTAGGGTGTTGCTATTTATGGACCTTGACGCTCTCCATGGGGCATACCGGGAGAGGCGGTCCCGTAGGTACGAGGGTCCTAGGCCATGAAGGGCTTTAAAGGTCAAAACCAGCACCTTAAATCTGACTCTGTACTCCGCCGGGAGCCAGCGCAGCTGGAAAAGCACTGGGTGAATATGCTCCCATGGCAAAGATCCCGTGAGGAGCCTCGCTGCACCATTCTGCACCCGCTGGAGTTTCTGGGACAGCTTCAAGGGCAGACCCACGTAGAGCGAATTACAGTAGTCAAGCCTGGAGGTGACCGTCGCATGGATCACTGTGGCCAGGTCAGTGTGGGAAAGGTAAGGGACCAACTGCTTGATGCGGCAAAGGTTGCAGAGTCAGTCAGACCACTGATCCATCTAGCTCAGCATTAGTGGCGTAGCGTGGGGGGTGCAGGGGGGGCCGGCCGCACCGGGCGCAACATCTGGGGGTTAGGGGGCGCAAATCCACGGCTTAGGGGGCGCAAATTACTTGCCTTGCCCCGGGTGCTGACAACCCACGCTAAGCCACTGCTCAGCATTGCCTACAACACCGACCAGCAGCAATAACTCCCCATGATTTAAGGTAAGAGTCTCCTTTTCCAGCCTTGTCTTGGAGAGGCCAAAGGGGCCTGGGGTTTTCTGCGCGCAAATCAAGTGCTCCACTACCGAGCTGCTAAGATCTCCCTTGCCCTTTAAGCCTCTCCCTGCCACTCACAGCTGGTGGGCATCCCAATCCGCTAGTTGCTGGAGAAGGCAATTCCCGGTGGAAGGTCGATTCCGCCCCTTCTCAACAGAAGCTCGGCGGCCTCTTGCTTACCCGGGGCGGGAGGGTGCAGGACCCGTGTCAGGCTGCGCGTCGTCAGCTGTTCCGAGGGCCACACCAGGCCGCGAGCGCTCGTGATGTCCGCGGGAGCTAGGCGGCAGGAGGGCACACATTAAGCGGGCCGGCTGCGCACACCCGCAGACACCCGCTTCCTCACATGTAGCCGAGTTTCTTCTGCAAACCCCCGATGTTGTCGCTGCCCGACGGGGCGGACGCTCGCGAGAGAGCATCAAAGAGATGCTGGTACTGTATAGGGCTGGGAGAGGGCTCTTCATTTGACCCACTCACTCCTGCCCTACATCCCCGGAGCCCTGCTGCGGAGGCCCCCCAAACACTTTCAGGTGGGCCGAGGACAAACCCCAGAAAATTTCCGCCGGTGTGGCAGGTGGGCGCAAGCCTGACCCGCGGCGCACCTTCTCCTTGGACAGCGAGGCGCCTCCGGGTTAACACCTATTCCTTTCCCACGGGGTTGGGGGCAGGCGCTCTGCACATGCCCAAAGAGGCTTCCTCCCCCTTCCTCTCCGCCCCCAGATCACGCAAGCCTCCTTCTACCCCCAGAATGCCTTCGCCCCCAGGGAAGGGAAAGGGACACAGTGGCCAGGAAGAACTTCAGGCCGGCCTCACCTTGGGGCAGCTCGTCGCAAATAGTGCTCAAGCCCATCTCCTGCCTCATGTTCCAGTCCCAAAGGCCACTGCACAGATGGAGGCTGGCCCAAAAAGCCGGCCTTTGCAAGCGCAACGCCATAAGAACTACACTGCAAACTCCGCGGGGCAGAAACCTTTTCGGGGCGGGGCCAGGAGGGGCGCGCTTCTCACCTTTAGAACCCGGGCCGGGAAGGAGGGAGGGCGGAGCCGCTGATCTACCTCGACACGTGACTGCGGGCTCTGCAACCGAGGCTCGCAGGGAGACCCTCAAGTCTGTCCCATGCGCTTCATGGCCTCTGCGCTCCTAACCCAGCAGTCGCAGGTGTGGCTGAGCCTCCAAGCCGCTAGCAGTGGCTGCCCAGAGGCCTCGGGGCACCTGCATTTCCCCCACTGCCGCGATAGGAAACCCCCATTTGCAAAAAACAGTAGGCTGCAACTTCCATTTACACTTGACTATAAGCACCTTGACTCGACTCCATCGCTTGGAGTCACAAAATCAGGGCTCTCATGCCTGGAGTCTCCAGGTTTTTCCATGGAGATCAAGCACCCCAAACCGAGAGCCTCATGATGACAAGTCAGAAGGGAGGGACTGTGCACGATTAGGGATCTGGGTAATATATTCTCTGGGAATATATCTGAGCTTATGACTGCTTTACTCGCTCTACTGGAGTGCTGTCTCTCAGTAGGTCCTGTTAAGTTCTGCGAGGACTGGAATCCTAGAGGAGGAGAAACACTTTTGCTAAGTAGTGGTTGGGAGAACCACAAGCATTTCACAACAGGTGCATCGCAGTTAAGAGCAATCATAAATTAACTGGTTAAGGGTGTGGAGAGGGGAGGTGATCAAGCTATTATGGGCACTGATATGGCCATAGGTGGGGTGCAGCTCCCCAATTCTGAGAGCAGGTGGTGCAGAAGCAGGTCACCTACTGGTCATGGGGCTTGCTGCATTGCCAAACCTGTAAAAGAATACAGCCCTCACTTTCCTTCCTAACTCCTCCCCCCTCATGGAGATACCCCCCTTTTGGGATAGGTTTTCTCCCTTGAAAAGCACTGCAGCCTCTCCTCGTTAATAATGATTTGTTGCACGTGTGATTTGCAAAGTGCTTCATGATCTTGTGCTGTGTTTGAGTACACCTTTCTCTCTCTTACACATACAATCCTTCATGCCCATTGACATCCTACAGGTGTGAGAAGCTGGGGGAGGGTGTAGCTTGCCACAGACTTCCCAAGTGAGCCTGTGGCAGAGGCTGCTTTTCCAAGCCAGCATCCCATCTATTGAAACAGTCAATGATTTGCCTTTCCTTCCTGATGTCTGGGAGGAGCTTCATCACTGAGTTTCAGTTCTCTGCACTCTATCCAAGTGTGCACAAGCAACAGCCCCTCCAGCCTCTTCCTCCAAGAGGAAACTCGTCCAAACTCAGGGATGCCTAGATGGCTTTGGTGCTAGTTACAGGAAAAGCTCCAGGAAATTAAGGGAGCTCCCAGAGGGTGGAAGCAGCTGATATCCCAGCTGATATAGAGACAGAATGGCAGGTGAAGATGGATGCAGAGAGGTTGGGCAACCTGGGCTGGAGAAGGCTGCCTTGGAAGTAGGTCCCTCCCAACAGGTGAGCAGAGCTGTGGGCAGAATTGCCACCCCTTCTAGCCCCACCCTGATCTAACCATTCAACTCTGCTGCTCTTCACTAGCCCTTGTCCTGCAAAAAAGGACTAGAACCCAGAGCATCAAAGCCCCTTGTCCTCCCTCACCCAGGCCTTAAAGGCAAAACACAGGGTTTCTACACCCCTGCACTGTTGGTCCAGCTAAAAAAATGAAAGAAACAGGCCTGCTCATTTGGTGTCCAAACCAGCACAGTCAAAGAATGGGTAGCCAGAGGAAGCCGACTGCCCCTCAAGACTGCTTGGTGTGAGTGAATGCCTCTGCTTTCCCAGTGCAGCTTCCCGGGGGGGGGGGGGGGGAGAGGCTGACCAAACTGGAGCAGCCTTGGTGAAACTTGTCTGACCAGCCCCCTCCTCAAGGTGTCCCAGCACACATCTTGGCAATTCTAGGGATGAAGGCGTACCCCTTCCAGGTGGCAAAAGCCAGAGCATTCACTTCCTCCACTCCATAGGCTGCCTAAGACTTCCAGTTTTTCACACTAGCCCAGTGGCGTAGCGTGGGTTGTCAACACCCAGGGCAAGGCAAGTAATTTGCGCCCCCTAACCCGTGGAGCATGCCCCCCCAGGTGTTGCGCCTGGTGTGGCCGGCCCCCACTGCACCCCCCACGCTACGCCACTGCACTAGCCCCGTGCCCCACTCCAGAAAGTATGAACATGTGCAGAGCAGAAGCAGAAGTACTTAGCTCCTATTGCAGGTGATTATAACTTGTATTTGCCCAACCCTCTAAGGCAGGTCACAATTAAGACCATTCTAAAGATGGTGAGCTGGAATGAAGAGCCAACAGTAGAGTTGTGGATGTAGCGCCTGTGGGAAAGACTGGGCATCCTCAGGACTGTGGGAGGTCCGGAGGGGAAATTGTTTACTTACTTTTTTTTTTATGAAGCTCAACTTTTTCTGTCTTTGCCAGAGACCCAACAAAATCTCTCTTCCTTCTTTTCAAAAGCTGCTATTTGCATTTCAAATAAAGTTCCTATGGACAGAGTCTTAAAATTAAATGCAAAGAGCAGTCAGATGGAGCGATATTTTGCCTGCACTGGCAAGGAGATAAAGGGTTAAACATCCCTCCCCAGTCCTAAGCCAGCTGTTTACATAAGGAATAATATGTGGCACCAAAGAGCCCATGGTCATTTAGGTACTTATGTCATACATGGGTGAATCTGTGGCAGGGATAGAGTTTGAACCCAGGGCTCCCAGACCCATGTGCAATTTTCCATTGTCTGAAGGAAGAGGTGGCTCTCCTGGTGAGTTGGTCTGACTCTGACCTCTGCTCCCTCCCATAGTGCTCTCTGGCAGGAACCTAATTCTGGTGCAGCAGGTGTGAGCATTTGGCTGTGTGGATCAGGTGCCCAGATACTTGGGGCTGATTACTACCAGCAGAGGAAGCACAATGAGTGTGGTGTTTTGCACCCCAGATATGTTAGCTTCAGGGTAGCCTCAACAGAAGATTCGCCTCCCTCTCCCCTTTATGTTAGAATTCAACAGATACCACCTATCTGGGCTTGTGAAGGATTTTGTTTCCCCCCCTTTAGCTAGCACATGGCTTGGCTTGCTTTCTTGAGGTACCTGAATCGTCCTCCTATGATGAAGACACCTCTTGGGCCATGCCTTGTCATCTTCTATTCAGTACTGTCCTTTATAACATACAGCAGGCTTTTAAAAACTATCAACATGAGGCATTCATCTTCTTAGGAGGAGACGAAATAGGTGAGCACAGGACAAAGGGAAGCAAGAATTACTGATACAGAAAAGAGGTATATTCACAGTCTATTTGCTAAGTCTAGTATGTGGATGGATGCTGACTGTTTTGTGGGGGGTTTTCTCCTGGAGATTCCACTCCTCACCTCCCCCTGTCCAGATTAGTATGTGCTTCCCTTTGTTCTATGAAGCCAGAATGCAAATAGATTTCTCTCTCTCTCTCTCTCTTTCTTTTTCTTTCTCCATGTGTAAGTAAGGGATCAGGTTGCACTGGGGATTTTCTGCGCTGGCTGGAAGGAAACTAGCCTGTACCAGTTAGAATCAACATTCCATCTTTGCCACACAGTTGTCTGGAGTGATTCACCATAGTGTCTGCATTCAGGGGAAAATGCAGAGCAGCAAATGCAGCCATCTCTGCCCATCTTCAGATTCCAACAGCTCCAGTCAACATACAGCCCCCTCTCATAAATGATGTTTGGCAAAGCAGTCCACTGTGCCCCCTCCCTGGATACCGTGGCCTCAGAACTTGTGAAATGACATGCCAAATCCAAAACAAGGGAGTGTATGAGAGAGCAATAATTTAGGTGTGTCAGCAGGAGCAAGAACTAGCGTGAAGAGCTATGAGTACACCAATGACCCCCACCCTTGGAGGGCAGACCATAGTTCACCAGGAGAACACCTGCTTTTGAAGGTCTCGGGTTCAGTCCTCTGCATCTCCCAATAGGGCTGGGAATATCCCCCGCCCGAAATGCGGAGGTGATGCTATGAGCTGGTGCAGAGAAACCATCCTGAGCTAGATGGGCCAAAAGTCAGTGTAAGGCAGTTTCCTATGTTCCTATGGACAAATAAAAAGTTCCCACTATTCCCTCCAAAGTGGAAATGCAGGGAGACTAAGGCCTCTGGAGAAGGGGCTGGAGGAACCACCTGAAGCCTGGGCTCTTTCCAAGGCCAGTTGGAGCTATTCTTCTTCCTGAAGACTCACAGTGATGGCACTAGCAGACAGGCCAGCTGCATCAGAAGCCTCTAAGCACCATGTCTGAACGTGGAAAGCAGATGGCTGTGGGCCCAGGGCCTTGCAAGTGTCCTCCCAGGGAAGGAGGGAGATGCACTGGTGAATTCTTCCTAAGAGGCCTGTGGCTGCCTCTGGCAGTTGCTTCAGCAGGGATCTGGCAGGGCCTGGCTGCTGGCAAGTCAGGGGCTTCTCCTTGGCTCGTGAGCCTTAGGTCCAATCCTGCCTCTCCATGGCTGTTAACAGCCTCAGACTCTGGAGATAAACAGCTGAGGGCAGCCATCACCTTCATGAATCACTTGTGAGTGATCTTTCAGGACTCTGGACTAGTCAGACCCTGGGTCTGATCTTGCAAAGCAATCTTATGTTCCCTCCAAGACCAAGGAGCCAAGCCCTGGAGAAAATGTGTATGGACAGGAGGAATTTTGTAGCCACCTACATGCAAGAACGGGATGCGGGTGGCGCTGTGAGTTAAACCACAGAGCCTAGGACTTGCCGATCAGAAGGTCAGCGGTTCAAATCCCCATGACAGGGTAAGCTCCCGTTGCTTGGTCCCTGCTCCTGCCAACCTAGCAGTACAAAAGCACATCAAAGTGCAAGTAGATAAATAGGTACCACTCCGGCGGGAAGTTAAATGGTGTTTCTGTGCACTGCTCTGGTTCGCCAGAAGCAGCTTAGTCATGCTGGCCACATGACCCGGAAGCTGTCTGCGGACAAACGCCGGCTCCCTCAGCCTATAGAGCAAGATGAGCGTGCAACCCCAGAGTCGGTCACGACTGGACCTAATGGTCAGGGGTCCCTTTACCTTTACCTTACATGCAAGGACAGTGACTTGCTTGGTGGATGAGACACCTGAGCATACCTGGGATCTCCTGGGAGCAGCTGAATCAGATGTGGCCTATGATATGACAATGTGGTCTGTTTCTGTTTATGGAAGGTGAGCAAAATATATTTATTCTGCTCACTTTACCCCTGGAGTTGCATTCTTCCATTGTCTCCCAAGGCAGACAGATGCACACAACACAACACAACATGTGATAAGGGATCCATGTGCTGACACTTTGTTTATAGCTTGAGTAAACTTCTGGAACACCCCAATTATCTCATATTTTGAAAATGATTGGGGGAGTATTGAAAGGACCTTTCCCCCATCCTCCTGCCAGCAATCCCCCTGTTCTGTCAAGTTCTGAACTTCTGGCTCTAGTGGTGGCATCAGATCTTGGTCCCTCCTTCCAGATTTTCAAAACCCTTTCAGGGCTGAGCTTTCAAACACCTGCCTCAGCCACTCACCTTCCGCTCTCTCCCCAGCAGAACAAAGAGCTCCATTTCCCTTTGATTTCCATGTGTGTGGTGAGTGACAATAGCAGAACAAGTCAGGACTGCTCAGGAGAAGACTCTCACATCTGCTTCAGCTGGTGGGGACGGATCAGTGACTTTTGTCAGAAGGGAAGTTGCTGAGAATCAGGTGGGAAGGGAGTTTGACGGCTCCCATCAGTCAACCCCCCCCCACAACCCAAGCTCATGCAGAGAAACCAGAGCTGGCCTTGCCTTCATTGTAATCTGTGCCAGGTGTCTCTCTGCCTTGGAACATGGGGAGTATATTTGGAGAGCGGCAGTGTGTTTCTGAGCATGTATTGAGCAACTTTTCCTTTGTCAACAAGCTCTTGCTCAAAAAGCGGGTCTTCCTTAGCTGAAACCTGACCTGTAGCCCAACAGCAATGGATACTCATCTGCCTCTGACAGGCTTGGGGCCAAAAAGCAAAGAGCCCTTCACCTTGGAAAAGGCATTTTCCTTCCTTGTCAGCCTCGAACTCTTGTCCTGGGGAAAGGGTTGTGTGTTTCACCTGTAGGCCTCCTGCCCAGTGAGCCACATGGGTGCGGTGTGGCCTCTCCTTCCTTCTCTCTGCACATTGTCCTAAAAATTGGTGCTTGCGAACTGGTGCTTGCATGATGCCTGGAGACTCCAAGTGTCCTGTTAATTTCTGCCTTTGCCCCAGGAACTCGTGGGGTGATACACGGTGGTGTTTAGGGGCAGAATCCTATCATGGGGTTGCATCACTACTGATGCTAATGCATTGGTTATCTTTGCCTCTAGGGAAGATGAGAGCATCTTCACTGCAGTTGGCCTGGGATTGGTTGCCACAAATGAATCTTCCATGGATTCCGGGGCTGTGGCCATCACTGTTGCTGGACACATTTAGGTAAGCTCTGGGATAGCTCAGTCGGGAGAGCATGAGACTGTTAATCTTAGGGGTCATGAGTTCGAGCCCCAAGTTGGGGATAGTATTCCTGCATTCCAGGGGGTTGGACTAGATGACCCCTGTGGTACCTTCCAATTCTATGATTCTATAAGTTTGCCGGTGCTGTGCCAGTGATACAGCAGCATCTCCCTCTGTATGGGATTGCTTGGTAAATCTGCATTCATTTGCATATGGGAAAAGAGCAGGTCCCTAAGCCAGGGGTTGCTCCCCTGGATCAGTCTTTGCTGCTAGAGGCCCAGGTGACCTTAGTGGCTAAAGGGGTCTTGTGCCAGCTTCAGCTGGTAAAACAACTACAAATGTTTGTGGACCGGGATAGCCTTGCTAGTGTAGTCAATGTGCCGATAACCTCCAGACTGGATTACTGATTTGGGCTCTACAAAGGGCTGCCATTGAGGTAGGTCCGGAAGCTGCAGCTGGTGCAAACTGCAATTACTTGACTGCTCACTGGAGTAAGGTAAAGGGACCCCTGACCATTAGGTCCAGTTGTGGCCGACTTTGGGGTTACAGCGCTCCTCTCGCTTTATTGGCCAAGGGAGCAAGCATACAGCTTCTGGGTCATGTGACCAGCATGACTAAGCCACTTCTGGCGAAACCAGAGCAGCACACAGAAACACCGTTTCCCCCCTCCGGAGCAGTACTTATTTATCTGACGTGCTTTCAAACTGGTAGGTTGGCAGGAGCTGGGACTGAGCAACAGGAGCTCACCCCATTGCAGGGATTCGAACCGCCGACCTTCTGATTGGCAACTCCTAGGCTCTGTGGTTTAACCCACAGCGCCACCCACGCCCCTCTCACTGGAGTAGGATATCGCTAACAAGCCGTCCCACTGTTAAAATAATTACACTGGCTACCAGTTAGCTGCTGGGCTGTTTAAGGTGTTTTGGTGCATAAAACCCTATACAGCTTGGGAGCAGGATACATGAAAGAACATGTCAGCACTTGATCACTGTGGTCTGCAGGCAGGAACATACATGAAATATACTCAGAGTCGCAAGGTGATTTCATGCTCTTTATTCAGCTCATAGTGGTGAGGAGGAATGAATGAAAGTCCCCTCAAAGTATCTGCTTTATATACATTATTTACACAATGGGCTGCACATGATTGGCTAATTCCAGAATTCTACTGTAAGCCAATCAGGTTGTGGATTCACTTCTATCTGGAGCATGATTGGGTGGTTCCTGCCAACCAATCATACTGCTGCATTGTTCTAGGACCAATCAGACTGCTGCCTTTTGGATCCTATTGTTCTAGGACCAATCAGACTGCTGCAGTTTGGATCCTATTCAATTCAGTACATAACAATACAGTATCTAGTTAGGTGCACCAAAGGTGCAGGCCTGGGGGGGCAAAAAACATGGCATCTCTCCACTCTGGCTCCAAGTGGCTAGAAGCCCTCTTGCCCCCTTGCGGGTTCCCTGGGCCACTCCTCTGCTGCTCTGGGTGGTTGGGCGATGTGTGCAGGCTGCTCTGGGTGCCTTGGCAGAGGAATCTGGCGGCTGACATGGGCCTTTGCAGCAAGCCTGTGGGGGCCCTCTCCCCAGTCGGCAGGCAGTGCTATTAGAAGTGTAGGTGGAGTGTTCAGCGGGGCTCAGAGGAAAGAAAGATGGAGGAAGAAGGGGAGACAATGAGTTGAGGGAGGAAGGCAGGAAGGCAGACAGACAGACAGACCAGTGGAAGATGCAGGGAGGGGGAAGGCAGAGCAGAGCAGATTTGAACTCGATGGTCATGGAGAAAGTGGCTGATGGAGCTCTAAAGGCAACAAAAAGCAAACTTTCTGAGTTTCTTATCCATGGTCTCTCCTGGCTTCAGAGATGCCAATACAGCTCCTTGCCAAGGTGCAAATGAGCCTAGGTATGCCTCTGTCTGCAGGCAGGAGCCTCCTGCAAATACCATTTTATCCATAGGTCTGTCCTTCACAATGTAGTAGGTAGGAACTGGGCCTTTAGTGTGGTGGCACCTGCCGTGAGGAATTCCATCCTCTTGAATACTGTATTAGACAGGCACTGTCTGTTTTCTTTTCAGTGCCTACTAAGCTGAGATCTTTCCCAGTCTGCATCTGTGTTACTTGTTTGTTTGTTTGTTTGTTTGTTTAAAAAATATGTTTAATCACTTGTTGTTTGCTGACCTGGGCTCTTGTGGGAGCAAGGGTGGGATATAAATCAATAAACATACTTGACACCGGCAGTATGTATTTCACACTTTGACTATGAAAAGACTTCCCTTGACATTTGACTTACTGACTTTGGTAGGGGGGGCTCAACTTTCAAGTAAGCACGTTTAGGATTACAGCCTTATTTTAATTGCCAGTCTTTGATTCTGTTTTATGGGTGGAAAGCACCTTACCTTCCAGCAACTTGGGGAGGTGAGTGGGGGAGAGCTACTTGACTGGGGAGGTGTGCTGTCCCTCCCAACACCGCCTTGGTGGCCTCTTTGGGAGGATGTCCTGCTGAGCCACTCTGGAAGGGCTTGGGGGGACAAGAGAAACTGTTGCTATGAATGGCTCATTCTTTGTGTGTGTGTATTGGGGGGGGGGGTGGAATCAGCCTGCAGAGTGGCGGAAGAGCCAAACCTGAGGGCAGCATGCACACCATTGAAAGCACACTCAGCCACCATCAGGATTTAAAGCAGAGATTATATTCCCCAGCCCCACCTGAAGACACCAGGGTCCTTCTTGCATGCAGAACAGGTGCTTGTCCTTCCCCCTTGCAAAGCCCAGATCCTCCTTCAGCAGGACCCAGAGCGTTGCCTGGGGTTGATGGCAGCCTGTGTTGCCGCAACTGCATTGCATGCAGATGTGGACAGGGCAACATCTGCTTGTGTTGCCTCTTCCCTGCTCTTGCACTTTCAACAGCAGCCTGACATGGGAAAACAAACCAGGGGAAGCTTCTCCAGGAACAGGAAAAAGTGCTGGGAAAAAGCTTCACCTACTTCCTTTCTACTAAATTCATTTTTCTGCAACAAGGTTGTAAGTGAAAAGGTAGGAACACTGGCAGCTGGGTGCAAGGGGGCACTGGAGCCCTCTTCTGTTGCTACGGGTGCTTGAAGTGTGAGATGGGGGGGGGCGCAGAGGGAGAGCTCATGACTATCCACAGCCACTCCCCTCCCTCTCCCTGCAGCTGGAAAGAGGGACACTGTGAAGCGCCCCCTCCACTCCCCCTCTTCCCGTAATACCTCCAGGCCTCTGCAGGAGGAGCGGAGGATCAGAGCGAAGAGTCAAGGCATCTCTCCCTGCCCTGCTCTGCTGCTGCACTGCTCACTTACTGCTTCGGAGGCTGTGGTTTGCCATTTCCATGGGAACCATTAGTTGCTAGGCGACTGGAGCATCGTCTGCACTGAGCCCTCGCATCTAATTATCCCATCACAGTGGCTGAGAGGGTCTTGGAGGGAGCAGGGGGATTAAGTCTTCCACCTCGGCAGATCTACTGACAACACTTTAGGCACATTTAAAGGAGCAGCATGCTTTTTTTTTTTTTACACACACACACCAGCCGTGATGATGCTTGATCTCCGCCTCCTAGTACTTCTTGCTTTTCCCACAAATTGGACATTGGATGGACTCTGGCTTGGCCTTTGCTTGGTTTTTTCTTGCTGCAGGCACAGAGCAGCTAACTTTGAAATAGAATATGGCTGTGAAGCCACACGTCCAACCAACAATCTCAAAACCTTTTGGCTTGGGGGCTCTGCTCCAGTCCAGGCAAGTAGGGGCTACATGAAGGGAGGGCACTCTGCACATCCTCAAATGCAGTCTCACTTCTGCTGTCACTTTTAGATGTTCCAGAGCCGATCCCCCCTCCAGAAAACAATTGTGAAGCTGACGTGTCATCCTGGAGCCCCTTGTCTGGTCTCAAGAGTGCTCACCTGGGCACATGCTCTGCATCCCCTTCCTGTTACACATCTACATGTCACAGGTGAAAGCCATAACATTACAGCAGGGAGATCTCCACCCACATTCTAGGAGTCTCTTGGGAAGTGAGCTAAAGAGCAGTTTTGTGTTTCTCTGACTCAGGGCCTTTAACCCACAGTTCCTTTCCCACCCTCAGCAGACCCTGGACCTGCCATCAGGGAGGTACTGGACCCAGGATCTCTGCAGCAGCCTAGAGACCACTGGCAAAAGGGAGGCTATTGGCATTCAGGGCTGGAGATGCTGGCACAGAGACCCAGAATGGGGACAAGGGACTGAGAGGAGGAGGAGGAGGCGGCAGAAGCTGCAGGTGGCTGTTCTCTGGCCCTGTCAGGCCTTCCACATCCCCCCCACCTGATAATCCGATTTACATCCCCTTTTCTTCCACTGAATCCTCCTGTTGCCATGGGAACAGGATTCTCACTATATCACCAGCATCCTAAAGACACCCTTTCCTTGTCTTCTTTCTGCAGAGGTTGCAGAGGCCCCTGAGACCTGGCAGCAGAAGGGTGCGTGGTAACAGGGGTCAAGGGGAGCCCAAGGGGCTGGAGAGGCAATGAGAGGCCTCCATCCTCCACCAGCAGAACATCTGAAACCTGCAGGCTTGCCTCACCTCGCTGCTCTTTGCAATGAAGCTCACGGAGGGAGGCAGCAGTGAGTGGGCTTTCAAAGGACCCAGACTGGGGTTCCAGCTCCAAAAAGGCCTTTGGGGCCTCAATTCGAGGGGTAGTTCCCCACAAATTTCAAGATGCTTTATTGACCTGGTTCTCACAGCAAGGAAAAACAGCCTTAAAACTCCCAGATATATGAAATAACAGTAAGCTTGCCATGACAGCAAAGCACTTTTAATGGAGTGTCCGTCTATGTCTAAACCAGGTAGGTAGCCGTGTTGGTCTGCCGTAGTCAAAATAAAATAAAATAAAATTCCTTCAAGTAGCACCTTAGAGACCAACTAAGTTTGTTATAGGTATGAGCTTTCGTGTGCATGCACACTGCACATGAAAGCTCATACCAATAACTTAGTTGGTCTCTAAGGTGCTACTGGAAGGATTTTTTTTTTAATTTTGTTATGTCTAAACCTTCTGCTTCAGTCCCCGATCATCTCCCCACCCCAGCAAGAACAAGATGCCAGAACCTGCCATGATTTCCTTCTGCCCACATCACACCTGGAAGCCACTTTTTATTTTCAGGTGCGCTGGGCCTGGCTGCTCAATGAGGTCAGAAAACCACTCTGCACACGCTCAGAGGCACCTTTATTTATTTCATCCGTTGCCCGGCTGGGACCTGGCATTGCCAGCAGGCTCCGCTGGGTGTGTGTTCTGGCTCCGACGGGACGCACCAGCGGCTGCCGGTGGGGAAGCCGCTCCCTTCCCCGCCTGGGGGTAGCAGCGCGGGACAGACGGCGGAGGCGCTGCTAGCCGAGCCTTGGGCGCCAGGCGGCGCGCTCTCTGTCTCCTTTCAGTCCGTTGGGTGCTGCTCGACTCCGCTGGAGGGAGCGGGGGCCCGGCCTGGCCGCCAAGGAACCAGCCGCGCCTCAATAGAGGCTGCACCAGGGCATCCCGAGAGCCCGGAGGCGTCCCAGGAAGGCTCTTCCTGCGATTCTCCCGCGGCCGCCCTCGCGGGCTCCGCTCTTGCACGGAGGGAGGGAGGGAGGGAGAGCGCAGCTGCAGGCGCCCGCCCCCCGCTTTACTGGCGCGGCTTTGCCGACGTCTCCGGGCCCGACCTGGGAGGAGGGCGCCCTGTCAGGATAAGAGTCCCAGCTAAGAGCGCCTGCCAAAATTTCCTGCGCCGGCCGAGCCCGCAAATACTCGGAGGACTCGGGGTCCCGCCCCGTCTCTTTCCCGCGACCGGGCAGGAAAGAAGCAGCCAGGCAGCCCGGACTCCTGGGTTCCCCGATTAAGTCACTCGCTTCCCTTCTCCCACCCGCCACGTGCGCCGCCGTCCCTGTTTATCTTCGGCACAAAACAGCGACGGGCAGCCGGATCTCTGGGTATTTAAAGGGTTCCGTCACTTTCTAAAGCTGCCTTTCTCTTTCAACGCAACGGGCACCCTTATGTGTCCACCAAGTCATGTCCACGCGCTAAGCCTGGCTTATAAACGACCTGGAACCACACTTGTAATCACACTTGCGTGGTTGGTTCAAGGATGTGACGCCGTCACTCGTGAGAAAAGGCTCTCCTTCGCCCTGCCTCACAACACGTGCAGACTTTGATCGCTTCCTTAAGCTGGATCCTTGTTGGCGACTTCTAACGACGGGGCGCGCACGTGCCCTTACTCTCCTCCAGGGCCCGCGCACGCCAATGAAACAGAGCCGTCGAACACCCAGTCTTTGCGTTTGCCCTCAAAATTGTCCTCTGAACCAGCTGCGACGACGATGGGGGGAAGCCCCAAGCGGTCCTTGCGACGGCCGAGCTCGCTCTGGGCCGCCCACTGAGGAGAGCGGCCGGGAATCGCTCGGGTGGGCTGGGCTTGTCCTCCCGCCTGCGACGGCGTTACGCAAGGCAGGCGGATGGTGACAGCAACCCGCTTCGGTGGCCCTTCCAGCCAGCCGTGGGCTACGGCGCTCCCCAGAGCGGGCGGTGCTTGGTGGCAGCCAAGGGCGCTGCAGCTTGCAGTCCGTCGAGGAAGCCAGCCTGCTCGCTTGCCGCCGGGGGCTCCCAGGTGGAGCGCCCCCTTCCAAGCAGGAGTACGGGGCGGCGCCTCCTCTGTCTGGGCAGCTGTGCCGGGCCTGGGGGCGCCGAATTCGCGGCTCGCCCGCCCGCCCTTCTCGCTGCCAGCCGGGTGCTGGTCCCCGACAGGCCGCTGGGAGGCCTCGCCAAAGCGGAACCAGGAGGAGGAGGAGGCGGAGGAAGCGGCTCTTATTTTGACACGGCGGCGTCGGCGCCTGCCTGGAGTAGCTCCTCGTCTGAAGCGGAGCGAGCGCTTCTCTTCCCCCCAAATGAGCAGTCGGAGGCGGGCAGAGGCAGGCGGACGCGGCGGCGGGCGCTGCCCGTTGGCACCGGCGGCGTCTTCTGGGCAGGGCGAGGCCGGGCCAGGCGCAGCGGCAGCGCGAAGGGGCGACGCGGGAGCCGCCTCCGCGGCGCGGCCCGGCAAGTGAAAGCGAAAGAGGCGGCCCGGCGGCGCTGGAGGAAGAGGAGGAGAAGGGAAGGACCGGCCGCCGCCGCCGCCGCGCGTCCCGCCTGTCCCCCCGCCTTGCCGAGCAGCAGCAACCGCGGTGCTCCTGCGGCGGCCATGGGCGAGCCCCGCGGCGGCCTCTCCTGAGCAGGTAAGCGGCGGCGGCGGAGCGCCCTGGGCCGAGCGGGGCATTGTCTGGAGCCGCGGTGCCAGGCGAGCGCCGAGCAGGCTGCTTGCTTGCATGCTTGGGCCGCGCCTGGGCTGCCTCGGCGGGCCTCGAGCAGCCCGAGCCCGGGGGCTGCCCCCGAGACGGCGGCGGGCAAGGTGAGGCCTTCGTGCATGGCCTCTGGGCACCGTCTGCTCGCAGGAAGGAGGCCTGCGCGTCGGGGACGTGACTCGTCCCTCTCGCAGGCAAGACGGGACAGAGCTCCTGTTGCTGCGGCTCCGCTGGCAGCGGCAGGGGTGGCTGCTTGGCTCCCGGCGTGGCTGGGACGGGGGCAGCGTGCCTGCTCCCCTGCCTTTCGGTGCGAGCAGCCGGCCACTGTGGAGCAGCTCACCTGGCGCTCCTTAGGGCAACGATGGCAATGGTGCCATTGGCTGAGACCCTCGGAGGGGAAGCTGCATCTTGGCAGGAGGTTTTTACAGGGGGTTGCGTGTGGAGCTGGGGAGAAGAAATCAGGAAAGCCTTTGGGTGCCAGAACCTGGCCCTGTCTTCTCCAGATGTTGAACTCAAACTCCTCCTGGCTTCTGGGGGGTGTTTCCAGGTGGGACTAAAGCCCTCCTGTGGTAAGAGCCATGTGGTTGTGGTGTCCAGCAGTGCCCTTTGCCACCAAATCCCATGTAGTTTTGTCATCTTCTGCCTGGAGGATCTCTCTCCTGCTGGCCTTCCCAACAAGAGGAACCAGCCCTGGGCAAGGTCTATTTGTGAGCTTCCTTGGTGTGCCACTGCCATGCTGGGCCTGGAACAAGCCACGTGGTTGTGTGTGACTTGAACAGAGCAGTGGTGATGTCTCTGTCCAGGAGCCCTCTTTGACCTCTGAATGGAGAGCTGCCTGGCACTTATTTCCTGGCTGTAGGCGGGTTAGGGTTTGGATTGTGATCTTCTGCCTGTGAGAACAAGCTGTGTCTTGGTGCGCTACCATAATAAACCTCACAAGTCTGGAGCTGAGGGATGGCTTTGAAATGTTTTAACATTTTCCCTGGCAGTTGGGGCAGGTGACCTGTTAGGGGGATGGTCTTTGGACCCAAGCAAGGTGGTTTCAGGAATTGACCCAGTTGAAGGTAGCTGCTGCATGGAGGAGGCTGACTCGGAGTCATGAAACGGGCCAGCTCTTGGGTTGCTAGGCTGGGCCTGGGGGCCACTGAGTCCCAGGCTGCCAAAACTGTCTTGGCAGCCTTACTTGTAATGCCACAGAGTTCTTGCCTTTATACACCTGGGCTAGTTGTATGGGTCAAGAAAAAGCAGAGAGGTTATCGGTTTCCCCTGCCAGGCTACCTGAAGGCTCTTATTGCTTTCTGCAGGTGACCAACCTGGAAGTGACTGGCAAGTCTGCTTTGGGCAACTGGGCTACCTGATTTGTGCTTTTGCCTCTGCTTGCACTGGGGTGTGATTCTTTCCTGGCAGATTTGGGCAGGGTGATCCAGAGTAAGTTCCACAATGTTCTGGGAGTCTTCTTCTCCCCACACTTTGCCTGCACAGGATGATTGCAGCCCTAGGTGGCAGGCAGGCACTTGCAGGCTGCTAGCAGCGGCACAAAACTTCCAACTTCCTGGGAATCATCTGGCTTCCCTCCACTCAGATCTTTGGCCTGTTTCTCTGCCCTTCCCCCACCCCCTGTGGTGTCAAGGTGCTGCTTCTGCCACCAGGGAGGTGGTCTGCAGACAAGGCTGCTTATTGGCACCAGCTAGTCATCTTGTCATAGGTTCAGGAGTGCCAGCGACAAAGAGACATGCACCTGAGAGATGCATCCACAAATTGC
Source organism: Podarcis gaigeae (assembly GCF_964106915.1). Taxonomy (NCBI): domain Eukaryota; kingdom Metazoa; phylum Chordata; class Lepidosauria; order Squamata; family Lacertidae; genus Podarcis; species Podarcis gaigeae. The sequence goes on along the minus strand of NC_139692.1, from coordinate 16,698,264 downwards.
ATGTGACGCTGTGGGGTCCCGGGGTGCACCTCTCAGATTGTGTGGCCCCACTCTTTGCATAACCAAAAAGCCTTGGCCCAGCCTTGACAGGGATGTTGGATGGGCTGGGTTAGCCTACCTCATTATGGGTGCAAAAAATCATATTCTTTATTTTGGTAGATGTGGCTGGGGAGGGCGAGGGGAGCAGAATTCCATTTAGCCAAATGGGCACTGTGGCTGTTGGTGGTGAGAGAGACCTGTCCATGCTACAGCTGGTGCTTTCCAGTCATCTGGACTCATAGGACTGTTGCTATTCTCTGGATCACTCATGCTAATGATCTCTCACCTGGCACTAAGGAGGGTGCTGCCTGTTCCATCTTCAGGACTCTAAAGGTGCCCTGGCAGGGAGCATATCCGGGACTGAGCTGTAAGGCCTTGTGGGTGGCCATGTGCACTGTTTGCTGAGCCACAGGCTCTGTTTGCTGAATGTCTGAGGACAGCATCCCCCCCCCTCAATTCCTTTGCATGTTCTCTTTCTTGGCACTGTTTGTAGCAGACACTGTGTGTCTCCTGGTATTGCGTTGCCTCTCCTTCGAAGCGGCTGCATGCTTAGGCTTTGAGTGTGTTTCCATTGTGCCCCCTCCTGTCTTGGGCTGGACCAAGTCCCTCTGCCACTGAACTCCTGAGATTCTCCTGGTCTTGTTTTCTGCCTCTAGTTGTGGGGTTGTAGACTGCAGCCTCCGCCACACACATGCCTCTGTGGTGTGAAGATGAGCATTTGGCTTTGGGGAAGGGGTGCTGAGGCCAAAACAATGAAGATGTGAACTGTTGAGTGGGCAAAGTGTGTGAGCTTGCTCCAACTGCTAGGCACAACACACTTGTCCCTGCAGTATATATTGGTTAAAACTCAGAAAATGGCCAGGAGCATGGGAGTGAGAGGTTGAAACGTGGTTGCTTTTTGTCCTTTTCTGATCATCTTCTTGATCTTCTGCTTTAGGCCCAAGCAGGCAGCCTAAGTGGGACTTGGAGGGCTAAAAACCTGGCTGGCATTTTTGGATTTCAGCAGTAGCTAATGAAGGTAGCAGTTTCCATTGCTTTCAGCTCAAAATTGCCCTGACCCTTCTGCCTTGACACTTCATGGATTCCTGGGTTTCTGTCTTTGCTGTCTCGTGGAGAATTTTAGTGCACCTCTTTCCCTTCCCCCCCCCCACCTTTATTGGTAGGTTTGTTCTTGTGTTGATCTTCAAGAGGGGAGCAGGTAGAATTTGATCCAGGGAATGGCTGCAAATGGGTTCCTTACTCTGCTGGGGTGGTTCAGCTGTTGAATGATACTAGGGTGATATCCTCAGTCCCAGCAGGATACTCCTTGCCCAAAGGGCTGGGTAAAAACTCTTTGTGGAGAAGGAAGGGATGTAAAGAGCTGGCTTGTACTAAATCAGACCCATTGGTTCATCCAGATCAGTAGTGGCTGGCAGTGGGTTCCCCAGGGTTTTAGGATGGGACAAACTTAAGATGCTGTACCACTGAGCCTTCGAGACAGGACGTATGTGCCCTCCCAGCCATTGAGTATGGGGACTGATAGAATTCCATTGCTACCTCTGTTGCATCTGGATTCCAAATTTCTGCAGGCATCTTGTGATAGTGCTCCTCCCGCAAATGTGGCTGGGCCTCACCCAGAGCAGGCTGCCTCCTATTGAGACAACCAGGAGGAAGAGGAGGAGGGGGAAAGAACCGTTTGCCAGCTGGGCTTTGGCCTCAGGGTGTTGCTGTTGGGAGTTGGGCAAGACGAGTTGAGCCTGGCTGGAACTGCCACGGCTGCACCAGTGGCCAGCAGCGGTGGGTTGACGGGCTGAAAGCAGCTTGTGTCCTGCCTGCCTGCTTGACTGTGGCCTGGTTTGAACTCCTCCCTGGCAAAGGAATCCACTGGGCCAGGCAGGCAAGCCCAGCTCCCACCAGCCCAAACAGGAGCTGCCACCTAAAGTCTCTGGGGCCTGGTGCAATGCCCAGCAAATCAGCGTTGCTTGTGGAGGTCTCTGCTGGGGGTGGGAGCGGTGAAGAGTATGTGTATGTGTTTCTTGGGTGGGGGGGGGGGATGTGCAGCTTGGAATCGGCTCTTTGCATGGCAAGAAAAGTGCTGAGTCGAGGCTTTCCAAGCGACTGTGGCCAAAGCCCAGCTTGGCTGCCAGAAGCAACAGAGCTGGAATTTCCTCTGCCGGGTGCCAGCTCATCTCAGGCTGGCCAATGTGTCTGCGACAGGGCCAGGGTGGGGGGGGGGGGACGAGGGAGGGGGGCTCCTGGAATGGGAGGGGGGCTTGATGAGAAGCCAAGGACTACCCCCTCCTCTTCTTCCTCCTCTTGCTTTATGCCTGGTTCTTATTTTCTCTCCCAGGACTGAGCTGTTTTGCATTAGGAGGAGGAGGAGAAGGCTGCGTCCCTCCCTCCTATTCCTGCCCTGCTCCAGGGGCTCCCCATGCAGCTGCTAATGAGCTGAGCCTCCTCGTCTTCTCTCTTCTAACCCCCCCCCCCCCAATCTTTGGCTTCACTTGGAAAATTTTACAGCCTTTTTCTGAAGGGAGGAAATGCCAGTAACGGCTGTCTCTTGTTTTTATGAGGGGGTCCCAGCTGAAAGGGGAGAGACCAGGGTGGGGGCTAATGTAGCCCAGCCGCTCCCCGTTCTCAAGAACCGCTTCTAATGAGAAGCAAGGCTGTACTGGTTTTATGGATAGGATCCTGGCCACAGAAGTGATGGAGACTGGTGCGTGGGTGGGTGTCCGCCAAGGGAGGGCAGCGTTCTTAGGTGTCAGCCAGCGACCTGAGACCCCTGCCAGTAGCTCAGTTGGTTAGAGTGGGTGCTGATAACACCAAGATTGCAGGTTTAATCCCCTTATGGGACAGTCTCATATTCTTGCTTTGCAGGGACCCACGGGTTCCCTTCCAACTTTACAATTCAGTGATTCAATGTTGGATTAAAGGAGTATGGAGCAGGGATGTGATGCTCTAACACAGAGTTTAGGGACGCTCTTTGGACCCTTCACAGGGGGTTGGAGGCTCATGTTTGGATGAGTCACACAACTCTTCCCGGATCTTTCATAAGGTTTAACTCTTATCAGCTTCACATCCATTTCAAGTCGCCGGCCTCCTTCCCCATCTCGGACTTGCTTCTAACCTCTGTTACGGTAGTTGGTTATGCTCCCCTCTGAATCTTCAGCAGCCTCTTCCAGGGGGGGGGGGTGTGCCCTCAGTGCAGCATGGTGGTACCAGCCCCTTAGCTGGTGCTTAAATGAAGCAGCTGCCACTAACTTCCAGGGCTTGTTCCGGCTTGGGCAGCCTAGAACGGAACCTGCCTTTGGGGCTGTCATCTCAGTTTGTTGTGGCTCTCCTCCCCTTCATTGTGAAGAGGCCAGGCTGCCCCTCCCAGCTGCCCTCACATGCTACCTGGCTGCCAGATGGATGGATTTGAGCATGTGCAGGTACAGCATTTGTAAGGAGACACGGTGGCCAGCAGCCACACAAACCTCTGCAGCAGTGTTAGAAATTTGCCAGGTGCCAGGCACATTTTGAATGTGGCTGTCAGCTACTTGCGACCAAGTGAAGATGCCTGGGTGCCAGGATGTCATCTCGTTGTGCATGCCTGGGGATCCTTGGACCTCGACTGTTTTCACACACTAGCAGCACATCCTGTAGAATTCCATCTGATATTTTATCTGCAAAATCGGGATGAATTTCAGGAACCAAAAAGTCGTATTGAAAAATATGACTTAGGAGCCGCCTGGCCCCAAAATGGCAGCTAGGCATTCCGTTTTGGTGACTGGAACCCTGGTTTAAGGAGCCATTTGGTGCCTGTCTTATACAGCGGTACCTCGGGTTACAGACGCTTCAGGTTACAGACTCCGCTAACCCAGAAATAGTACCTCGGGTTAAGAACTTTGCTTCAGGATGAGAACGGAGATCGTGTGGCGGTGGCGCAGTGGCAGCGGGAGGCCCCATTAGCTAAAGTGGTGCTTCAGGTTAAGAACAGTTTCAGGTTAAGAACGGACCTCCAGAACAAATTAAGTTCTTAACCCGAGGTACCACTGTATATCTAAGTTGCTAACACCTCTCTGCAGACGGCAAATAACCACAAGGGTGTGTGGGGTGTGTGTGTGTTGTGTTGGATCACACGGAGGGGCTTGATAGTTTGGTGTGTCCTGTGGCCCACCTTGATTTTATTGTTTCACCTTTTTGTAAGCCCTTTAAGGGTTTTGTTGTTGTTTACAATCAAGTGGTATATAAATTTTATGAAATAAATAATAGGGGCAGGTTGACTTGACCCTTAATTGTTTTGAGCTTCTGGATGGCTGCTAATGAATTGACAAGACAGAAGTACTATTCTTGGGGGACAGGGGGCGGGCTGGTGTGGAGGACTCCCTGGTCCTGAATGGGGTAACTGTGCCCCTGAAGGATCAGGTGTGCAGTATGGGAGTCATTTTGGACTCACAGCTGTCCATGGAGGCACAGGTCAATTCTGTGTCCAGGGCAGCTGTCTACCAGCTCCATCTGGTATGCAGGCTGAGACCCTACCTGCCTGCAGACTGTCTCACCAGAGTGGTGCATGCTATAGTTACCTCCCACTTGGACTACTGCAGTGTGCTCTATGTGGGGCTATCTTTGAAGGTGACTCAGAAATTGCAATTAATCGAGAATGCGGCAGCTAGACTGGTGACAGGGAGTGGCCGCCGGGACCATATAACACTGGTCCTGAGAGACCTACATTGGCTCCCAGTATGTTTCCAAGCACAATTCAAAGTGTTGGTGCTGACCTTTAAAGCCCTAAACGGCTTCGGCCCAGTATACCTGAAGGAGCATCTCCACCCCCACCATTCAGCTGAGATCCAGCGTCGAGGGCCTTCTGGCGGTTCCCTCACTGCAAGAAGTGAGGTTACAGGGAACCAGGCAGAGGGCCTTCTCGGTAGTGGCGCCTGCCCTGTGGAACACCCTCCCCTCAGATGTCAAGGAAATAAGCAAATAGCTTGAAGGCAGCCCTGTTTAGGGAAGTTTTTAATGTTTAATGCTGTATTGTGTTTTTAATATTCGATTGGGAGCCGCCCTCAGTGGCTGGGGAAACCCAGCCAGATGGGCGGAGTATAAATAAATTGTATTATTATTATTATTATTATTATTATTATTATTATCATCATCATCAGTCTGGCTTTGCAGTTTCAGGCTGTTTTGATTGCAGACGCGCTTATCCCAAACATAGTTAACAGAATCCGTCCCATCTTTGCACATACAGTAGACATTCCTCCAGGGCTCTCCTCTGCTCCAGGACTGATTGATGTGGAACCTCCAATAGATGCCTCTCTGTTGGGATGGTACTGAGGCATAGCTCTTGGTTTTGTTTTTAAACCAATGCAGCAATTGTGGTGATTGCTTGGAGTCCACAGTTCCTCTGCATTCTGAGGCAGATGCCCTGGAAGGCTTGGTCAACAATCTTGATGAACTATTGGCAGCTGAACTATTTAGGCCTGAGCTTCTCTGTTGATTATTGTCAAGAGCTCTAGGCTCCAAATACAGATGAAAGCAAGCTTGCATGGCTTAAACTTGGAGATAGGAGAGAGTTAGGAACTCAATAAGTCTTTCTTTCTCCACTAATGTTGAAAGAATTATTTCTCATTATAAAGCTATTGAAATTATACGTGGCTCTTCCTCTCCTTGTTGGGGGACAAGCATTCTGTTGAAATAAGAAACGAGCCTGGGGAGGGGAGGACTTGTTCAGACGAGGGTGGAAGAAGGCTGTGTGGGTGGGGCTTCAAATTCCTCCAAGAGTTGAGGAATCTCCCCCCCCCCCCCAGTCTTGCTGATTCAGGTAATCGGAGGCTTCCGTCAGTTAATCAAAGCAGTTTGATCGATTAAAACTGGCAGCTGCATTTCTAAGCCTTGCATGTCATGCTGGCTTTGTGAATTCTCCCTTGTTGGGATACTGGCTGCAAAGATGATCTTCTTAGCCACCTCTTTGTGTCGCACATGCACAGGTGACCAAGTTTTCCATTGATGGCAAGAACAACCTAGCATTTCTTGCTGGGATGGGGAGTGGAGACTGCATTGCTCTTAATGCCATTTTTGTGGATTCCCCCTCTGTATAGCACTGGGTTCAACCCACTTCCAGGTATGTTGCCAGTGCTAGTGTAGCAGCAGGAATTGTACTTAACAAGTTTATGTTAGCCGTTATGATTTAGTCCTCAATCTTTCCATGTTGAGGTCCTGCATTGCAGGGGTTGGACTAGATGACCCTCAGGGTCCCTTCCAACTCTGCAATTCTGATTCTATGGTCTCTGGCTCCTCCCTCCCCACATTCCTTCCAGCATGCCTTTGGTATGGCACCCGTTCTTCATAAATTGCTCCTCTGTAAGACAGACAGAGTTTCTGAGATGTGCCTAGCATGGGCTGAGATTGAGGATTTGGTGAGAGACTTTAGGTGTATTTGCACAGCTCACTGATATGTAGTATCTCCTAGGGCCAAGGTCTTCTGATTGCAAGGGGGAGAGTTTCCGAAGGGGAGTACCATCCTCCCCCACTGGGTGTGGGTCAGGAGGCAGATTATGGGCGGGTGGCATTGTGGGGAGGGGGTCTGGGGGAGTCAGCTGCTTGAATGCTCTGGCACATAGCTGTAGAAGCTCACCCATGAGCCACCTCTTTCTCCCCTCCTGCAGTTCAAAGCGACATTCTACCCCAGAGCACAGCAGGGAACGAAACAGGCAGCTGAGCAAAAAGGATGCAGAGGACTTGAGCAAATGAGCCAAACTGCAAACTGCATGGAGGAGATCGAGAAGGGGGTGGATTTGGCATGTGTTGTGTTTGTGAATCACAGTGGCTCTGCTCAGCTGCTTGGTGCTGCTTGCAGCGGCAACCTGGGAGCCACAGGTGTGCTGCCACCCTGGGTTCTGTGATAGGAGAAAGGTGAGATACTTGCAAAAGGAAGAAATAATAATAATAATAATAATAATAATAATAATAATTTATTTGTACCCCACCCATCTGGCTGGGTTTCCCCAGCCACTCTGGGCGGCTTCCAACAAAGACCAGAAATACACTAAAATGTCACACATTAAAAACTTGCCCAAACAGGGCTGCCATCAGATGTCTTCTGAATGTCAGGTAGATGTTTATCTCTTTGACATCTGATAGGAGGACGTTCCACAGTGCAGGCGCCACTACCGAGAAGGCCCTCTGCCTGGTTCCCTGTAGCTTTGCTTCTCGCAATGAGGGAACCGCCAAAAGGCCCTCAGCGCTGGACCTTAGATTCCGGGCAGAACGATGGGGTTGGAGACGCTCCTTCAGGTATACTGGGCCGAGGCTGTTTAGGGCTTTAAAGGTCAACACCAACACTTGGAATTGTGCCATGATGGGGAACTTGCCCTGGGCTAGCTGCAGCTTGGGCAACCTTTGGGGTTCCACCTGTGTGTCCCTGTGTGTGACTTTTCATCCTTGGGTTGGGTGCGTCCCTGAACCCACTAGGCGGGCTCTGTCCTGTTATGCCACGCACTGGCAGAGACACTCTGCTCTCTCAAGAGTGTTGGGAGAGGCAGGGTCTGAAGTGCCAAGGCTTCAGCTGGGCAGAGGCCGGTTGGTCTGGCCCACTCAAAGTGCCCTTTGGAGGGGATCTCTTTGTAGCTCGGCTTGTTTTTCTGCCTGGCCGGGGAAGGGGGTGGGTGGGCAGTGACTGCCTCCCACATCTCCTGTGCCATAAAATGGAGCATAGGGGGGGTGTTGTTCTTTCCCTCTGTGAAAAGAAGCTGGAGGGGAGGGAGGTGGGACTGGCCAGGCCAAGCCAGTCTGGCCGCTTCTGCTTTGCAGGGGTGGGAATGCTCCCAAGCCCCCCCTCCACCCCGCTGCCTTCCGGGCCTCTCCTCCTGCCCTTTGTGTGTTCTGCAGGCGCAAGGGCAGATGCCTGGCTGCCTGCAGAGGCTGCGGTTCTCTCCAGCATCAGCTGCTCCCAGTCGTCGTGGATGAGCGTCAGGCAGAGGAAGTGCGCTGCCCTGGGTGGAGGGAGGCCTCGCGCCAATCCCCCCTCTCGGGTCTCGCCTCTTTCCTTCTGTCAGGAATGCAGCTTGGGAAGGCAATTTGATTTGGCAGCTGAGGCGAGCCCAGCAGTGAGGGACAGGGTTGGGGGCGGGCGGGCAGCAGGCAGCTACTGCTGCAAATGTGAGCACACATTTTGCAGAACTGGACCAGCGGCAGCGGTGCAGGCGGGCTGCTGCTCCCAGTGGGGCAGGGTAGGGAGTGCTGGAGCTCCACCCGCTGACCACTGGAAGCCCTCCTCTCTGTGGCTGGGGGGGGGGATTTCCTCAGGGTCTGCCCACAAGTTTTTGTTTTTGTTTTTTTTTCATTTCTGCAGCCTTCAGGGTGGTTCAACACCTCCCTTTAAAGGAACACACACACACACACACACAAGACTCTTGGGATGCTCCATTCCGTCCCAGGTGATTCCCTGGCTTGCATAGTGCAGTTTGTGAGGTGCCATTCCCGCTCAGCTAGTGCTGGAGCCTGAGGCTCCTGCTGCCTGGTTGGGGGAAGCAGGAATAAACCTACCGTATTTTTCGCTCTATAAGACGCACCAGACCATAAGACGCATCTAGTTTTTGGAGAAAAATTAATATTCTGAATCTCAGAAGTCAGAACAGCAAGAGGGATCGCTGCGCAGCGATCCCTCTTGCTGTTCTGGCTTCTGGAATAGTTGAGCAGCCTGGTATTCGCTCCATAAGACGCACACACATTTCCCCTTACTTTTTGAGAGGGAAAAAGTGAGTCTTATAGAGCAAAAAATACGGTACTTTCAGGGAGGGGACATGGCTACCTCCCCCCCTCTGGCTCCAGCTGTGTGGACTACAGTGGGCAAGAGAACCAAGTGCCTTTCCTTCCTGGCTCCTGCTCTGTGTTGGAAATCAGCTGTCAGCTCTGAACACCTGTACCTGCTGCTGTTACCAATTTTCTGTGGCTGTAGAGCAGGTTGGGTTGGGTCATCCTGAATGCAGGTTATCTGTGCCTTTCCCAGGGTGCTCCCTCTGGAGGTGCTGTTGGCGTCAGAAAGCCTTGCCAGCAGTGTGGTTCAACCCTGCTCACCAGCAGTTCCTAACCCTGATGGATATGTTCTGCCTCCACTGCCAGAGATGGTGTGCTTCTGAATATAGTGATACCTTGGTTCTCAAACTTAATCCGTTCCGGGAGTCCGTTAAGACTCCCGAAACCATTCGAAAACAAAGGTGCGGCTTCCGATTGGCTGCAGAAGCTTCCTGCACTCAAGCGGAATCGCATTGGGCGTTCGACTTCCGAAAAACGTTGGCAAACTGGAACACTTACTTCCGTTTTTTTGGCGTTCGGGAGCCGATTTGTTTGACAACTAAGCCATTCGGGAGCCAAGGTACCACTGTACCAGTTTCTGGTTAGCCCCTATGAGAACTGGATGCTGGACTAAATGGGCTATTGCTCTTCTTGTGTGCTTACCTGCTTGGGAAGAGATGATCTTAGGCAGTGGTGCTGTTAAGTCATTTCAAACTCTAGATAGTCTTATGCGACATCCCCCTTCCAGGGTTAGAAACTCAGATATATAAGCTAGGTGCCAAGTGACCCCTTAAACCAAGGTTACAATCGCCAAAATGGAATGCCTAGTTGCCAATTTCGGGCAAGACGGTTCTAATGTCTTATTTTCCAAACAATAGACTGACAACTTGATTCTTAGTTAAATGTTTGGTTCGTTCAGATGACAATTTGAGCTAGTTAAGAACTTGGGGAACTTAAAGAAGAAAAGTCGCTTGATCCAAGGACAGACCACACATATAATTGACCTGTTACAATGTTGACTGTTCCTGCATAGAAAAAGCATTTTGGTTCTTGAAATTCATTCTGATGCTGCAGACAAAACATAACTGATAGAATTCTATAGGGTGGGGTTTTAGTGTGTGAAAACAGTTTAGATCCAATGACCCCCAGGTATGCATTTCAAGGTGCCATCCTGGTGCCCAGGCATCTTCACTTGGCTGCAAGTGGTCGAAAACCAGGTGCAAAATGTGCCTGGCTAATTTCAAACACTGCCCTTGCCCTGCTTTAGATGATGACGTGTATTACTTCACTTACTGCCAATGTGCTTAGCCTACCCTGTTACTGCATTTGGGGCCCCTTCTGCTAGTTTTTCTGAACAGAGAGCCCTGACCCTGCTGGCACCCCTGGTATTAGTGCTCTGTATCTTCTCACTGAAAAATACTGTGTTTCATGGGATGGCTGGGCAGGAAGCAAGCCTTTACATGACTTTCTGGATAGAAGGAAGCTGATGGCATGCCATGGGAGATGGGCAAGGGGAGCAGGCCAACATTACCTAGTGGGATATGGGGCAGGCTGGAAGGAGTGTGGCATTATCAGGAGGTGGAGCAGGTAGTTGTCATGGACTGGTTGGATGCAGAGAAGTAGCGGCAAGCACCAGCTGGGTAATCCCCAAGGGGGGAAAGGCTCAGACCCAGGGCATTGGTGGTGGGAAGACAATGAGCGGTCAGAGGGAGAAGGCTAAGAAGAGGAGGAAGCTGAAGAGGTAACAGGATTCAGTAAGCAGGAAGAGGCTGGGACACAGAGTAGGCCTGATTCAGAGGCTGGAGTGGAGGCCAGGGGCCAGTAGACAGAGATGAGGTAGGCTGCTGGAGAATCCAGGGAATCTCCCCCTCCTGCTGCAACCAACTCCCCTTACCCCTTGTCTCCCATAACATGCAGAGAGATGAAGAGGGCAGAGGAGAGTCTGGTTGTGTGCAGGCACAGTCTCTGGTTGTTTGGGGGAAACCCTGGAGGGGAGGGGACTTATGCCTATCTGTGGAAAGGCGGGGACCTTCAGTCCTTGCAACTGTCTCATTGGGGCAAGGCCTACCGGGAAGAGTTGCTGGGATCAGTAGGCCTGCACTGTTTTGGTTTCTTTGCATAAAGAGTTAACTTCACTGACACCAGTCTTTTGTTATTGCTGACCTTCACCTGACTCCGGCTCCTGACAGTAGTGGGCAGTGTGCTGCCTTAGAGTTCCCTGGGAAGTAGAGAGCACTTGACTAAGGACCTCCTGGGCATGTGGGGTGGGGAATTGTCACTGCCCTTGCTTCGCAGCTGTGTGGGGCACTGATGATGGGGACAGAGAGCATCATCACAAGTGCAGGAGGGTAGACTTCCTGCGTATATTGTGGGAGCTATCTTTGCCCTCTGCTGAAGCCCACATGCATTTCTTTTGCCCTGTCTGCATTACACGGGGGGGGGGCTCCTTTGCCACACCAGCCCGCTTCTGCTTCCGTGTTTGTGTTCCTGCCTCTAATGCTGCTCAGCATGTAAAGGATTGGGCCTGCCACTGAAGTCTCATCTTTCTCTGCTTCCGTCTCCGCTGGAAGAGGGGCTGATGCAATCAGCAACGTCAGGGGAACTCTGGATTGCCTTGAGAATGTGTTGCTGGTTGCAGTTCAGTAAGTGGTACAGCTGTCCACCGTGATAACATAACGCCATGCTGCCCTCGAGTGACCTTACATGCTGCTCCAGTCAGAGCTGGGATATCCTACTTTGGGGGGTGGAGAAGGGAAGAGAATATAAGTTGGAGAAGTGCAGAGATGGACCAATAACCCTGGAAGCATGCTGTGTGCATGCACCCAACATTTCCTGAGGAAGGAGCAATATTCTGTTCTCACTGGGCTGCCTCCCTCTCTCCCTCCCTCTGCTTCTGGGGGCTGAGGCATCCTACCCATGGAAAACCCGCATGTGCCCAGGCTTGAGTCTGGGCCAATAAGGAGTCAGCTTTAGATACGGTCTGATGTGCCCCAAAGTGCAGGTTTTGAGTGCTGCTTGCTTTTTGGTAGGGAACTGTCTGCAGGTGGGTGAATCTGCAGCCTGCTGCCCATCTCTGCCAGCTGCTGCTTCTGTTGCATGTCTTCAGGATTCCCAGTCCCAGCAGGGACAGTTGGCCTTCCCTCCCTCCACCCTGGAAGGCCAACTGTCCCTGCTGGGACTGAGCAGAGCTTGTTGCCTGCTTCCTGCAATGGGTTAAGAAAGCCACAGCTTGCTCAGTGCGGTAGGAGGGGGTGTTAGCAGTTTGCTCCAGTTGGCGTCTTTCCCAGAGTGCTTTGGAAAAGCACTGACCTTAGACCCTCAGTACAAACTCAGCCCAGCACGTGGGAGGCAGAAATTGCTCCCAGACCTTCAGGCTCCAGCCTGCAAGAGACGCCTGCCACAAAGCAGCCATTTTCTTGCTCCAGAGCGGGCTTCCTTGCCTCGGACTCCTCCTTCCTCTACTGGGCTCGAACATGGGCTAGGGGTGAGGTGGCATTGGGCAGTGCCACAACAGTCCTGTGGAGCAGGCAGGCGGTCACCACTATCCTTAGTAGAGAGCTGACCCATGTGTGGGGTCTCACACATTTTGGTGTGTCCTGCTCTGCTGCCAACCCCAGGCGTGAATACTCAGGGTTACATTTGCACAGCACACAGTCAGTCCTTCCCCATTGCAGGACTGAAGCTGCTCTGCAAGAGCGAGAGCCACATATTTTATCCTGGGTTGACATTCTGCAACCGAGGGCTTGTTTGTTTTATTTGAGCTATTTATATACTGCTTAATCACCGGGATTTCTTGCTCCAAGGGGCTAGTGCATCGCAAACGAAATAACCTGTCCCGGATAGAACTCTGTGGGGGAAGCTTTGGAGAAACCCAAGAAGCTGTCCCAGCTCCGGTCCACCTAGCTTGGCATTGTCTTCGCTGCACTGACTGGCAGCTGCTCCCCCTAATTTTCAGGCAGGAGTTTTCGCCAGTTCTACCTGGGGATTGAACCTGGCCCTTATGTATGCAGAGTTGATGCTCTGCCATTAAGCCGGTGCCACCAGGGGGTACCTGCTATGAAGCAGGCAGCTCCTGGCCCCCAGCAGCAGCAGCAGCCCTGTGTAAAGCCCTCTGGAGCCAGGGAACCTTTCCTAGTGTCATTAATAGAACGTCTCCTTTTTGCCAGCTCAGGGGAACTAGGCCGGCCCTGGGAAGGGATGCCACAGTTTAGCACTCAGTGCCCCCCTGCAGTGTTCTCCTGCCCATGGCTGATGCAGGATCCGCTCCTTGCTCTGCCCGCCCCCAAGCCCCACTGCTTACCCCCACCGGTTCCCGGCTGCAGAAAGTGTTTTGTTTTTAACTGTGCATGGCAGGCAACCAAGCTGGCTGAGTCAGTGAGCTGGCTGGCCACCAGAAATCAAACTGTGGTTTCTCCCCCTTTTCCCTCCCGCCTGGATTTTTTCTTTCTTTCTTCACTTAGCGACAGTTTCGTGTATGCACAACAAAGCTCTTGCTGCCTCCGCTCCCCTCTTGGGGCTGGAACAAGTGTGAGCTGGTTGGATTCCTCCATGGGGAGAGCAAGCTGGGTGGCAGCAGCATTTGGTATTTCGGCAGCGGGTGGAAAGAGCAGCCAGCTCCAGCCATAGGGACTTTACTCTCTCTGAAAGCCCTGAGCATCCTGCCGGCCCCCAGCGGGTCTTGCAGGAAGGGACCTCTTGGGTCAGCCCTTGCTGGGTATTGCTAGGTCCCCAGCGAGGAAGACCTCTCTGCTCCTTGGCTGTTCTGCATTCAGTGCCAATGCCTGTGTAGTGCCAGTGGGCACTTGCTTCCTTAGGCAAGGCACTGCCGGGCCGGGGGGGGGGGGCTTCCTCTTTGTTTAAAAACAGCATCACCAAGACTTATAGCATCTTGAAAGCTTAACAGATTTATTATGGCACAGGCCTTTGTAGATTAAAACCCACTTCATCCAATGATCAAGTGGGCACAAAAAAGCTTATGCCACAGTATGTCTGTTGGGCTTTAAGGTGCCACACGATAGGGCTGGACGATACCTGGTTTTCAGCATCATGATATATCACCGCCTAAACGTTGCAATATACCAATATATTACACTGTCTGAAATAAGGATGGAACTATGTCGAGGCATTGGCTGTCTTCGCGGTTTCCCCCCACATCATGATTTTTGCATAGTGTGTGCGCACACATAATAACTCGTGATATATTGCAAGGTCAAATATTATGAAACCAATATCATGATATGGACTTCAGACCAGTTTTGAACGATATATCAATATATCCCCCAGCCCTACCACTCTGGGTCTGTTGGAGCAGAATAGCAAGTGTGGGTCACCTCTCTGGCTGGCTCTGTGCTGTTCTGGGTCTGAACTCCACGATTTTTTCTGCACCTTACAAAGGGTTCTGTTGTCTATTGATAGCCTAGTGCCTGGGCAATTGCAGGGGTGCTCTTAACTCTCCCCAGCTCCTTTTGTTATGGGTTCAAAAGCTATTGGCCCAGAGCAGCTCCACACACTCAAGTAAACAAGGAGGACCTGCCCCTTATTGCACAAGACTTTCAGTTGAGAAGTGTGTGTTAGGAAATGTTGCTGGCAGGAGTGAGAAAAAAATCCTTGGCACCCAGATGACTCCTCAGAGGGGTGGGGGGTGGGGTGGGATGCTGGCACCCAGGACTCTGGAAGCCTTTATAGCCCTGGCTTCAGGGAAGTTTGCACGAGGAACCAGAGACTGTTTCTTAAAGCAGACCAGCCTCATTCCTTAAAACTTGGGAGAATTCTCTTGGACTGTGAAGTGGAAGCATCAACAATATGATCCTTGTATGAGCAAACTGCGGGAACTTTGCTAAATATTAATTCTCTCCAGGCGGAGTTTTCACCTGATTAGCATGTGTAAAGACTCCCAAAACGCAGCAGCGGCTGCAGCAGTGTGTTACCATCTCTCTGTTGGAGCAGCGGACAATAACGACCATTCAGACCGAAATTGAAGTGTGAGCTGCTTGGGCTGTGTGTGTGAGATGGTGGGTTTGTTCTGGAGGGGCCACACAAAAGGAACTCCCCCCCAATAGGGTCCCAGGAACAAAGTGCCAGGCTCCCTAGCAGACCTTTTCCTTCACTCACTGCCCCCCCCCGTAAGTGTGTGCTTGCGTCTGTGTGGTGGGAATAAATGATTAAATTAAAAACAATATGCTTCAACTGTGTCATAGCGGTGGTTTTAAAAATAAACAGGCTCAAGGTGAAATCTAAATTTAATGCAGAATGTTGAAGCCTGCCATTACCTTACCTGCTTAAAAACCCCGTGGCCCTCTATGCAGCATGGGCTGTGTGGCTGTTTTGCTTTCCCCTTCCGTTCCTTTCTCACATTAAAAAAATAAAATAAAGGAGGGAAACCATCTGACTCTGAGGCCAATTATTCCTTGCATCCTCCAGCATAGGTCTTGTATTGTTACTGTTTGATTACTATATGGGACGGGTCCCTCTTGGTCCCCCTGTGGTCTGGCAGGCATAGCTGCTGATACTCCAGGATCAAGTGCTCCAACCTGGAATGCTTGGCTACTTGATCTCTGTAGCGCTTGTCAAATGCTGTGGGTTAAACCACTGAGCCTAGGGCTTGCCAATCAGAAGGTCGGCGGTTCGAATCCCCACGACGGGATGAGCTCCCGTTGCTCGGTCCCAGCTCCTGTCCCAGCTCCTGCCAACCTAACAGTTCAAAAGCATGAAGTGCAAGTAGATAAATAGGTACCACTCCGGCGGGAAGGTAAACGGCATTTCCGTGCGCTGCTCTGGTTCACCAGAAGTGGCTTAGTCATGCTGGCCATATGACCCGGAAGCTGTATGCTGGCTCCCTCGGCCAATAAAGCAAGATGAGCGCTGCAACCCCAGAGTCATCCGCGACTGGACCTAACGGTCAGGGGTCCCTTTACCTTTTACCCACTAAAAAACACAGGGGTTTCCTAGCCACTTTGTGTAGAAACACACTTCTCAGTAAGGACCAGTGTGACTGGCTTTGGGAAATTCTGGTTGAAATAGTGATGTGTCTCTTTCTCCTTCTGGGTGCAAGAATCTTGCAGAGGGGTATACGATTTCAACTGGAAAAATACCCAAAGGCAGAAGAACAAAGCAGCTCCCACCCACCCCTTCCTCTGCTCAGAACAAAAAACCCCCAAAAGCTAAAGAGAGGCCTTTAGCTTTCAAGTAAGCAAGAGGCCTTCCTTGCAGGTGGGTTGGGGCCCCCAAAATGAAATCTATCCATTTCCCAATTCCCACCTCCATCTTCTCTCCTCTGACTCAATATAATTCTCAATATAATTCTGATGGGGGGACAGGGGGGGAGCTGCATGGTGCTGCCTTTCCAGAGCCTGTGATGGATTTGGGTCACCCTGGGTGCCAAGTCTTGCTCAGGAGTAAGCATCAGGGTGGATAAAAATGATTTTTTTAAATAAAAAAATCGGATTTTTAAAATTTAAATTGGATTTTAAAAATAAAATGCTTTTGGAGGAAAAATCTTTCTAAAGATAGTTTTCTGTTTAAGTTACATTATAGTCCAAAGGCTATTCATCATGAAATAAGGATTTGTTTTAAGTTTTTCATGTGTGCTAAAACTCAGTCTACGGTGTTTTTTTAATTGTTTAACCACATCAGTTAACAAACATGGATACATGTGATGTAAGGTTATTGTTTTAGTTAAATAAATTGTTTAAATTGTTATTAAGGAAATGATGGTTTCCCCCCTTCCAATAAAGTACAGCAGAAAAGTTATCCAAATATAAACTTATTAAACTGCACAATAATTTCATAATTATCTGACTATGTATTTCTAACAGCATAACCAAATCAGTAATTTTTGATATAGCTGTAAAAACTACTCTGAAAATTGATTATTCCAAAAATGAAAGCTCCATCTGGTTGTATTGTAAATATTAAGGTTATACCAGCAAGAATGAGTCTTTCTGTAAAAAAATGATTTAAATCAAGTCTTACTGACTAGCGATTTAAATCAAATTCACCCTAGTAGGCATGTTCTCTGCTGCCATATGTTGGCACTGGAAATGGGCATGTGAGTACCCCTCTGCCCTGTTGCAGACACTGGTCAGAAAGTACTTTCCAGCATCTCCTGCCTGATGCCTGCTGGCTCCCTTAGAAAGCACCTGCACAGCATGGGACCCACTGGAAGGAACAAGCCATTTGTTTGAGGCCTGGCAGTAGCTTGCTGCTGAGCAGCAGAACCAGGTGCCATATTGACCCAGTGCATCACTGGTTGTGCTGGCAGGTTTAGAATAATGTTTTCTTAGGTGAGGGGAAGGCACTGTGGGTCTGTCTGTTTGGGCCCTTGGAAAGCCGAAGGCTAGAAAAGGAGAGCCTTAGGCTCAAATGCTCATTCAGGTATGAAGCTGAGAGGCTGATCTCGGGCAGACATGCTCTTTCACGCTTGCCTACCTTACAGGGTTGTTGTGAGAACAACAACAACCACTGAACCACGTACCTCATTTAGAACCCTGCAGAGGAAAGGCAGAATACAAATGCAGTAAATATTATTACTTTGCACATCTTGAAGGCAGCAGCCTCAGGGAAGGCTGTTGCAAAGTACAGTGACCTAAGTTTGCTTTTTTTTTGTAAATTCCTCTGTTTTCAAAATATTTCTCTTGCGAGGGAAGAAGTGGCATAGAAGCTGTTGCATCAGCTGACCTGTAAACAGTTTGCTTGTATAGGGAGGGTTCAAAGACTTCTGAGCATCTCAGTTCTTACCCCTGCCCTCGAAATAAATAAAGCAAATCTGAATGATGTTATGAAATATAGGGGAGGGAAACGGTTTTAAAGCTTGCTTGCAGGCACTACCCGAGGAAGCCACAGAATTTGGAACCAGTTTGAGTGGGAGGAGATTAAATATTGTCACTGGTCCTTGTCCATCAGTAGGAGGTAAAAGGACTGTAGGGCAGCAGAGAGGATTCTTATGTTCTCTTGCTTACTGCAACACCAACCATTGTCTAAAAGTTCGCATGCCAAAAGATGTAGGGAGCTGCCAGTGTTCTTTCAGTTTGGGTCAGCAGGTGTTGTACTACAACTCCGGTCATTTCCTAGCCAGCTTAGCCCCAGTGGTCAGAGTTGATGGGACTTGTAGTCCAACAGAGACCCAAGGTTGAGGATCACTGGTGTATAGGTCAGTCACCACTTGTGGAAATGGGTAGAGCCTGATTATGTTGCTTAGGAGCAGTTTTGGGCCTTGAATGGTTAATTCCAGAGCTGTGGTTACCCAAATGAGAGGGGAGCCTCACTGCCAGGGGGTGCGGACAGTTGCCAGGGGAGGGCATGGGTTTCTCCCACCATGCAGCAAGAACAGGCCCTGCATCACAGCACAAACTTGCCCTTCATCACGCCAGACCTTACTCTCTTTTTTAAAAAATAATTTTTATTCATTTTCCAAACAATTTTATACAGTCAACAAATAATTTAACACTCATTCTTCGATTTTTGACTTCCCTCAGTTTCTCTGTCAATCTTTCGTAAAATTTCTATTTGTTAACGCATTTCTAAACATAATATTGCCTTTTAGAACTCCTTTTCCTCTTACTCTCTTTTTTGCAGTATTTCTTACTATCTCACAGAGTCTCTTCAAAACCAACAAGCGTTGTCTGTACATCACATATGTTTTTCAGATATTCTGTAAATTTTCCCCAGTCCTCAATAAACTTTTGGTCTTTCTGATACTGAATCTTCCCAGTCAGTTTGTCCAATTCTGCGTATTCAGTCAATTTCCTTCTCCATTCTTCCACTGTTGGAATTTCTTCCTGCTTCCATCTTTGGGCCAGAAGTATCCTTGCAGCAGTCACTGCGTATTGAAACAGTTTACAGTCTCTCTTATTAATTTCGTTTCCTACCATTCCTAATAGGAAGGCCTCTGGTTTTTTTAACAAATGTATATTTCAACATCTTTTTCAATTCATTGTATATCATTTCCCAGAAGCCTTTCACCCTTTTACACTCCCACCACATGTGATAGAAAGTACCTTCTTTTTCTTTACATTTCCAACACTTGTTGCATGTTTTGTACATTTTAGCCAGTTTAACTGGCGTTATATACCATCTGTAAACCATTTTCATTACATTTTCTTTCAATGCAGTACATGCCGTAAATTTTAACCTTTCATTCCATAATTTCATCCAGTCATCATACTGTATATTATAACCAAGATCTCTTGCCCAATGTATCATTACTGCTTTTACCGCTTCATCTTTTGTATGCCACTCCAGCAACATTTTATACATTTTAGACAGATTTTTATACTCATTATTCAATACCTCCACTTGAAATTTTGATTCTTTACCTTCATACCCACACATTTTACAATCTTTTTTAAACATTTCATTGATCTGATAGTAATGTAACCAGTCATAAACAGATTCTTTCACCTCTTCATAAGTTTTCATTTTCCATTTCCCCCCCTCTCTTATTACCAATTCTCCATATGTTGTCCACCTCCCCCTCATATTGATTTTTTTCACACTCATCACTTCTAATGGTGAAATCCAATGGGGGAGTCTAGGTTCCAACAAATTTTTATACCTCTCCCACACCTCTATCAGTGATCTTCGGAAGATGTGGTTTTCGAAACCTTTGTGAATTTTTTTCTTCTCATACCATAGATAAGCATACCAACCAAATCTGTTATCAAATCCTTCTAAATCTAACAGCTCTCCATTCTCTAATTTGATCCATTCCTTTATCCAACAGAGGCATGATGCTTCGTAATATAATTTCAGGTCTGGCAGGGCGAAGCCACCTCTTTCTTTCGCATCTGTTAATAACTTAAACTGAATCCTTGGCTTCTTGCCCTGCCAGATATATCTTGAAATTATTTTTTGCCATTCTTTAAAAATTGATGCCCCCTTGATTATCGGCAGTGATTGGAAAAGGAATAACATCTTTGGTAGCACACTCATTTTTATCGTAGATATTCTCCCCCAAAAGGACAGTTTCAGTCTTCCCCACACCTCCAAATCCCTTTTTATTTGGTTCCACATAGGTAAATAGTTGTTTTGAAACAGGTCAATGTTCTTGGGGGTTAACCATATTCCTAAATACTTCACTTTGTTCACCACTTCTATCTCTGTCCTTTGTTGTACACCAGACCTTACTCTCAAACCAAATTATGTGCCCCACTTAGGAATTATGAATATTAAGCAGCGTATAAATACTTGGAAGTAACTAAAATGGGGAGAGGCACCCTGCCTCCTTTAAGTTGGTTGTCTTTGCTGAAAGGTAATGGGGGGAGGAAATTATCTTCTGCTTTAGACAAGGGGGGGGGGACACGGGTGGCACTGTGGGTTAAACCACAGAGTCTAGGGCTTGCCGATCAGAAGGTCGGCGGTTTGAATCCTCGCAACGGGGTGAGCCTCCGTTGCTCAGTCCCTGCTCCTGCCAACCTAGCAGTTCGAAAGCACATCAAAGTGCAAGTAGATAAATAGGTACCGCTCTGGCGGGAAGGTAAACAGCATTTCTGTGCACTGCTCTGGTTCGCCAGAAGCGGCTTAGTCATGCTGGCCACATGACCCGGAAGCTGTATGCCGGCTCCCTCGGCCAGTAAAGCGAGATGAGCGCCGCAACCCCAGAGTCGGCCACGACTGGACCTAATGGTCAGGGGTCCCTTTAACTTTACCTTTTAGACAAGAGATGTGATACTGCCTTTATTGGGGTCTTGTCATTTAGCGCCCAAAGAAAGAAGAAAATAAACTCCCACAAGGAAAATAGGCAGGCAGGTGATGAGACTCTTTCCGTCTGGGCATCACGGGCCACTTGTGGTGCGGAGAGGGATGGCAAGCAGAGCAGGTTGATCTGCTAGGCTCTTGTTAGAAAGCCAGCCAGCATTTTGGGGGGGGGGGTCCTGCTCCAATGGCCAGGGACGCTCCCATCAGCGTCACCTGCTCAAGCTGTCCCTCTGCAGAGCTGAACAAGAGAGAATCTCCCCCCACTAACCTGAAGAAATGTGTGTTGAGAAACAAAAGGGCTGCCTGTGTGTGATTGCAGCCTGGCCTTCCTTCCTGGTGGGAAAGAGAGGCTGCCAAGGAATATCCTGGAATGGGCAGCCAGGGTGGCTGGGTGTGCAAGGGGGGGGGGAGGGCTCCTTTGTTTGGCTCGCAGACGCTTCATCCTGGGCCTGTGCAATAAGGTCCCTGTACTGGCCTTGCCCTCTGTTCTGTCCTTTGAACAAGCAATGCAAGTTATAACAAGGAAATGGTAGCAAGGAGTAGTATCCAGTAATGCTTTATGCAGAACAGGCACACTGAAATTAATGTACTTAAATTGGACCTGTATTCATAGAATCATTGGAAGGGACTCTGAGGATCATCCAGTCCAAACCCCCCCCCCCCCTTTTGCAATGCAGGAATATGCAGCTGTCCCTTACAGGGATGGAACCTGCAACCTTGGCGTTATCAGCACCCACGCTCTAACCAACTGAGCTATCCAGGCATTAAAGTAAACAAGGAATTATGTCAAGGATAGCTGAGTCAGCAGAGCCTGGTACTCTTCATCTCAGGGTTGTGGGTTCGTGCCCCAGTTTGGGCAAAAGTTTTCTGCATTGCAGATAGTTGGACTAGATGATCTGTGTGGTCCCTTCGAACTCTACAATTCTGTTATTCTATATTGGGGAGGAAATACGCTGGCAGTTGCAATCCTTTTGCTTCTCTTTTTACAGGATTTATGTTTTTTTCATGTCTATGCCTTTCCTTATCAAAGTTTCAGGGTGGCTAGTGGCAAAAACATACCCCATTTTAAAAAAAGGTTTTTTTATTTTATTTTTAAAGGTTGGGAAAAGTACATACAACATCTCTGTTTTCAATTCTTAAGAGTCCTTTCTTCAAATTATTTATATTCAATGTGAGACACTAACAGTTATAGTCAGTGGATATGAGGTCGGGAGAGAAGAGTTTTTGAACAAGATAATGCCAATCCATTGTAACAGCAGGTGAAAGCAAACAACAAAATCTGCGTAAGAACTTAAAACAAGCCCATCTAGTCTAGCATCTTGTTGTCACGGCAGCTAGCCAGGTACATAAGCAGGACCTGAGCACAAGAGATGCCCGCTCTCCTGTGGTTTCCAGCAACTGCCATTCAGAAGCAATTGCTGCCTCCAAACCAGGGGTCAGCAAACTTTTTCAGCAGGGGGCTGGTCCACTGGGGGGGGGGGAGAGAACAAATTCCTATGCCCCACAAATAACCCAGAGGTGCATTTTAAATAAAAGCACACATTCTACTCATGTAAAAACACCAGGCAGGCCCCACAAATAACCCAGAGGTGCATTTTAAATAAAAGCACACATTTTACTCATGTAAAAACACGCTGATTCCCGGACGGTCCGCAGGCTGGATTTAGAAGACGATTGGGCCGGATCCGGCCCCCGAGCCTTAGTTTGCCTACTCATGCTCCAAACTCTGGAGGAAGAACATTGCTAGTAGCCGTCGATAGCTTTATCATCCAGCCTATACTTTTTTTTAAAAAAAGAGAAAAGATCCCATTTAAACACAGTGTTAAAAGACTGCCTCTTCTCTTTTTAATGAAATACCTTTCTTGTGGTGTCTCAAAATGTTTTAGGTATTTTTAAGTACCTTGTTATGAAGGACACAAAATATGTGGAGTTGAGGCAAGCTGGCTAAATCTGGTGGAGCAGCAATATGGAAGCAATGAACATCCTGTGGACTTCTGGCAAGAGAGATGCATTCTCCGGGGGGGGGGGGGGCCTCCCAGAGGCCACTCTTAGTCCTGGGGAAACGGATTCAGAGTTTGCAATGCAAGGAGCTGTCCGTGTTCTTCTTGGAACCGGAAACCAAGGGTTTAAAAAGACTGGGGTGTTGGGGGGTGTTAAGAAAAGCAGATAGGTTTTTTTTCTCCCTCTCTTGCGATATACTTTTCTCCCTCTCTTTTCTCCCTCTCTTGCGACAAATAAAATAACCTCTTTCTATGACACGCCCAGTTAATAAATGCATCGCCACATGGAAATGGTCTCTGGCTTAGGTGGTCTAAGAAGGGGAATAGACATGTTCAGGAAGGAGGAGAAAGGTATTTCAGGGGCTATTACTATGTAAAACCTCCCTGTTCAGAGGCAGTCTATCTGAATGCCAGTTGCTGCAACTGGGGGGAGAGGCTGCTGAACTTCCCAGCGGTATCTAGTTGGCTAAAGTGGTAAAGAGGTTGCCGGGCGTTGGCCTGATGAAGCCTCTCCCTGCCCTTGGGTCGATCTTTGTGGCGTAGTGGGTGGCTGCCCAAAGGAGCCTTGTTAAGCCAGCTGCTCAAGTGTCCCTAGTCTTGGCTGGCAGGGTACTTGTACTTCCATACTACAGCAGCAACTAGCCCTGGTGCTTCCTTTCCAAGAGAAAGAACCGCCCAGACTGGCAGGGCCTCTGAACATCCCCTCTGGGTTGCCTTTACATCTGCCTACCCAGTGGGCCTAGGGATGTGGGTGGCACTGTGGTTTAAACCACAGAGCTTAGGGCTTGCCGATCAGAAGGTCAGCGGTTTGAATCCCCGTGATGGGGTGAGCTCCTGTTGCTCAGTCCCTGCTCCTGCCCACCTAGCAGTTCGAAAGCACATAAAGTGCAAGTAGATAAATAGGTACCACTCCGGCGGGAAGGTAAACGGCGTTTCCGTGCGCTGCTCTGGTTTGCCAGAAGCAGCTTTGTCATGCTGGCCACGTGACCCGGAAACTGTACGCCGGCTCCCTCGGCCAATAAAGTGAGATAAATGCCGCAACCCCAGAGTCGGCCACGACTGGACCTAATGGTCAGGGGTCCTTTTTAGCCAGTGGACCTAATCTCCCTGCAGCGGGATGCTGAGTGCCATAGCTGGAGCAAGCATGGCTGCTGGAAGGAGCCAGGTGCCTTTGCAAGAGGCTGAGACTCCTTGGCTTATATTATAACATGTCAGGGCAGGATCCTGTGTCACTCCCTGGAGGCTATTGTGGGTAGTAGACTGTAGCCGTGTCTTTGGGACATGTGGCTTTGCACGGAGGGAGTGTCTGCCTCTTTTCTTTCCCACTAAGCTGAGATTTGCATGTTTCCCCTTTTGTGGAGTGTGCTGGGCTTGTTTCTTCCTCTGCTTTCAGCCAGTCCCCCAGAGTGGTTGTGCCTGGGCAGGGGAGCGCTCTCTGTGTGTTTCCTCCTTATCCTTTTCATAGCGCCCTGGCAAGTGCTGAATACTGCTGTGTGGGCAGGGGTGGATGCAGGCATGTGGACACACGCGGAAGCAGGCTCTGCCATGCATGCTGGCTAGTGCTCAGTGTGTGCTTGGTTGCAAGGTGCTGAGAATCACCAGACTGGCCTTGGAAGTTGCACAAGAGTTCTGGGTGCTGAGCAGCTGGTTGCTATTGCTCCAGTACATGTGGCGCCGAACTGCTGATGTCCAACATTTAAAGGTGTATTTACTTCAGGGTGGATAAAAATAAATGATTTTTTAAAAAAAAAACAACCCTAAAAAAACCAGGTTTTATAAATTTAAATCAGATTTTATTTTATTTAAGTCTGATTTTTCAAATAAAATGCTTTTGGGGGAAAATCTTTCTAAAGATAGTTTTCTATTTAAGTTACATTATAGGCCAAAGGCTATTCAGCAGGAGATAAGGATTTGTTTTAAGTTTGTCATGTGTGCTAAAACTCAGTCTGAGGTGTTGTTGTTGTTTTTAAAAAATTGTTTAACCACATCAGTTAGCAAACATGGATACATACGCTATAATGTTATTGTTTTGAATAAATTGTTTAAATTGTTATTAAGGAAATGATTGTTTTTTTCCCTTCCAATAAAGTACAGCAGAAAAGTTGTCCAAATATAAACAGTTAACTTATTAAACCCTACAATAATTTCATAGTTATCTATGTATTTCTAAAAGCATAACCAAATCAGTAATTTTTGATATAACTTTAAAAACTACTCTGAAAATTGATTATTCCAAAAATGAAACCTTCATCTGGTTGTAAATATTAAGGTTATACCAGCAAGAATGAGTCATTTCTGTAAAAAAAAAAATGATTTAAATCAATTCTTACTGACAAGTGATTTAAATCGTGATTTAAATCAAACCACCCTGATTTATTTATGCAATGCACCTTTCCTTTCTGGGTCCTGCAAACACTTTTATGATCAGCGTCTGGTCAGGTGCTCAGCTATGTTATTGAGCTGCAGCTTGAGCATCTGTTTACTCCTTCCCCATTCACCAGTTACACAAGAGGTACACTCCCACCCGCTCCCCCATTTGTCTTCCAGCAGCCCAACAAGATGCCTCCTCCGGGATCCATCTTCAACTGAAATTCTTCAGCTTGAGGCAAAGATTGGGGGGGAGGGGCTTGCAAAAGCAATTTCATTTCGTTTTTAATTTCACTTTTTATTTGCATACCCCTTTCTTGTTTTACTATACTACAAGACAGTTTGCAAGCTAAAGAAACAACAACATAGGCAGCAAAGATAATAACACCTAACAACAATCTGATCCAATACAAAAAAAACCATAATGAAAACATAACTTTAAGATAAACAACTTAATGTTTGTCAATTAAAGCAATATTCAGTAATCCATTACAGTAAACAGTAAAATTAATTATCAGCAGATAATAATTATAAACAGTTTACACTTAACAATTGCAATAAAGAATTACTAAACTATAATCAATAAAAAATAACGGCAATTTGCAATGCATAAAATACTACAATACCATGTAAAAGGGTCAAATTGAGAAACAAGGACCATTGTTTACCTTGTAGTTGAGGAATCTGTTCTTTAATGCAGGCCTTAATTTTTCCCAGTATATATCAGGACCGGCCCTCTGAGCAATTTTCAATACAGTGGTGCCTCAGATTACATATGCTTCACGTTACATACGCTTCAGGTTACAGACTCCACTAACCCAGAAATAGTGCTTTAGGTTAAGAACTTTGCTTCAGGATGAGAACAGAAATCAGGCTCCGGCGGCACGGTGGCAGCAGGAGGCCCCATTAGCTAAAGTGGTGCTTCAGGTTAAGAACAGACCTCCGGAACGAATTAAGTACTTAACCCGAGGTACCACTGTACTACTATGAAGTCCTGAAATATGTGTAGTAGTGTTTTCAAGTACCTCTGAACGTGTCCAGAGTGCCTGCCAACACCCATAGCCTCAACCTGTCCTCACCTGCTCAGATCTAAGAAGCAGCAGTCCCAGCCATTCCAAGTTAGCAGATCTGCCTCTGAGGAGACGGAGTCCTGCGTAAGTGGAGCCCATTGCATTCGAGGTTCATGAGGAGAACTTGGGGAAGTTCACTGCCCCACAGAAGCCATTAAAAGTTGGCTCCCTCCCCACCCAACAACCAGCCAACAATTGATGTCCAATGACAGTAAATAGGAGGAACAAGATACCAGTGATTGGGAAGAAATGGCTAGCCAGTGTGGTGTAGTGGTTAGAGTGTCAGACTGGGACTTGGGAGACCAGAGTTCAAATCCCCACTTGGCCATGAAGCGCACTGGGTGACTTTGGACCAGTCACTGCCTTTCATCTGTCTCAAAGTGTTGTTGTGGGGATTAATTCTTCTTCTTCTTCTTCCTCCTCCTCCTCCTCCTCCTCCTCCTCCTCCTCCTCCTCTTCTTCTTCTTCTTCCTCCTCTTCTTCTTCTTCTTCTTTATATCCTGCCACTCTGGGCAGCTTCCAACAAAATATTAAAATACTGTAATACATTAAACATTAAAAGCTTCCCTAAACATTGCTGCCTTCATATGTCTTCTAAAAGTCTGGTAGTTGTTGTTCTGTTTGACATCTGGTGGGAGGGCGTTCCACAGGGTGGGCGCCACTACCGAGAAGGCCCTCTGCCTGGTTCCCTGTAATTTGGCTTCTCGCAGTGAGGGAACCGCTAGAAGGCCCTTGGCGCTGGACCTCAGTGTCAGGGTAGAACGATCGGGGTGGAGACGCTCCTTCAGATATACTGGATAAATGAAGAAGCAAGAGAATCACGTACACCACCTTCCCCTCCTTGGTTTGGGGTGAGCAGGGGGAAGGTGGAATATAAAATGCAGTAAATGTGAGTAGCACAAGAGGAATATGGAAGACCTATGCCCAGAGAAATCGGAAGCAAATGTACACGTCTGGGTTTTTCTGGGATGGGCTACCTGGGATGGTTTTGAAAAGAAGGGCTGCAAGGGCACTGCCCCATGGAAAGACCTACCACCCGAAGGCATTCCCCAGCTGAACTAGGGGGAGAGGGGGAGCGATTGCACTGGCAACTTGGGTGTCACAAATGCGGGAGCTGTGCTGTGGGCAGCCTTATAGACTGGGTGGGGAGGGGCCGGACTGGCGGCTTCCTGTGACCCTTCTTGTTTAACCAGGTCAGCCCAAGAGGTGGTGATCATACCATGCATATGCCATGAAAGCTGGGTTAGAACATGGTGCTCATAACACCAAGGTTGCAGGTTCGATCCCCGTGTGGGATGACTGCATAGTCCTACATTGCAGGGGGTGTGGGAATAGATGAACCTCGGGGTCTCTTCCAACTCTATGATTCTGTGTATGCATGGCACAACTGGAAGCCTCCGGGCACAGATGCCACCTGTTGCCCTCCTGCTATAGGACCCTGTGGCATCTGTGCATAGCCTTGGGTTACTCTTCCTGCTCCTCCACAACTTGCAGCGGTGTGCATGCGCCCTCTGTGTTATCTGCGTCTGCCCCAGGTGAGAGCCCACGTGTTGCCAGGGGGCATCTCAGGCCTTTGGCCACATCCTGTTCCCCACCAAGGCAGACTTCGCAGCAGGCAAGCTCCTCTCTCCTCCCCCTACTCTGCGTGTGTCTGGCCCCCCCCCCCCCCCGCCAGGCAGGCTCTTGTGCTGGGCAGGCCTGGGTTAGGCAGCATGGAAATAAATCTCTCCTGGTGTGGAACGAAAGGGGTATAAATATCCCGGGAGTGATGTGATCTTTCCAGCTGCTATTAATAGGCCCCCAGAGACTGAGCCAGCCAGTGCGACAGGCTGACACTTAAAGGGACAGCGGCTCGCCTCCTTCCCTCCCTCCCAGATTGCAGGCAGAGAATTAATCTTCATCCCTGCCTCTGGGATTGCCACCATCAGATGGGAGTTAGAGATGGGCGCTGGTCAAGAGGAGGAATGAAGGGGCTGACCAGGCAGTGCTGCTGTTCCAAATTAAACTTTTCACAGGCATGGAAGTGTTGACTGCCTGGGTGCCCTCTGGCCTCAGCTAGCTAGCGGGCATTGCTTCACCTGTAGGAATGAGTGCACTGGGTTCTTCAACTGTGGGCCTGGCACGGTATGCCCCAAGGAAGCTTTTCCATTCCTCTGTCGTTTCTCGGTGTGTCTGCCTGGTGGCACTGAGTTGGCAACCCTGGAGAGAGGGAGAGAAGTTCCATTCCCACGGCTGCCTCTGGCAGACTCCCTGGCAAGGGCAGCACGTTGGAAGGGAGCTGAACAAGAACAACTGGCTGCTGAATCACAGAGAAATGCCTCTCCTGGAAGCAACAGGAAAACCATCCAAAACATCCACATAGCTTTCCATAGAGATCTAGCTCTGTTCCTCTGGAACTGGGTGAAGCTGTGCAAAGTGCCTAGGGTTAGTAATGGGCTGCATGACAGTCAATGAGCTAAAACTATCTCTTTTTTAAATAATATTTTATTAGATTTCCACAATAAAAAGATTATAAAACAATAAATGGGGAAAAACACAAGAAAAATACAAAACCTCAAAAATACAAAAATACAGACACTTAACATAAAAAAAGAAAAAAAAAGGAAAACAGAGAGCACTCTTTTCAAATTCATATCCTTCATAGCCTTATTTTCTTGACTTCCACCCGCCCTCCTTTCTTGTATTCCACTTCAAATTTAATTTAGCAAATTCATTTATATTAGTTTTATCCTTTAAAAGTTCCTTCAAATATTATATTATTCAAATTTTCATTCAATATCTATCCCTTCTTTCATATTCTTATTTGTTTTATTCACTTGAACTTCTTCGTTTCATTTCAATGTCCTCAACATTCAAAGATTTTACAATGTTTTTGTAAGTAGTCTTTAAACTTCTTCCAATCCTCTTCCACCTGCTCTTCTCCTTGATCTCGTATTCTGCCAGTCATTTCTGCCATTTCCATATAGTCCATTACTTGCATCTGCCATTCTTCCAAGGTGGGTAGATCTTGTGTCTTCCAATGCTTTGCAACAAGAATTCTTGCTGCTGCTGTGGCATACAAAAAGAAAGTTCTATCCTTCTTTGGCACCAATTGGCTGACCATGCCTAGGAGAAAGGCCTCTGGTTTCTTCAAGAAAGTATATTTAAATACCTTTTTCATTTCATTATATATCATCTCCCAGAAAACCTTAATCCTTGGGCATGTCCACCAAAGGTGAAAGAATGTCTCTTTACATTTCCAACATTTATTATCAGGCAAATGGTATATTTTTGCGAGCTTGACTGGGGTCATGTACCACCTATACATCACAATGAGCTAAAACTAGATGCCAACAAAGCAGAGGTACACTGGTACCTCGGGTTAAGTACTTAATTTGTTCCAGAGGTCCGTTCTTAACCTGAAACTGTTCTTAACCTGAAGCACCACTTTAGCTAACGGGGCCTCTTGCTGCTGCCACGCCGCTGGAGCACGATTTCTGTTCTCATCCTGAAGCAAAGTTCTTAACCCGATACTGTTTCTGGGTTAGCGGAGTCTGTAACCTGAAGCGTATGTAACCTGAAGCATATGTAACCCGAGGTACCACTGTACTGTGGATTGGTGGTTCCCATGTCTGGGAACTGGAGGGTTGATCTCTTCTGGACGGGCTTACATACTCCTTGAAGGATCAGTCTCTTACTATGGCGTACTCCTTGACTTCCACCTGGTCACTGGCAGTGCCTATGTCCACCTCCAGCTGATAGTTGGGCCACGGTGACTGTAGACTTGACTACTGTAATGCAGTCTATTTAGGGCTGCCCATGGAGATGGCTTGGTGATGGCTGCTATTGCAGGCTGAGTTGTGACTGTGAGAGTGTTAACTGTGTGGCAGCACAGTACCGTATAACCTTGGTCATGAAGGAACTGTTGTGATAATTGGAATGGGCACTTAGGTGGCAGTCTGGTCTGATTCTGAACAGAGGCTAGCAGTGGTTGCTCTCGCTCCACCACCCCCAGCTCTGACCGCCATTTTTCTTCCTTTTCTCTTTCCCCCGCCCCCTTGCACAGGTGTTTTGCCCAACAGGAAGAAGCAGCAGGGACTTGGAGCTTCCTCCAGTGTCGCTGCCAGAAGCCTTAGCCAATCAAATGCACCCTGACAATAAACTGACCAATCATGGAAAGACAGGTAACAGCAGTGCCCAGCCCCAGCACCATAATGTGAGCCAAAGCCCCACCTGCAACCTGGGCACGAAGGGCGTGGGGGCAGGGAATCATGGTGGCAAAGCCAGCCAGCAAACTCCTGGCAACTCTGGACTGAAAACCAGCCAGCCTCCTGTGCCCGTCTTTGGGGCCTTGAAGGGCAAAGTGAAGCGAGAGCGGAGTGTCTCCGTGGACTCCGGAGAGCAGCGGCAGGAAGCCACCACTACCTCACAGGACAAGGAGCTGAAAGGTGAGGGGCCTGTTGGCTGGAGGGAGAACGGCAGGCTGGAGCCATCTCTGCAGTGCTGCCCCCTGCTGAGGGCTCCTGCCTCTGCCCAACTTGGCTCCGCCTTGCCTCTCTTCCAGGCCGGAGGGTGGGGGCAGGACCGGCAGAGGGGGCGTGGCCATTCCCTGGGTGCCGCTGCCTGCTTACCTGCCTGCCGCTTTCCCCTCTCGCTGCGCAGTTGCCCCTCTGGGCCAGAGGAGCAGTGGGAGGCTCACGGCGCATTCCTTCCTTGTAGGCGAAGTGGTTCCCCGGAGCAAGCGGCGCTGCGTGCTGGAAAGGAAGCAGCCCTACAGTGGGGACGAGTGGTGCTCAGGACCAGACAGCGAGGAGGAAGAGGAGAAGCCTCTCAGCAGCGCCCACAGTGAGTCGTCCTCATCCCCCCATGTGTGTCTTTCATGTCCAGGTGTGCGTGGTGAAATACTGGCCCCTAGTGGCTTAGAATGAGCCCAAAGGGCTCCTTGACTTGCAGCATTTCGAGCATCGCTTACTCTGGGATTTGCATGTTTTGCTTCCTGAAACTGCAGTGAATTGACACCCCAAAACCTTTGCCTACAGCCCTTCAAAGCAGCGGGCAGCAGCCCCGCCGGAGCACACACACAAACCATACATTTAAACTACACCCCTGCCCCAAGAATATTGGGAGCTGTAGTTTGGTCAGAGTGCCAGGAATTGTAGCTCTGTGAAGGGTGAACTACAGTTTGCAGGATACTGTGAGTGGGGTGGGGGAAATGGACTTTAAACATATAGGGTTTTTCACAGCATCCGTCTCCTTCGGTTCTTTGCGGCTGTTCAGTTTCTTCTTATTATGGAGCGCATTTATTACCAGTATGCTGTTTTATTTATGCTAAAATTTCGGTCTCACTTTTCTGGTTGGGTGGAGAGGCAAAAAGCAACTAACTGGATTGTTGTACATACGAATTGTTACATAGGTTTTTTTAAAACAACAACAACACAATAACAATAATCATTAAAAGCAGCAAAGTAGTAGTAGTGGTAGTAATTATTATTATTATTATTATTATTATTATTATTATTATTATTATTATTTATTGTTGTTGTTGTTGTTGTTGTTGTTATTTATACCCCGCCCATCTGGCTGGGCTTCCCCAGCCACTCTGGGCTGCTTCCAGCAAAATATTAAAATACTGTAACACATCAAACATTAAAAGCTTCCCAAAGTAAATAACAGACACCCCTTGAAACAGACACACATACAGCCATGACTTCCCATCTCTTTTCCTTTGGCCATTCCAGCCATTTCCTTAGTGAGAAGCCTCCCCACCCTCATCTCCCCCAGCAAAGAGTGATCTGTGATAGCTGGAACCAGCAAATGTGAAATGCATGGGGGACAAGGAGGGATGGGAACCTTCTCTTGCTGTGTTCTTTTGGCAGGTATGACCAGGAAATATCATCACATACAGGATGGGGATTGAAATAAACTGGGAAGGAGGTTGAGGCTCCCTGGATATGGACCTCCAGGCTTTTCAGCTCCCTGCTCCCAGCTCCGAGGTTCTCCTGCTGGACTCAACAGCTGACCAGCGGCTCCTGCTCTTGGCTTTCTAACTCCTCCTCTCCCCTTCCACTGCAGATTGTAATGTAGCGGAGTCGGCAATGACCGCGGCCTCGCAGCTGGGCCCAGGACCCAATCCGCTGCCAGCCTTGAGCGAGAGCAACGCGTCCGGAACGCCCCATGGAGCAACCCCCGGCCTGAGGTCAGACACCAGGAACAGTGGCGGGAAGCAGCCGTTGCAGTTTGTTTATGTCTTCACAACGCACCTCGCTAACACGTAAGCCTTCATGTGGCGGGTAGGGTTCCGGCTTGGGCATGGCTTGGTGGGTAGCTTTCCAAAAAACCCCACTTCTACCCAGAGTTTGTGCCCCTCTCGGCTTCTCCCCTCGGCTCCCCTCACCTGTGGCTGAGGCCTTGAGGCTCATGCTTCTCCCCAACGGGAATGGAAAGGCCCTCCAGCCACACTGGGGCAGCGTAGAGTCAAAGGAAGCGTTGGGTTCCATGGGACCCTCCCCCTTCCTCAGCCAAGGCACCCCTTCTGTTGCATTCAGGGACCTCAGTCATGGGTACCGTCGGTGGGGAAACAACAGGCAGGGGAAGGGGAGAGCCCAGGTTTCTTAACAGAATGCATGTGGGCAGGGCCGGCAAGACGTCTGCTTGATAGCCTGCCTTGTTTGTGTCTGCAGGGCGGCAGAAGCTGTCCTTCAAGGCCGAGCGGACTCCATCCTGGGCTACCACCAGCAGCATGTGCCCCGGGCCAAGTTGGATCAGGTAGGAAAAGGATGGGGGCTCAGGGCTTCGGAACTGCTGAGGGCAGAGGTGTCACGGTCCTGTTCACAGGCGATCAAAGTCCTGGCATAGGACATCAGGACCAGGGGCAAGATGGGGTGGGAGCAGGAACGGGGGGCCAGAAGCCAGGAGTCAGGAAGCCAAGAGTCCTAGGGAGTCAAGATGCCGAGGGTCAGGAAGCAAGGTATCACGAAGTCAGGGGTCTGAGGATCAAGAAGCAGGGAGTCAAGAAGCCAGGGTTCAAGGATCAGGAAGCAAGAAGCCAAACACAGCAAGGCAGGAAACATGTTGCTGTGGCAAAGAGCCGAAGGGAAATGCTGACCATATATCCCTTCCCGGCTCTTGCCACCAGGTGCTGTGAGTTACTAGTCAGCCTCACCTGTGCGGCTGCGCCTTGTGTCTTCAGAACAAACCTAGGAAGGCCCCAGTCCTGCAAAATCCTATTGGTCACAGGGCCTGGCTCCTGCACGCACACCTGACAAGGGGTTGTCAACCTGGTCCCTCCCACCCACTAGTGGGCATTTCAGGATTCTAGGTGGGTGGTAGGGGGTTCTAAGGCACAAGCTGAATCCTCCTTCCATCGAGCACTGGTGGGCGGTAACGAAATTTTACCATCAAGAAAGATGCATTAGTGGGCGGTAGGTATAAAATGGTTGACTACCCCTGGCTGAGGGTTTGGGTTGGCGCGGGCCACACCATTGAAGGTGAAGGTTGGACGTGTGCACCCTGAACAAGGCATCCACCCACCCCACTGACCCTCCTTCTTTCCTTCCCTGCAGGTGCCCATCCCAAAGATACAAGCCACTCCCGAGCCGCTGCCCATCAACCCGTCTCCTGCCAGCACCCCCCAGTCCCAGCCCGCCGTGCCCCCGAGTAGCCAAGCCCAGGGGCAGCCTCCGGCTTCTGCACCACCGCCTCCCCAGCCTCCGGCACCCCCACCGCTGGGTCTTGGCCAAGGACCGCTGCCCACGGCCGGCCCCCTCCCGCAAGAGGGGGCTCCCGAGGATGCCCGCCGGGATCTGACCCCCAACTCCGTGGGGAACGGCAGCAGCAGCAGCACCGCCCCCAGCGGCACCCATCCCAACACGCCCACCGCCCCCAGCTCCTTGCCTGCTGGGGCAGCCGATGGATTGATGGGGGAAGGGGCCAACGCCGGGCCCCCCTCGGCGGGGAACGGGCCCCGCAACGCCCTCAACACGGAGGGCCTCTCTAAGGAGCAGCTGGAGCACCGTGAGCGGTCTCTGCAAACCCTGCGGGACATTGAGCGCCTGCTCTTGCGCAGCAGCGAGGCCGAGCCCTTCCTCAAGGGGAGCCCCGGGGCTGGCGAGGGGGGCGTCCTGCCTCCCCAGGCCCCTCCACCGCAGGCCCCCCAGGCCCCTCCCCCTGGGGCCGCCGGCTTGAAGAAATACGAGGAGCCCTTGCAGTCCATGATCTCGCAGACTCAGAGCCTGGGGGGCCCCAGCCTGGAGCAGGAGGGCCCTGTTCCCTCCGGAGTGGACATGGGGCAGCAGATGAACATGATGATGCAGCGGCTGGGCCAGGACAGCCTGACGCCCGAGCAGGTGGCCTGGCGGAAGCTGCAGGAGGAGTACTACGAGGAAAAGCGGCGCAAGGAGGAGCAGGTGGGCATGCACGGCGGGCGGCCCCTGCAGGACATGATGCTGCCCCAGCCCATGGGCACCATGATGCTGCGGGGGCCTCCGCCGCCCTACCACAGCAAGCCCGGCGAGCAGTGGCTGCTGCGGGGCGTGCCCATGGACATGCCCGAGCAGATGCAGCTGCGGCCGTCCTTCGCGGGGCCGCGATTCCCCGGGAACCAGATGCAGAGGGGCTTCGGGGGCATCCCGAACCTGCCCCTCGAGTCGCTGGGCCCCATGGGCAGCGTGCAGCGCCCCCCGAGGCCCGGCATGGCCTGGAACGAGGACATGCCCATGGCGGGGCCTGGCAACTTCGCCCCCGGGAACCTGCCCTACCTGCCGGGACAGGGCGAGGCGGAGCGCTTCGTGACGCCGCGGGCTCGTGAGGAGATGTTGCGGCACCACCTGGAGAAGCGGCAGGGGGCGATGCAGCGGCCTCTGGGCATGGAGATGGAGCGCATGATGCAGGCGCACCGGCAGGTGGAGCCGGCCATGTTTGCCGGGGAGGGGCTGGGCATGGAGTTTGGGGGCTCGCGGGCCATGATGAGCCCGCCGCTGCGGGACATGGAGCCGGCGCTGGGCCCCGGCAACCTCAACATGAACATGAACGTCAACATGAACATGAACATGAACTTGAACGTGCAGATGACGCCTCAGCAGCAGCAGATGCTGATGTCGCAGAAGATGCGCGGCCCCGAGATGATGCCCTCTGAGGAAATGGCTCGGCTGCGTGCCCCCAACGGCACTGCAGCCATGATGGGGGGCCCCCCGAAAATGATGATGGGCTCACCGTTCCCCAGTCAGGGGCAGCAGCAGCCGCCACCGCCACCTCAGCAGCAGCAACAAGGCTTCCCAGGCATGCAGGGTCCGTACCCTCCTGTGCCACAGGAGATGAGCAACACCACAGACATGTTTGGCCCCGAGCAGGGGGGCATGGGCAGCACCACGCGGCTCAGCCACATCCCCCTGCCCCCCACCACCAGCGCCCCGTCCACAAACATGCACCAGGCGCCTGTCAGAGGCCTGGGCCGCCGCCCTTCCGACCTGGCCCTCAACATGGGCCAGATGAACTCTCCCAACGTGGGCCGCCTCAAGTCTCCAACGCTCAGCCAAGTTCATTCCCCGCTGGGCACCTCCCCTTCCGCCAACCTCAAGTCCCCGCAGACGCCCTCCGCTATGGTCAACCTGCCAGCTGCCAGTGCCACCAGCGCCCCACTCAAGTCCCCGCAGGTTCTCAGCTCCGTGCTCAACGTCCGATCCCCGACCAGCTCCCCCGGCCACCTCAAGTCCCCGTCCATGGCCGTCTCTTCTCCAGGGTGGGCGCCCTCGCCCAAAAACGCCCTTTCCAGCCCTGGCATTGGGCAGAGCAAGCCAGCCCTTGGAATGAGCAACTCTGCACCCCTGGGCAGCATCGAGCAAGGTAATGGGCCTAGATTGTACCCTGAGGGCAGGGATTGCAAAAGGAGCACATTGCAGTTTTAAATTGAAATGCGACTCTCCTGTTCCTTTTTTAAAAAAATAAAAAGAGTAAAGCCTACATTTATCTTAAAATCAGTTGTTCTTATCAAACGAAGTAGGCATCTTTTTAAAAAATGGAAATAAAACAGGGCGGGGGGGGGAGTGTCTGCATTTGATGTCAAGCATTGCAAATACAGCTCAATAGATTAACCATTATATTATTATTTGCTTGATGCTGAGTTTCGGCTGCTAACAAGTTATCAGCAACATCTGGGTCCAGACACTCTCCTGCTGCCCTGCACACCAAGCCCATTCCCTGGGCCCTTCTATGTGCTCCTGTCGCCCTGCTTTATGCAGTGCTTGCAGTTCTCAGGTTGCATGTGCCGTTCTGCCAAATTTCAATGAATATTTGCTTCCTGTTTCATAAAAAGGTAAAGGTACCCCTGACCATTAGGTCCAGTCGTGACCGACTCTGGGGTTGCAGCGCTCATCTCGCTTTATTGGCCGAGGGAGCCAGCGTTTGCCCGCAGACAGCTTCCGGGTCATGTGGCCAGCATGACTAAGCCGCTTCTGGTGAACCAGAGCAGCACACGGAAACGCCGTTTACCTTCCTGCCGGAGCGGTACCTATTTATCTACTTGCACTTTAATGTGCTTTCGAGCTGCTAGGTTGGCAGGAGCTGGGACCGATAGGAAAACACAAATTATTGGGAAGAAGGCTCAGCCCTTTCCTGTTTCTGGAAAGAGCTGGGCAATGGGTCTGAAAGCAGGTGGTCTGTTTCTGTGTTCCGAGAGAACCTCCAAATGGAAACCCTATTGAAATAGGAATACTATGTATGCCAGCTTTCTCCAACCTGGTGCTCTCTAGATGATTTGAACTGCAACTCCGTCGCAGCCTCTACTGGTTGGGGTTACTGGGAGTTGTAGTCCAACCTATCTGGAGAGTTACAGGTAGGTAGCTGTGTTGGTCTGCCGTAGTCGAAACAAAATAAAAAAATTCCTTCCAGTAGCACCTTAGAGACCAACAAAGTTTGTTATTGGTATGAGCTTTTGTGTGCTGCCACATACCTCTGGACAACACCATTACTGGCCCCAACAACATCAAACATACCATCTCAGGACTATTTAATTGCTCATCTTCTAACATTGTGTATGCCATCAAATGCCAACTGTGCCCTTCAGCTCTCTATATTGGACAAACAGGCCAAACCCTACGCCAAAGGATAAATGGACATAAATCTGATATCAGGAATCACAAGAGACAGAAACCAGTAGGAGAACACTTCAATCTCCCAGGACATTCTACACAAGATCTCAAAGTAGCTGTTTTATTACAAAAGAATTTCAGAAATAGACTGGAAAGAGAAGTTGCTGAATTGCAACTTATTACCAAACTTAAAACCATGGAGAGACCCGGTCTGAATAGAGACATTGGATTCTTATCTCATTATACATGATATAGCTATTTTTAGCCGCCACACCCATTGCTTTTTCCTGTAAGACCAATTGCAGTCGTTAACAGTCATCAACAGGTTTACCACACCTATCAGCCAATCACCCATTCCCACCACCCTTCTGAGTAATACCCCTCCCCACCCTCTCACTGTTTCAGTGTATCTGAAGAAGTCTGCATGCACACGAAAGCTCATACCAATAACAAACTTAGTTGGTCTCTAAGGTGCTACTGGAAGGAAGGAATTTTTTTATTTTGTTTCGACTATCTGGAGAGCACTAGGTTGTGAAGGCTGATATATGTGCATGTTTTCATCCTTCAACTAGCAGGCACCTTTAATCAAAAATAGACCTGAAGTATATGTGCAAAACGGTGGTTTTTAAAAACATGACCTGAACATAGTTTTTCATCAACTCTTTGACCTTTCCCACACCGGTGGGTTGGGTGCGAGTGAAACGCAGTGGCGATCATATCTCTTTGATTACAAATGCCGCCCTCACTCTGGGGCCAAGATGTGCCACTGTCTTTGGCTGGCGTTGTTGCGTTGGGCATTTGTTCCTGCGCAAGCGCTGCTCCATACCCTTGGGGCAGTTGACCACAGAAAATGTTCAGAGGTTTCTACCCCCCTCCATAGGAAGCTTCCTAATACCCTGTTGGTCCAGTGGCCTAGTATCGTTCCACACTGTAGAGGAGCATGAGGTGAGACAGGTATTGAGGATGGTGAATCCGAGGAAGGCTGCTGGACCTGATGGCATCACGGGAAAGGTGTTGAAGGGCTGTGCGGATCAGCTGGCGAGGGTCTTTACTAAGATCTTCAACAAGTCCTTACACCAGTCTATTGTCCCACCCTGCCTGAAGTCGTCAACTATTGTTCCTCTGCCTAAAAAATCCACAATCAGTAGTCTGAACGACTACAGACCAGTTGCACTGACTCCAATCATCATGAAGTGTTTTGAGAAACTGGTGCGCCGTCACATTATTTCCTGTCTTCCATCAACTTTTGACAACTACCAGTTTGCATACAGGGCAAATAGATCCACGGAAGACGCTATCACTACCACTCTCCATGCTGCTCTGTTCCATCTGGAGCAGCCGGGGAGTTATGTGAGGCTGCTGTTTGTGGATTTTAGCTCTGCTTTTAACACTATCCTCCCCCATAGACTGGTGTCCAAGCTAGAGGCGATTGGACTCTCCAACTCCACCTGTCTCTGGGTTTTGGACTTTTTGTCAGAACGTTCTCAGAGGGTTAGAGTAGGGTCACATATGTCCACAGCCCTTAGCCTTAACACCGGCTCACCACAGGGTTGTGTGTTGAGTCCCCTGCTCTATACTCTCTATACGTATGATTGTACAGCCATTTATTCCAGCAACAAAATCATCAAGTTTGCTGATGACACTACGGTGGTGGGGCTCATTTCAGGAGGGGATGAGTCCGCCTATCGGGACGAGGTGGAGCGGCTTTGTGCTTGGTGTGGAGAGAACAATCTGGCTCTTAATACGACTAAGACCAAGGAATTGGTGGTGGATTACAGGAAAAAAAAGGCGGACATTCAGCCCTTGTATATCAACGGGGAACGGGTGGAGAGGGTGGCGGAATTCAGGTTTTTGGGAGTGACTATCGATCAGGGCATGACTTGGAGCGCAAATACCACTGCTCTGGTGAAGAAGGCCCAGCAGAGAATTTATTTCCTCAGACTTTTAAAGAAGAACAATCTGAGTGAGAGACTGCTGGTGTCCTTCTACCGAGGCTCCATAGAGAGCATTCTCACATACTGTATTTGTGCCTGGTTCTCCAGCTGTACAGCTAGGAAGAGGAAGGTGCTCCAGAAGGTCATAACCACAGCCCAAAGGGTTATTGGTCATCCCCTCCCATCTTTGGAAGAACTGTACGGTTCCCGTTGTCTTAGGAAAGCAAACAATATCCTGCAGGATGCATCTCACCCGGGACACAGTCTGTTTGTACTACTGCCTTCTGGCAGGAGATACAGAAACATCAAGTCAAGGACAAATAGACTGAAAAATAGTTTCTATCCAAGAGCTGTGGCCTTCTTAAATGCAGTAACTCGATAGTGTGACCTGGGAGTTTGATGGGTGTGGGTGTGGGTGTGGCTGGAATGTGGTTTGTTCGGTTGTTGTTGTTGTGTTGCTTTTGTTGTTTTTAAGGGATGGCATCCAATTTCGTTGCACTTGTGCAATGTTGCACTTGTGTAATGACAATAAAGAATCTATCTAAAGAATCTATCTATCTATCTAGTATCGTTCCACACTGACTGGCAGCCGTAGGCCCTTCAAGGTTTCAGACTTAGGTGGTCTTTCCCAGTTCTGCCGGGAAATGTGGTTCTCTGCCGCAGAACCACAGCCCTTCCACACAAATATTTCTCTATGCGTCCAAGCAAGGGGTGTTGTCCCGGTTCAGGGATGCTGTGGAGGCTGCTGCCAGCCGACCTCCTGCTTTGAATCTTGGTTCCTAAGCCGCTTGCTGTCTCTCTCATTACAGGTCCGATGGCGCCTGGGCCTAGGAGCAGCTCCTCTGCCCCACCTAGCAACCCCTCTGGCCCCCTGAACCCCAACCTGCCTTTTCCTTCCTCTCCAGATCCACCCCCGTCCCAGAACCCCTTGTCACTCATGATGTCCCAGATGTCCAAGTACGCCATGCCCAGCTCCACCCCTCTCTACCACAACGCCATCAAGACCATCGCCACCTCGGACGATGAAATGATGCCCGACCGGCCAATGCTTCCGCCAGGTGCCATGTCTGGTAGGTATCGGTATCGTGGGGCCCGCATCCGGCTGGATAGGGAAAGGAAGTGGGGCTGCCTGCTGCTGCCTCTTCAACCATAGGGTCGTGCAAATCTCCTGCAGTGCCTTTTTTGTGGCTGGCAGAGAGAGTCTCCAGCTCCTTCCCCCAGTCATCCCAGAGAGGCTGCTTCAGATATTCCTGCAACCCTGAGAACCCCAACAGGCATTTTGGCTAAATGCAGGTTAAATGGCACTCGAAGTGGCAGCTGGTCTCTTTGCCTTCCTTCGTGATCTCTGCTGCCAACTGTGCTGGCTAGGAAGGGCATCTCTAGCTGCAGTGGGGTGAGCCCCTGGCATCTTCCTCCAGTTATTTCTGGGGAGAGAAGTGGGAAATGTGCCTTTCCTCCCTTAATAAATAATTCTGTCTTGAGAGAGATTGGGGTGGGGTGGGGCTGCCGTTGCTGAGCCTCAACACGCCAGCCCTGCTTCTGTCCTGCCTTTTGGCGGTGCGGGGGGGGGGTGCTTGGTCCCCATGGCTTCTTTGCTTCCTGTTGCCTTGCCTGCCACCTAACAGCCCCCCTCTCTCTTTCTTCCCCCAGGCATGGGTGGGAACCAGCCCAACCAGATGCACATGAACTCCGTGGGGCCAGCTCCTGCTCAGAGCCCCATGGGAATGAACCTGCCGGGGCAGCAGCCACTCTCGCACGAGCCCTCAATGTCCTCACCAAGCCCCCTGGGCGCCAACATTCCCATGCACAGCGGTGCGCCCCCCCAGAACCCGATGATGCTGCCCCCCAATGCCCAGGACTCCCTGAACCAGCCCTGCGGCCCTTCCGGACAGCTGATCTTCCCCCCGCGCCTCCAGCAGCCCCCTGCGAATGGGGGCAATATGCCCATGGCTCCCGGGGGCGGCGGTGTCCAGCAACACTATCCACCAGGCTTGGGACTGCCCCCGGAGGAGCTGCCCCCACCACAGCCGGGGCAAATGCCGCCGCAACAGCAGCAGCGCATGGCCGGGAGGATGCCGCCGGAGCCCTACCCATCGGTGCTTCCTGGTGTGGCTTCGGTGCTCAACGATCCGGAGCTGAGCGACGTGATCCGCCCCACGCCCACCGGCATCCCCGAATTCGACTTGTCGCGCATCATCCCGTCCGAGAAGCCCAGCAGCACGCTGCAGTACTTCCCCAAGGGTGAGGGCCCGGGGCCCAAGCCGCAGCCGCCCTCCAACCTGCACCTCATGAACTTGCAGAACATGATGGCAGAGCAGGCCCCGGCCCGGCCCGGCCCTCCGGGCATGCAGCGTGGGATGGCCATGTGCCACCCGGGACAGGTGCCCCCCGTGCTGGGCAGGACAGGCCTGGCGCCCCAGCAAGCCATGATGAGCAACAGCATGCACCAGGGCATGATGTTGCCCCAGCAGCAGAACCTCCTTGCCCAGCAGAACTTCCTGCTCATGCAGGCCAAGCAGCGCAGCATGTCCGTCTCGGGGGAGATGTATGCGCAGCCGGGTCACATGATCTCCCCGCAAGGCTCGCTCATGGGCCCCCCACCCCAGCAGAACCTCATGGTCTCACACCCCATGCGGCAGCGCAGCGTCTCCCTGGACGGTCAGATGAGCTACGGCCCAGGAGCGGGCGGCATGGCCAACCTGCCCTTCTGAGGCTGGCAGCGGGGAGCCTCCTGGTGCAGCCATGCTGATGCCAGCCCCTGTCTCTGCCCTGGCACAGAGTTTGGTTTGGATCTTTCCTCTGAGTGTGAATTTCTTTCTCTCTTTCTCTCTTGGTTTCTCTCTCTCTCTTTTTCCCTTTTTTTAAGTAACCAAAATGTGCAAGAGGGTTTGGAACAGCTGTAAATAGGTTGGGGGGAAGCAGCAGCAGCAGCAGCAAAGTTTTGCTGGCTTGGAATTGTTTGTATTTCTGTGTTTTAATAGAAGCCTCAAAACCTGTTTTTTGGAAGAAACAAATGAAAATACAACCCATTGACAAAGTTCGACTCATTGTGGACTGGAAATCCCGAGCTCGAGGGCCCAGATGCAGGTTTCACCAGCTGATTCTCTCTGCTAGGTGCCAGCTAGTCAGATGATGCAGTGGCCCTCTGCGTAGTCTGGCAGAATGCCTCCTCCTCCCCCCTTTCCCCTTTTCCCTATGTGAGGGAAGGATGTCCTTTGGCTTGTATGGTTTTGGTCCAGTCTAGCCATGCTGTCAGCCCAGCAGCTCTACTCTGGGTTACTACTTTGGCACACAACCATATATATTTTCCCCCAGAACTCTGCACAAGACATTGGTCCCGTAGCAGGTTGGGAGTCTGCCTCTCTTCTCTCTCATGTGTGCAATTATTGCATTTGGAAATGAATGGCCCTCTTCTACAAACACACACACACAGCCAGAATGGGAAATGTAACTTAAATGTTGGCCACCTCCTCCCATAAGCACCTCACGTTTAGCACCCTCTTCTTCCACAGTTTCCGCTCCAAGGTTCCTGATTTGCATCTGTAAGATGGGAGAACAGAAATGCCAGCATTCCCATCTTATTTTGGCTTGTTGCACTTGCCACATACGTTCTCTCACAGGTCGAGCAACCCTTTGCCCTGGTGCATCTCTTCCTGTCCCCTGCCCACCCCCTCAAAAAAACCACACACCTCTATACACATATGTCACATAATGAGAGCAAAGTGGGGAGACGTCATAGTAACTATGATTCAGTCCATGTCAAACAAATGTTTCATTGATCTCCTTTATTTGATTTGGCTTGAATCATAGAAACGCGCCAGTTGAATGAATGGAGACTAAAAGCTGGCTTTGCCAGAGCTCTGAATCGGAACGTTTGAAAAGCCCCGTCTGCAGTTTTGGACTGTTCCGGATTGAAATATTTGCATACAGGAAAGGTGAGCAGCTTGATGACTAAAAGCAAATACAATGCAGATCTGTGATACCACAAAGTTCTAGGCACCTTGTATTAAGGAGTAGGTGCTCCCCACATCTCCCCATGCTCTTCTGCGCTTGTTCCAGTGCTGCACACACCTCGGTAGCATTTATCTGTTTTTGCTTGAGAAAGGCCTTGTTCGCTCGCCACCAAGCCTCTATGGCAAACACCATCACCAGCTGAGTGGTACCAAGATGGCACCAGGACCTGCAAGCTTGCGATTGCTCACAAGGACGACATTCCCAAG
Source organism: Podarcis gaigeae (assembly GCF_964106915.1). Classification (NCBI taxonomy): domain Eukaryota; kingdom Metazoa; phylum Chordata; class Lepidosauria; order Squamata; family Lacertidae; genus Podarcis; species Podarcis gaigeae. The sequence continues at coordinate 16,655,120 of NC_139692.1, read as the reverse complement.
CCCTTAGAGCGTGCCACGTAATAAAGCCAAAATCACCTGCCCTATTTTAAATTCCATCTGGCCCTTTGAAAGGTGTGCAGTACTCCTTGCAGAAGTGTGGAGATGTCTTCATCCTCCCGCTGGCAGCAAAGATGACCTGGGAGGCATCTAAGGTGTTCTGCACTCAAAACTGATCAGTGAAAGGGGTACAGAAGTGAGGGAAGGGGAAGCAGGGAGTCAGTTGTCCTGAAAATCAAAGGGAAATGTTCCTGGTTTGCGTATTTGCCCTGGTGGCTGTTGCCCCAGCCGAAGCCTGCGATCCTGATCCTCTGTGGCAGCCACACCTGCCAGGTGTGTCACCTTCCAATCTGCTGCGTCTGGTTCATCAGCAATATGGTGGTCCTGGGCCCCTTGCCACGCAGTCATTCGCACAGCCCTTTGCTCCCTCCCTGCCTCACCTTGCGCTGTGAACGTTGTCCAGTCTTGTGTATTGTGCTTTCTCACTCAGCTCCCCAGCTTGAGCGGCGTCTGCTGAAAGTCTGCCCTGTTCTCCTCTGTCTCTTGCCACAACCTGTCCATTTCCCGTTCTCAACACACACACATGCACACACACCTGACCCAAGCGATGCAATTTCAAGCAATCCAAAATGCCCACAACGGATGTGTTTGTGCCCAGGTAATGGGGACTGGCCCGCTTTCTTGTCATCCCATGTGGGGAGGGGGAAGGACCCTCTCCCTGCCACCCATGCATTTTGTACCATTCTATAAATATATATATATATAAATATAAATATATAAATACAATATGTGAAGACATCTTATTGGTTTTTATTTTGAAATGATTTCTAGGCTTGTTTTTGGGTATCTGTGCTGCCTGTAACGTATTGATTGACCTGTTTTATAGGTGCCTTTTTATTAAAAAGACATTTCAAAACTCTCTTGGAAGGAGCCTTTTGTGGTGTCTTTGAGTGTGGGCAGGAAAGGGCTGCTTGCTAGTCTAATGTATGATTGAGAGGGGCCCCGATTCTGCAGGGCTGGTTTATCTGGACTTTCCGTGGCCGCAGTATTCTGTGCATGTACACACACACCCTCGTGATAAGACCCATTTTCTGCTGATAAGGGTAATGTGTTAGTCACTAGGTGGCTCTGGACTTGGTTGTATCCGATTCGATTCAGGGTAGTCCATTTACAGTCGTACTTTGGTTCTTGAACAGAATGCATTCTGGGAGTCCGTTCGACTTCCGGAACTGTTCGAAAACCGGAACACTCACTTCCGGTTTTTGATCATTCAGGAACCAAAATGTATGAGTTCAGGGCGTTTGACAACCAAGGTACGACTGTACTATTGCTCTAAGTCTCAGCCTTCCCAAGAATCTCTCCAGGCCTTCGTTTTGCCATCCTGAGCCTGTTTTATTTCACAAACGGATGCCAGCAGGAACAGGAGGGGAAAGTGGGCACAAAATCACTTTATTTAATGTACCCTCTGATATTATTTGCAATAGGAGCAGAGTTATGCTGAGTAACATTTCACACAAGCTTCTTGTGCCCTCCTCTCCACACACAGCCCTCCCCAGCTGCATGAGCAACACACACACACACCCCTTGCCAGCTCCCAAACAAACAAGGACTCCTGTGCAGGTAGCAGGTGTTGCACTGACAGGAGATGTTCACCTTGTTGAATGGGGAGCTGCATGTAATCCCATTGTGCAAGTCCAATTGAGGTTCCCTGCTGAAAGAGAGCGGCTGCAGAGTTGGCTTTCCACGGAGTAAGACAAGGTGTCAGGTTGCATTTCCCACTGGCCATGGAGGATGTGGAAGGTGAGAATTTCACCCATTTGGTCCAAAGGAAATCTGGGATGGGAGAATTGCGTTTGTTTACCAGGAAGTTAGTGGTAGTAGGGAAACCAACTCAAAAGAGTTCACCCTGTGCTGTTGGTGCTGGCTTCAGTCTTTCCACTGAGCTAGGAAGGCAAACGTCTGCCCTTTGTTTACTTCCTGGGCAGGGTACCCTGGCTGCAGACATCCTTACTTGAGCGCTGGCAAGACAGCTCAGCTGCCAAGTTGCACAGAGGCCACTTTGCGCCATGGGATTTCCTTGTCCAAGCAAGAGGAATTTAAACGGGCAGCCATAACATGTCCATTGAGCATGGCGCTGCTCTTTTCCCTTTCAGGGTCTGTGACAACACCAGCAGCTTCTCTTTGGGTTTGCGTTGCCTCATCCTGCTTGCTTAAAAGCTACTCTGGGGAATATCTGGATGGGTCTCCAGTTGGGGAGTCCAAAACAACTTCAGGAGAACTGGGCAGTAGCCACAGGTATTTCCAGATCCTGTTTGGAACAAGCTCATTACTGGGCATAGGCCAGTGCCAGGTAGGGGAAACTGTGATGGAGAGAGGGACCTGACCCTGTTTCCTTTCACAGTGTTTCCCTGCCTTTCCCTAAATAATTTTGTAGAATGCTGCAGGGGTCAAGATTTGGTACAACTGTCGCGAAGGAAGTTTTGGAGGAAAATAAAATTTCGAGTTGCAAAGGTTTTAGGTTATAAAGCCCCTTTCACCCAGAATTTCATTTTAAAATAAAAATCATGTGGAACATTTGGTTAGGCCAGAACGTAAGGAACTGGTTTTTATAGGCTTGTTGAGCATAGAATCCTGTACACAAAATATTGGAGATTATTTCCAACACTTAAAGAATAGATGGGTAAAATATATGACTGTCCTTTATTTATTAAAATGTATATATAAGCTTTTTTTTAATAGGCTTCTTGAGAATAGAATCCTGTACACAAAATAATGGAGATTATTTCCAACACTTAATATTAACGAATAGATGGTTAAAATATGTGACTGCCCTTTATTTTTTAAAAAAATTATATACTGCTATTCATAAAAATAGAGTGGTTAACAACAGTTGTACATAGAGCCATACAATATAAATGATATTAAAATATTAAAATCAGAAATCAGCAATTATGGAAAGATGTATTCTTAATTGCCTGCATAGGCCTCATGGAGCAGAAATGTTTCCAGCAGGTGTTTAAAAGTTGGAACAGAAGGTGTCTGTTGAATCTTTTGTTTGCAGCTATTGCTAACTCCACAACCTTTTAAGGCTATCGAGAAGGGAGAGAGGCGTAAAAACTTGGTAAAATGAAAGATATTTATTGATTATGGTTTATTCCCAAATATGAGTTATGAGTTTACCATGTATTAATGTATAATTTGGTAATAAGTAATGGTGTATGTGTGTGTGTACGTACGGGGTTTCCTAGGGTTGCCATACATCCGGAAGCAGTGTCCGGGCAGAAAGTGGCAAAATATCTGGGAAAATCTGGACGTATGGCAGCGTATTTTTTGCCAATTTACCTTTAAAATAGCTCAAAAACATCATTTTTTTGCGATTTTGCACAAAAAGCTCAGCAATTTGGGCAAAACTAAAAAAAGATCAACAACTTTGGGCAAAAAAAGCTCAATAACTTTTGTGTCTGGATTTTCATTTTTTGAAATATGGCAACCATAGGTCTCTCTTACCCCCCCCCCCTTGAAATTGTGCTTTTCGAAAGTGAGATTACGGTACATACTCTGCTGCTTTTTTCTGTTATAATCTGCCATTTTATTTCAAATTTACTTAATTTCTTGATATAGTATCGTGTATGTTTTAGCAATAGAAAAAAAAACATTTCACCAAAAAAAGAAAAAAAGAAAGCCTGGTGGGAGGGTCTGGGGCTTGTGGATTTCATTAAGAGCCCCCAATTCCCCCCCTCCCCGAATGTTGAGCACGGGGTAAGCAGCAGGATAGGAGTCTCTGCAGCCCCAGAGGAAGTCATGCGGGCCATAGCAGATTAATAGTGGGGCTCCCCCTTTGTATGCCTGGGCTAACCTTGTGCTCACAACTTGAGCAGATGCTTGTGAGTCGTCTTGCTTGAACGCTGGGGCACAGCAGAGCTCTGGATGAATAGGCAGGAGAGGAGAGTATTTCAACACAAAGGAGTGGCAGGGCTTGCACTGAAGCTGACAGTTACACATTCTCCGAGGCCCGGGGGGGGGGGGCTGGGGGAAGCACTAAGGGAATATGAACCTCGGAAGCAAAAGCAGGATCTGTATCTGGAAGCATCGCATGTTCACCAACATCACGGGACTCTATTCCAAGGAAGCTGGAAGGAGTGTGCACATTCATCACACACAGGATTTCAGGAAGGTGGTGCCTGGCTTGCTAAGCGAAGTTCTGATCGTCCAGTCTTTGGTCTGTCGATACTTGCTTCTGACTTGGCCTAAGCTGAGCCCCAGACTCTCCCCCCTGAGCCCTTTGGTCAGCTGGGGCTGGGGGACAAGAGGAGGAAGAAGGAGAGCCTTTGAATGTGGTTAGGGGATTTGTGGAAGATGGGGAGGAAGGGTGGCGGTTGACAAGCGATATGTTGGTCTCTGCGGTGCTGCTATCAATCCTGCAGGTGCCCAGGATGTCCTGCAAGGTGCTCTGGCTCAGGCAGCCCAGACTGTTCAGAAGTCGGCAAGCGTCGTGACGGAACCGGATGCCCACAAAAGCATAGAGGATGGGGTTGAGGCAGCAGTGGCTGAAGGCAACCATCTCGCTCAGAATAATGGCGGTATTCAGCTCAACCGCACACCCGTTGTTGGCGGTAGCCAGTTTGTTGAGGGTGTCCAGAAAGATCACCACGTGGTATGGAGTCCAGCAGACCAAGAAGACGCTGGTGACCAAAATGGCTACTCGAACCACTTTCTGCCGCTTCAGCCGCTGGGAGCGGCACAGGACCCTCACGATGGCTATGTAGCAGAAGCACATGACCAGCGAAGGCAGGAAGAAGCCCACGATGTGATACAGGAAGCGTGTGGCCAGCCAGGCATTGATCCCGTGTTTGCCGTATTCTCTGAAGTGGCAGATGCTGGGCTGGTTGTCCCTGCTCGGCCAGACTTCTGTGAAGAGCAGGTCAGGCAACGTCAGCAGCAGGGAGACGACCCAAACTCCCAGGCATGTCAGGTGGACAGAGATGGCTCGCTGCTTCTGAAAGGCCCACAGTGCGTGCACCACGGCCAGGTAGCGCTCCACACTGATGCAACCCAGCAGCAGGCTGCTGCTGTAGAAGTTGATTCTGTTGGTGGCGCTGAGCACCTTGCAGAGGAAAGGTCCAAAGATCCAACCGGCTATGTTCTGGACAACCCCAAAGGGGAAGGTGAACACAAGCAAAAGGTTTGCCAAGGCCAGGTGGAAGAGGAAGAGCTCAGTGGAGCTGCGGGAGCGTCGGTAGCACCACAGGATCACGATCACCATCAGGTTTCCGACACCCCCCAGCAAGAAGATCAGCATGTAGACGAAAGGGACCAGGAATGCCCTTAATTGATGGGTGGTGCTCTCATCCATCGTGGGGCACATGTAGTCGGTGTAATTGGAGAGTTGTTCCGCATAGTCTGATGTATTGTAGTCATCTAACTGTGGAACAGAGAAAGCAAGACAAAGACATTACCAGGTGATGTGGCAGGGATAGAAAAGTGATTTCCCCAGCCCCTGCTGCGCTGATATTCAGCAATGCCTCCATGCCAAAATGCTTGAAGACAGAGAAACATTCGTGGAAAGACTGTGTGAGTGTCTGGAGGCATAGGTGTCAACGTTTCCCATTTTTTAAGGGAAATTCCCTTATTCTGAATAGGATTCCTTGCAAGAAAAGGGAAAAGTTGGCAGCTATGGTCTGGAGGTGGTTGGAGGATGGATGTTGGCTAACAGATTGAGGTTGAATCCTGACAGGACTGGTGACTGGAGACCATATAACACCGGTCCTGGAAGAACTACATTGGCTCCCAGTACATTTCCGAGCACAATTCAAAGTGTTGGCACAGACCTTTAAAGCCCTAAATGGCCTCAGCCCAGTATACCTTAAGGAGCATCTCCACCCCCATCACCCAGCCTGGACACTGAGGTCCAGCGCTGAGGGCCTTCTGGTGGTTCCCTCCCTGTGAGAATTGAGGTTACAAGGAACCTGGCAGAGGGCCTTCTTGGTAGTGGCGCCCACCCTGTGGAATGCCCTCCCATTAGCTGTCAAGGAAATAAGCAACTATCTGACTTTTAGAATACATCTGAAGGCAACCCTGTTTAAGGAAGTTTTTGATGTTTTATCATGCTTTTAATATTCTGTTGGGAGCCACACAGAGTGGCTGGCGAAACCCAGCCAGATGGGCGGGATATAAATATTATTATTATTATTATTATTATTATTATTATTATTATTATTTGGCTGCTTGGTTTCTGCCAAATTGTTTTTATTGATTTCCCAAATTGTATCAAACCCAACACAAACTAAAACAAATTTAATACAATCAATCAATCAATCAATCAATCAATCATGTATTGTGTTTGACTAAAAGCCATTACAAATTCAGTAACAGATCCAGCAAGTAATTAAAACCTGTTAAAATAAATCCAGAGATATACATCTATTTACAATAAGTCAAATTAATGAATCGCCTGCACAGCCTACAGCATTGTCTTTTATATACTGCAGCTAACACGAATACTTTAAGCAGCTTTAGCAAATAGGGCTGTTTTGTACGTGACAAGCGAATCACAGTCAGCTAATAGTCAACATATTTTCACTTTAAGTTTCTGTCCCTGTAGCAGCGCCAGCATCTGTTCCAAAAAAAATCTCTTTCTGGGGTTTTGATAGAGCTGACAATGGAGTATATAACTGGGGAGATCTTCTACCTCACCTACCCCACAAATACAAAGTCTTAAATGCCTTGGAACACTTCTATAACTTCCATCTAAAACTGATGTAGGCATTGTTTGAAAACTGAGAGCTGTAAATGCAGTTCTTGGGGAGGCAAGTTAAGTTGACTGCAAGTATTGAGCTCTGGTGTGGTTAGATTTCAGCCAATAGTACCAATGGGAGAATTCTGAGATATGGATTAGAGTTAAGTCTTCCTTGTTATCCTGTTTATAAATCCAATCCCTAAGCAGTCTTTTAACTCCAGGGAATACAAAAATATCTGTTGTCTGGTTTTTTGAGGCTAGCAGGTCTTGTACTAACTTCTTGTACTAACACCCTTCATCCATTTTTTCTCCAGGCAGAGTCTAGGCAAGAGGTCCTCTGGCATATCAAGGACCCTTTTATAGTACGAAAAAGTAGCCATCTCTGCTCTAGCTTTTACAGTGGTACCTCGGGTTAAGTACTTAATTCATTCTGGAGGTCCGTTCTTAACCTGAAACTGTTCTTAACCTGAAGCAGCACTTTAGCTAATGGGGCCTCCTGCTGCTGCCGCACCGCCGGAGCACAATTTCGGTTCTCATCCTGAAGCAAAGTTCTTAACCCGAGGTACTATTTCTGGGTTAGCAGAGTCTGTAACCTGAAGTGTATGTAACCTGAAGCGTATGTAACCCGAGGTACCACTGTACGGACAGCACGCCTGTCTCTGTCCTAAGGAAGACAGCTGGGGTACCTGGAGGTATTGCCTGCAGATACTTCAGGAACTTATTCTGGCACACTTCCAGGTCTTTCAATGTATTATGATTCATTCCCCAGATCTCAATACCGTACTGCATCTGAGCTACTACTTTCCCAAGATAAACATTTAGGGCTGGTTTTACCAGCCTGCCACCTTTAGAATAGAAAAACTTCAGGATAGCATAGGCTGACTTCTGTACTGTTGCTGTTATATTTTGTATCTGAGGTTTCCAGGAATTTTTATCATCAAAATATACCCCCAAATACTCTGGGCAGCTCGCAACAGAATATTAAACAGAATAAAACATCACTTGGGGGTATGTTTGCCAAAGACAAAATCTTTGAAAGTGATGGTGTCAGCAGTCCTAATGGACCAACTGCTAATTAGGACCTGCTAACGTTACCAGAATGGCCCCCAGTTTCAGAACAAGAAGTGATCTTAAAGGTGCCTTAATGACTGACAAAAGTACTGGAGAGGACATAATCCCTTCAGAGTTCTTTAAGAATAATTCTGAGTGGTGGTCTCCCCTCCTAGCAAAATTATTTTCCTATATAAACTACTGGCACTTTCGCTGAGGACTGGAAGCAGAGTATTATCATCCCAATTCTCAGGAAAGGTGACAAACATAACCCCCAGAACTATCGGCCTATTAGTTTATTGGATATAAGCTCTAAAATTTAATACAATTTTCCCCAAAATTGACTTCCTGCACTCCATCCTTGATGGGTCCATAATTTCCTCTTGTTGCTGCATTGCCTCCTTTGGCAATCTTCACAGAACTCTAGCCAGATGGTTGCCATCAATTTGATTTGAAGTAATTTTTTTATGAAATGATTTTAGAATGTTGTATTATTTTATTGTTGTTAGCCGCCCTGAGCCCGGCCTCGGCTGGGGAGGGCGGGATATAAATAAAAAATTATTATTATTATTATTATTAATTGTTTTGGAACCTCATAGCTTCTGGTACCCACCCCACACAGTCAATCTAGGAAGATACCATGGTCAATGGTATCAAAAAACACTGAGAGATCAAGAAAGAGTGATGAACTATGCTGAGCTGGCTAAACTAACATATAAACTGCGAGATAAGGACAACTGTGACTTCAAAGAAGAATGGGAACTTTTTACAATTTACTTAAAAAGACAACAAAATGAATTGGACTCCTTGGCAGGTTTTGAATAAACATACACAAATTTATTGATTAACATAGCAAATAGATAATATAAGGATTTGTACAATTTAACAGTATGCAGAGAATAATATGTGTTGAAAAATCAGAGAGAGGAGTTGAGGGAAGTCTCGGGAGGGAGGGAGGGAGGGAGGGAGGGAGGGAGTGTTTGATGGGGAAGTGGAGGGGAAAGGGGGGAAATAATGAATATGATATGTTCTGATATTTTGATATGTTGAAGTTGTTAATAAAAAAAAACTTTAAAAAAGAGAGAGGGATCAAGAAAAAGTGATAGGGTTGTCCTCCCTTGTCCCTCATTCAATACCAGATCATCCAACAGGGCAACCCAAGCTGATTCAGTCCCCAAAGCTGGAAGTGGTATTCAACTACATTTTTACTCTGAGTAGACCTATTGGAATTCATGAATATGACAGGTCTATTAATTCCAGTGGGTCTGCTCTGAGTAAAAATTTAGCTGAGCTAAAGACTCAAGAGACATATTTGAACCAGGAACTGCCAGTCACAGCTTTCAATCTGCCAGATTGCAGATTCATTTGATGCCTTTGTTGGACCCATATCTGATGCAAATACTTCTAAATAAGGCCCAAGCTGCTCCCTCAAGATAGCAATCATCCTCGCTGCTCACAATGACCCATTTCTTCAGTTTTATCATTCGGTTTGAACAAACTTTCTCTCAGAAAGGATGTTGTGGTTTTCAGCTGCAGAGAAGCAACTTGGTTGATACTTTCTGGTGCCCTGGTGCTGACAAGCTGCTGTGCTGTTTGTTTTGCTATCTGGACCTGAGAGGAATTATGCCTGCCTAACAATGGATCTGGGACGTGGGTAGTGCTGTGGGTTAAACCACAGAGCCTTGGGCTTGCCGATCAGAAGGTCGTGGTTCGAATCCCCGCGATGGGGTTAGCTCCTGTTGCTCGGTCCCTGATCCTGCCAACCTAGCAGTTCAAAAGCATGTCAAAGTGCAAGTAGATAAATAGGTACCACTCCAGCAGGAAGGTAAACGGCGTTTCCGTGTGCTGCTCTGGTTCGCCAGAAGCAGCTTAGTCATGCTGGCCACATGACCCGGAAGCTGTACGCTGGCTCCCTCGGCCAATAAAGCGAGATTAGTACTGCAACCCCAGAGTCGGCCACAACTGGACCTAATGGTCAGGGGTCCCTTTACCTTTACCTAACAATGGATCTATAGCTTCATTAGACATGAATGACCAAGAGCAGCTAGTGCTCTATTCTTTAGCCTACAGGATCTGGACTTAAACAGTCCAGTTTTGTTGGAACATAGAAGTACAAAACAGACACACAGCCTTCTGGGTGAGATCAGGGTCATGGGGATCCCATTCTCAGCAGAAGTCCAACTTTCACGGCGTTGATTGGTTGATTGTCCCAAGCAGCAAAGCCATCTCTTTCTCCTCTTTGAACAGTTTTTTAAAGTGTGCAATCCTCACCCTCCACATTTAAAAGTACTGATCAAATGTTTAATCAGATTATGTCACCATTGGGGGTGGCAAGTTTAAGACTGAAATGTGATTTAAAAACAACATCATTTCAAGTACTTGAAAGGGTGAACTACTGCATTCCTGACATATACAGTAAAGGGAGCGTAAACACAAAAAGGCAATCAGAATTCAACCCCCAAAAGTGTTAACGGGAGTGAGCTCACCTCTTGACCCCAAAACATACACCTGATTATTTTAGTTTTGTCTGAATGAAACTATTCTTTTGTTTAACACTGCAATTTTTGTTCAGAGTCATTTAGAAGCTCTGATCAAAAACCACATCAACCTCATATGCCAAAGTGGTTGCAACTGCGCAGATTGCAGAGCTCCCATAGACATAAAGCCAGCTGAACTAGGATAACTTATCCCTTGTAACTTATTCCTTTAGAAGGAATAAGTTATCCCAGTTCAAGCATATGTTGGCTCAGCCTAGCAGTGACTGTGGCATAAGAATAAGAGAACATCTCTGGAACTGAAGGTCAGTTAAGGTCAGTTAACTGATAGATTATTTTTGGAAAGTTCTCAGACTATAACCCTACCTCTCTGCCAAGTAGAGATTGAGCGGTCTGCCAAATTTGGTTCTTTCACTTTCTAATTTTTCTATAATATTAATTTTTCTCTCCACATTTCTGCAGAAATTTGCAATAACAAAACCTCATGAAAATTCATTGGCATCGCAGTGCAAATTTCTCTCAATGAACTCATTTCTGTATAAAGTTTTGACTAATGTACACATTTTTGTAAGCAATCACCCCAAACGTAATGCATTTTGTATATCATTTTCACCAATTTATTTATATTCATGCACACTTTCCTCTAATACCGTATATGCATTTTTGTAAGCACTGTTTAGTTGCAAAACTTTGTTGCAAAATGCAGATAAGAGTGAATATCAAAGGATGGTGGCGTTTTAGTTTTCATATTGTTTTGGGAAGTGCTAGTTTGATAAATTTGCCTTTAAATGCAAACTGAATCGAATTCCCCCTCATCCCTATCGCCAGTTGCTCTCAAATTAGCTAACAATATGAAATATTCTCTGACAATTTGTCTCATAACAATACAACAATAAACACAGGCTTAAAAGCATATTCTCCAAGACTCTCAGCAGCAAAGGAGGCTGAATAGAAGGTGGAGCCTACACACACACACACACACACACACACACACACACACACACACACTTGCATTGTCTTCTGTTCAATTAGCCTGAACTCCTCCCCCCCCCCCCCCCCGATTCTTTGGAAGGCTGAACCCAAGACCCTTTAGAGCTCTCCTACTTAGGTTAAATGTGCTTTGAGCCATTAAAGAAAAGATTGACAGGAGGCCACCGCAGTGTGGTACAGTCCAGCAAGAGCTGAATGGAGAAACTGGACAAGTATGACTTTTGTGCCTCCACACCCACGCACTGCGTTTTAAAGTGTCAGCTCACCAGCCGGAGAGAGGGAGGGAGAAATGAGAATTCATCTTTTTCTCTAGGGGGATGAGGGGAGCAGATTTCTTGCTCTCTCTCCCATGGGACTCGGTGGTTATGGTGTCCTGCCTGCAGCGGAAATCTCACCAATCTGTGAAGTACCAGCCAAACCACCATTGCAGGCAACTTCCTCCTGTTGATGAAAAGCGCCCAGATCCTGCTCTCAGCTTCTCAAAGGTGTCTTCTTCTGAAACCTATTTGCATACTGGGACTCATACCCCCTTTGCCATGGCACCCTCTTTAGGCTTCACTCAGCCCCCCCCCCTGCACACACATGCTATTCTACACACACGCAGCCACAACTTGCACAGAGTGAGCTAGTCCAAATTAGACAACTGTGTGTCAGTTGCCTCTGTGTGGCCATGCTGACGTCTTAGCGATATGTGGAAGGAGCGATCTACAGACTCAAGAATGGACCACAAGCACCTTCCGAGTCTTTGTTGCAGAAAACCTCCCCATCAAATATAATTGCACAACTTTAATTTGACAGTACATGTGAATGAAACCCACCTGAAAAGAGTTACAATTCAGAAGCACCCCAGAAGTTGCTTTAGCAACAGCTTGATGTGCCCACTCCTATCTGCAACATTTCCTAGCCTTAGGATGGAACTCCCTCTCCGGGGCTGAGACTACATCTTTAGACTTGCACAGGCCTCTTTGAGAGGGGAGATACTCTTGAGAGCCCAAAGATCCACAAATCCACAAAGCCCCCCACCCCGAAGGATTTCAGCCCACAACTTCCATTTGTAATATTTCAACTTGGAAGATTCCCAAATGACACATCTCAAATCCCAACCCTCACCCTTCCGTTGCCCCACTGTGGAAGCTGAGCCTATGCCAAACTAGCCACAACTCACCATGAAGTTATCAATGGAGATGCCTGTCATTTCTATTACTTGGGAGTCAACCATCCTCAGCAGAGTCTCGCTTTGTCTTCAGAGACTGCAGCTAGTAAGAGGAAGGGACGGGTGAAGAAGGCTCCTAAATTGCTTTGCAAGGCAAATTGAGAATCTCCACCCACACACTCCACGATCACGTTTTTTAAATTGTCATTGAAAAAGTCCCCTGTTGTTGTTGTTGTTGTTGTTTTTGGGAGGGGGGTGGAACAAAAAACTTCCTCCATTTCCTATTTCAGCGTGTTCAGTGAAGTTCTCTGTCCCCTTTGCTTGAAATAAATACTACTACTACTACTACTACTACTACTACTACTACTACTTATTATTATTATTATTATTATTATTATTATTATTATTATTTACCCTGCACATCTGGTTGGGTTGCCCCAGCCACTCTGGGTGGCTTCCAACACATTAAAAACATAATAAAACCTCAAACGTTAATAGTAACAATTTGATGCAATATAAAAGTCACAATAACTTTAAAATGAACAATTTATATCAAACAAAGCAACATTCAACAATCCATCAGAATCTAATGGTAAACAGTAAAAGTAAACATCAAGAAAGAATAATTAAACAGTTCACACGTATCAACCACAATAAAGAATTACCAATCTACAATCAATAAAAATAACAGCAAATCACAATGCATAAAATACCACAAAACATACAAAACCATGTACTGTAAAAGGATCAAATGGA